>NC_134139.1:177247424-177550454 GCF_033958435.1 Carettochelys insculpta | reverse complement strand
AAGACAGTCAGCCAGCTTTTCTGGTACAGTAATGTTATTCCAGTGGCACCGTTGTGCATGAATGAGGTGAAATTATGGCAGGGACTTCATTTTCCAGAACAGGTCACTGCCCTTTTCTTAGACCTTTTTCGGAAATACCAAAGCTTTTCTTGAAGAGGTTTCAGCTTCCATAGTGGAATACGTAGCTTGTAGTGTGGCGGACCATATTTTTACCTTCACACAAATTGCATTTATTAAATATGCATGTGGAAAACATTCATGGTTATTACCAGACTTCATAAAATAGAAACTACTGGAATGGAGTGATGAGGAATGTGTAGACCAAGAACTCGTGTAGCCCATTGTCCTCTTTTAAGGTATAGATGGGGGAACATTTACTCATGTTAATGGGCAGCTACTCAAAATATTAGTCTCGTTGATGGGACTGTTTAACTGATAATGTGCTCATCACCATGAGTGAAGGTTACAGAGCCTAGCCCTTGGTGACTGTGGTTTTCACTATGTCAAAATATTTTTTTCTCCAGCCTGCTACCAATAGCTCTGCTGATAAGGAGGAAAATTAAATCAAATGCATGAACAGTTTGTAATAATCCAAGTTTAAATTTTCAGATGAGTCACTCCATACAATCAGAGACAATAAAAAGGTTCACGGAGTGATAAAACTGCCATGCACACCACTTCAATCCGACTACTCACCTCTTTAATCTGATTGCATGAGAGAGATATTGCTTGGCTAAACACTTCAATATATTGATAGTGAAGCTTAGATGCCCTGGGGATCAGGTGTTATTTGAATAGGCAATTCTCCTTGTACTGTACATTGCTAGAGAGTTGCTTTAAATACAATAAATTAAAAGTAAAATCTTACGCAAGGCAACATTGCTTGGTAATTGCTGTTTTGGAGCTCACGTCGCTGCAGTTATTTAGCTCAGCATTTCATCTCCAGCTGCAGCACAATTTTTGCCAAATATAGATAAATGAAGTTAAAGTTATTGGCAACCACTAGTTCTGTAGCCCTGTTTTGAGTTTATAGATTTTATAGGAATGACAGTACTTTATTTCTGTAGTAGGCAATTGTTCTGCAGTCAGAGCTTGTCAGCATTACACTACAGGTAACATTTTCAAGTCAGTTTTATCAGACCGTCCCTGGTAAGTAGACAGAATTAACAGGTTTTTTTTGTTTTTTGTTTTGTTTTTTTCATGAGAAATGTAACATGTTAAATAAGAGGGAAGGGCAGGGACAGAACGTAAACCTAGTTCAACATATTTCAGAGGTTTACTGAAATCTCAGTGCAGACTCTGTTGACAGTAATCTCAGTACTGAATGCCTACATACTCTACTGAGTGCAAATTCCATTGTATTGTCTTATACAGACATGGTACATGGTCTGCTACAACCAGACCATTCCACTGAAGACTCACTAACAATTACTAGATGGTTTCTGTATATCTTCCCTGGTGAACCATTCCCTACAGCTGCACTAACAAACCATAGGTTTAATGCATAAGTGCAACATATATTTTTTTCTTTAAATTTTCTAAATCAGCTTCGAAATACTAATTATTACAAAAACTGAAAACATAGAATCTCAGATATGTTACATGTCTTCTCTGCTTGTTTTCAGACATTTTTTAAATTTTTGCAGCTATTTAATATTTTTGCAATCAGTAAAATAAATAAAATAATTAAAGAAAATAGGTAATATTAAGAAAATACATCATTCTTGTGATTCCAAAGTGACACAGCTTTGTTGTCAGATCACTACCCATTGCTTGTAGCCTACAGATCTTGGAATAGGTTTAGTCCCAAAATATATTAACTTCTTTGGCAATATGTTCTGGTGGTTTTTATTAGCCCACCTGGTTGCTTGTCTTTTGATCTCTGAACCATGTCATTTAAATGCCATCAAGAAAGCTTCTTAGGATCAAAATGGCCTTTTATTTTAGATGTATATGCAGAAGAGTGGGAAAATATATTCCAAAGAACAGTGTGAAGCAGTCTGGAAAATTGTATCTCAGAATAAGGAAATGCTTGCTTTTTTATGTCTGTTCGGAAATTGAACACATATTTATTTCCACAGAACTTTTGTATTAAAAATGTGTGGAACTTATGGATGGTGCTATTTTGTCATATCTTTAGGTGAATGGAACTTTCTGCCGTGATAACAATGGAATTTCATTTAGGTAAAGGTAAATCATAATGTTTTTGAATTAAATTGGACATACAAATAAAATTTGCCTGTGAGCAGTAAGATTTCAAAGTGTAAGAGAGACTGTTTTTTCTCATAGTGCAGGGACCAGACACTTGTTGTCCTTGTGAAATTTGCCTGATGGAGTCAAACTCGCAGTGAAAAATCCTACATTTTTATATGTGTGTGTTTTCATCCGGTGATTTTCTTTTCACAGATTCTCCAGCATTCTCTCCAGAAACAGACTTTCACCCCTTTGGAGGTTTAATGAAGTTGTAATTTTTAAGTGAAAATACAAAAAAATTGAGAAGATTTCAGTAAATAACAACAGGTGCTTTTATTTAACTGTGTATTATGAAACAAGACAAATATGCCTCTATATTTAGATAACAGTGAAGGATTTTCAATACACTTTATGAAACAGCCAGCTTTCAGACTGAAGCTAGCCTCATAGAACTACAGAAGTTGCAGGGCTTGAAGAGGCCCTCAGAGGTCATTTAGTTCCCTCAGCACTAAGTCAGGAACAAATATACTTAGACCAGTAGTTTTCAACCAGTGCTACAGCACGCTGGTATGACGTGAGATCTATCTGAATGGGCCATGAAATTTTGTGAAATTCCCTTTGCTGTAGCTCTTTGCAGAGCTGCAAGGGGGAGGAAATGGATGATGCCTGAGTCCCAGCTTATGCAGGGTTTGTCAATTCCTCCCCCCCCGCCCCCACAGTGGCTCTTTGCAGAGTCATCATGAGGGGAAATGCTGAGCCTGCAGGACCCTTTTGCACCAGGAGGCAACTGAAATGCTGCTTCCCATCCTGAACAAGCTGGTGGATAGCCTGCCCTTACTCCCTGCTGTGGTGAGGGGGAGTGAGGGGGACATAAGCCTGTTGAGGTTGGGACCTGGTTTAAAGGCTGCATCTTGGCTCCAACAGGCTGGTGGGGAGGGGAGCCTGCTTTCAGTCACTACTTGTTTACTCAATATCCCTAGAATGGCCTTGAGCACATTTTGAAAACGTGTCTGTGCTTGTCATCTAAGATGGTGTATTCTGTGGTGGCTTTGAAAAATTAATGCATTTGAGCCTTGTTTAGTTTGTTGTATGTGCTAATATGTAGCAAACCTCCCTAGGAAGACTGTAACCATAGTAAATGTAAGTAAATGTGATGTTTATGAGCAATCGATTCATATGAAAAAAGTGGGTGTAAATTGTTTGTCTCATTGAAGTGAGCTGTTGTACTGAAAAGTTTGGGATACACTGCTATAGACCATCACTGGCAGTTGTAGTATTTTGCCATAATGAATTTCAGGTAAGAACATATTCACAGCCAAAATCTTTTTTCTTGAAATCAATTGAGTTTCACAACTCAGTATGGAATATCTCCCTCAGTCTAATTATAATATCATATCTAAGTATCCTTACACTTACAATGGCATTTTCATTGAAGAAACTTAACGTGTTACAAATAGGCCTGGTTGAGGTATAATGTCTTTTTTTATGTGAAAAATATTGGTGAAAACAATGTTTTTCCTTTTTTTTGGCAACCTGAATTTTTTGAAGAAATTTTTCTCTGCCACAACCACCAAAAATCAAAAAACTTTGTAAATTTGTGGGTTTTTTTGCTTTGTTGGCAAAAAATAGAAAATTTCAGGAATTTTTTTTCACACAGAAATGTTTGTTCCTTTGAAGAGGCCATTCTCTATCAAAACTGTTCATTAGGAGAAGCTTCAAAGAGGTCTAATTTCAAGGTATTGTTAAACTCTCAGCCCTTCTCTCTGATGTAGACGTGCCTCATTTACAACTGAATAAACTGAAGTACACTGGTTGCTACTTGTGCACAGTTATCGATCCAAGCAGGGATAGTCAGAAACAAAACCCAGATGTATTGATTCTAGGTCCCCAGATCGAGCTACATCCAATTTCACTTGCATTTCCTTGAACTGAATATCACACAGATAGTTGACAATTGTATTTTGTTATATGGGGAAGAGAAAGCAAGGCAGCCCTTTTTAGTATGTGAAATGGCATGCTGATTATCTCTTCTCTTGGTGACAATAAGCAAACAAAATAGTGAATAATATTTTTCTAAATCCAGCTAATTGTAGGTAAGAGAGAAATCCATTCCATTGCTCCATATGTAAGAATGGATTTTCTTTTTTAGGGTCACATTATGAATCCTTTACTCCCACAAATGGAGAACATATTCACATGAGTATTCCCACTTTTCATGACTACTTGTGTGAGGAGGGCCTACTCACCACTGTTAGTGGGTCTAATATTGGCCTTTAATGTTTTTTGTATAAATGAGCTGGGCCATGTAAACATGGCCCGGGTCATCAGCTCCACTGCCGGCAGAGCTATGCTAAGCAGGTTTCTGGAAATTGCAAATGGCTTCCCATTTGCATACTTACATGGCTAATTAGCAAAGCCACATGAGATTTCACTCTTGGCAGAGGGGTCTGCCAGCATAAAGGCTAAACCCCCTTTTTCAGGCATAAGGGACTGGTGACAGAGGGGCAAATCTCTATGCTAATTAGCTGCATGAATATGCAAATGAAAAGCCATTTGCAATTTCCAGAAACCTGCTTAGCATAGCTCTGCTGGCAGCGCAGTTCAAGACCCAGACTGTATAGATGTGGCCCTGGCCTTTTGTCAAAGTGTCCCTTGTCAGTTTCACGATGCCCTGTACCCCTTGCTTTTGTTGACCAGTGAATATATGATAGGCCTGTTTTGATGCCTTGTCTCTGGTGTGAAAATAAATTTGCTACTTTTGCTGCAAAATGTAGCCAGCTCTCCTTCTAGTGTATATTTTCCTTATTATTATTAATCAACCTGACTAGAATTATTCTGGACCCATTAGCTTTACAGGTACAAAGTACAAAGAAGAAACAGATTCTATCTGATGTGGTGGATGGATTCCTTCATGTATCACTTTTTCTTGAGTGGCTCACCATGCAATCTCCTGTTTGTACACAGCATGGCTCCCGCACCCGCTCCCGAGAACATCCAATAACAACAAACTTATTACTTCAAAGGAATTTCTCTTATTCTCAAAACACACATGTTCACACATGTACATAGACCTACTTGTGTGCACATTGCAGAAATTGCTCACTTGGCTAATAACATCAATAACTGAAAAATCTTCCCTTGCTTGTAAAATATTTACTGTTCCTTTAAAACTGTGAATAAAAGAGGTCATTCTATTTGCCGAACAAGACATTAAAAAAAATCCTTTTTTATTAGAAAACACTTGAAACTTATCATGTGCAGCAGATGGGAGTAGAATATGCAGCTTGAAGACAGTTATATAAATATATCCTTGATGTCTGTTTTGCTTTTCAATTTGCAGGGGAAAGTACAAAGGTAGAGTGGAGCGCCAGTCAGGGCTGCACTGTGTCTCTTGATATCCATTCCAGATGTTGGCTAGACTTTGTGGAGCCAGTCTTACGGCACTGGGGCTGGGGCTGGTTGTCTTTTCCTCCAGGTGTGATGCTTCATGCTGATCCCCCCACATGCGAGCCTGTCTTATCCAAACACACTAAGCTCTGTGACATGCATCCACCACCTTTTTGACCAAAATTCACCTCCCCCTCAGCCCAAAATCCTCTCACCCTGATGGGCCCTGCAGACAAGTCCACTTGTCCCTGCCTATCACTCTGTCACTTCAAAAGCAAGCCCCCCGAAAACAAATTGAGCCCTGACGTTATTCTGAAATAATGTTAGTAGTCAGTTAGTAGCTCCTTTGATTATTCCTCTTTGTGTTTTGAGAGTGTCTGGAGGTACTATTTGACATTGAGTACATCTGCCAAGCCTCTAATGGTAGTTCTCTGTTTGTGCATGCTTGTAAAGGATTTCACACTATAATATTTTAACTCCCTGATTAAACATTGCTAAGCACAGAAGTGTATCATAAATCTTGCAGGCGCCAACTCCATTTATCTGAATGCTAGTTACTGTCTATGGTGGGTAACAAATTACAGCACAGTTTATTACGATATATGGGGCCACATTGTTGCTCTATTAATATCTTTTACCCCCTGGAAATATATTATTGGCTCACAGTTTGAATTTTCTCTCCTGAACAATTAAAAACAAATTCTGAGTGAAGAGTGGGTGAGTGAGGGTGGAAGAAAGCATCAGGCACTTTCAAGGGGAAATTTGCTGGAAATAACAATAATGAGCTGCTAGATCAAGTTACTACTATCCAGGGTTTGAGGTCAGTGCATATTCAGCTAGTCGCACAACATTAAAGTAGAAACTTTTTCTGGTTTGGAATGTATTAGTGCTGATACAGCTGCCAACAAAACAACCAGCAAGTAGTGGGGTTGGATAGGGTAAAAACTAAAGAGCTTAGGGGGATCAGCATCTCCTTTTCCCCCATCGGTGCACATAGCATTTGCAAAAATCATTCTCATGAATACCAGTGGGTCCTATGCACGGTTATTGGTGGTAGACAAGCACAGGAGAAATTGGAATATTTCTTAGGCTATCTATAAAAACAACTGCTCTTATTTTTTGTCAGTTTGCTTAGCCTACATAAATAACTCCATTTTTTTGGATTTACTGCTGGCAGTGGAAGTTTGCATTGCAGTTCTGACATGGAAGAATAAATTACTGTTTAACGTAGGCAATTATACCTACCAAAATCCTACTGTTGGAGTCTTAGTAGGACTAAATTAGTAGTCTTATAGATGAGCTCCAATATTTTTCAACAGAAGGAAGTCCTAGCTAGTTTTAAGAAGACTCAGAAATTATTACGAATAATTATGCCAAAAAAAAAAACGGAGCAAGAGCTAGATAATAAAAGCAAGCATATAGAACTAACAAATGTCTGAGAGAATCCAGTTTAATGTTGATCATGAAAGAATGGTTACTGTTTGGTTCAATACATGAAGTAGCAGCTAACTGATCAACTGCAGCTGGAGCTGTACCAGCTGGACATTATTTACTGTGGTGCAATTAATGCTTTAATCTTACAGCTTTTTGGTTGAAAATTCTAACCCCCACATCCCACCTCCCAAAGAAATTCTTGCTTTTTGTAATTCTGAGCAAATGTCTGCAAAGGAGCTAATACTGAAACCTTGACCCAGTTATTTCTGACATCCATTACAGTGGGTTCAGGAACCATTAGCTAGAATATTTTGCTTCTACAAAACCAAAGAAATAAAAAATATAAATGAAAAACAACCACGGGCATTTTACACATTGGAAGAAAGTTCATTACTTTCAAATATTCTGATGTTCACAGCCAAGGTCCAATGACTGAAAGCACAAACACCATTCACAGAGGCAATTTGCTAACCAAGCATAGAAATCCAACTATTTTGAAAGTTTTGATGTATTGTTTGTCCTAAATTGTCACCTAAGGTCTTATAGAAACTGGTGAGACTATAATATGTCTAATAAAATTAGATCAGTGGAATTTTACCAAAAAAAATGAATTTTGCAGAAAAAAAATCAAGGTCCAAGTTCAATGCTGCGGTCATTCGACCTATGTTGGGGGGAGCTTAGTTCTGAGTTTGACTTGGCCTTAGACACATGACTCTAAGTAGCACAGTTGTGTCACTTTTTAAAGATGTCTTTTAGATATCCTTTTTGAGAGCTTGATTTAGCTCTCACTCACCCATGTATATAACTTTAAGCACATAAATTGGTTAAGTTTAATTAAAGTACTCATGTGCTTAAAAAGTTAAGCATGTAGTTAAGCACCTTGGTGGTTTAGAACCAGCATGCTATGCATTTTTCAGGAGCAAGCACTGAATTGAGATTCTCCATTATTTTTTAAAGATCATGCATGAGAAAAAAACAAAAAAAAACAAATCCACAGAGCATATATGTAATTAGATTTACCTGGTGTTGCTCAGGTCCTCAACTAAGTTTTGTTGTTGTTATTGTTTTGGAATGTAAAGGGAATATATACCTGCTTTATGTAAATGATTGTATTTTTGAAAAATAAAGTGTTATTTTTATTTAATTAATTTTTATTTCAGATTTCATATATAAAGGAATTGTTAACATTTTTCTTTTTCATTTTTTTTGTAATTTTTAAATGGAAATTCCATCAAATGTATTTCATCCCTATGAACTCATTTGCTATGTTTTAACAAAAAAGAACTAGCGTCACCTTGGTTTTCAATCACATATTCTTGGAGGCCTCACTAGAGCTGGATGATAACTTCACTTCTTCACAAAGGGCTTAATTCTACTGATCTTTCTCATGTTGACTACCATGGGACTACTTGTGCGCTCATGGACTATTTCATGTGAATTAGGCTGGCAGACACTTGCCCAACATTTTGATTATGCTCATTAATAAGGCTTAAGGTGCTTTGACTGTACTGTATTCAGTTCCAATTGTGTGCATTTTCTGTGTATCTTCTATAACCACTGGAAAAGATCTGTGGAAAGTGAATTTCAACATCCCAGCCACTAGCATGTGAGGTAGAAGGGTTAATTGTAAGGTTTGCATTTAACCAATTAGGGAATAGGAAAAATAATGCATGGTCTGTGTGTCCAACCCAATTACTGTGCTGTATTATTTTGATAATAATAGAGCACAAAACAAAATAAATACCTAGTCCCTGCTCCAAAATGTGACTGATTTCAATATGTCAAGGGACAAGTGAGAATCGTAAGTAGATAAAAAGAGGGACAGGAAGGGTAACAGGAGCAGTAAAATCAAATAGTTGACCAATAAAGAGTTGATCAATGCTGACAGAAGCCAAAGAGAATTTTTCCTTTCATTGCAACAAGCTTTAGATCATGCACTGTAGTAGATAGAACTGGTGGACTGAGCCATCATTCTTATCAGATCTTATCATCTATGATAGCAATGAATGGTCCTGTGGTACCTTATAGACTAACAGAAAAGTTTTGAGCATAAGCTTTTGGGAGCACAGACTCACTTCATCAGATGAGTGAGTCTGTGCTCACGAAAGCTCATGTTCAAAACTTTTCTGTTAGTCTATAAGGTGCCACAGGACCCTTCGTTGCTGTTACAGATCCAGACTAACACGGCTACCCCTCCGATACTTATCATCTATGATGTCATTGGTTAGCAACTAAACTAGCTCTCAATCAGCAAATGTGATCGCAGATGTCACATAAAAAATCTGCCATCTGCAAGTGTTGTACACTCTTTTCGAATCCTACATTTTTCTTTTAATGGCTGGGTACGTTGACTCTATTGATACCTTTTCAATAGTCTGCAGCCTGAACAATCTGTCCTGAGGTGTCATTTCCAGATCACCGGGAGATCTGCTGCGTGACCTCATGTTGGCCTTTAAGACATCTGTATAATGTTTATACTGACTGCCAATAGTGTGTTTTCCACAAAAATGTTGGCTGTGGAAGATCAGCTTTAGTGTCTGCATCTCATCATTCCTCACAACATGATCAATCCAGTGAAACTGTTCATAAGAATTGCTTCCATGTCCAAGACACCACACAGCTTAAGGACATCTGAATTTGGAATTTTAGTCACATGGGCAGAGTTTGTGAGGTAGCGCACATGGAATTGATCAAGTTTCAAAACATGGCAGCAGCACATGGTCCCTAACTCAGACAACAGGATTGTCAGGACAACTGTCTGATGAACAGTTACCTTCATATGAAGTTTAACAAACTGGTCATTCCATAAGTGTTCGGTCAATCTTTTGAAGGCAGCACTAGCTTTGGCTAGTTGAGCAATTACATTGTCATTAACATTTATACTGGACAACAGCATACTTCCAAGGTAGCACAACTTGTTCACAGCCTTAAGGACAGTATCAGCAGTAGTAATCACTGGAGTGCTGGGATTTTACTGTAGAGACTCCAATATAACCTCTGTCTTCCTGAGGCTCACATGAAGCTCAAAACAGGGATCAGAGGGAACAAAATGATCAAAAAAGTTTCTGTGCATCTTCAATGTAACAAGCCAACAATGACAACCATCACTAAAAAGGAAGTCATGGATAGTGGCAGTGGACACTTTGGTACAATCCTGAAATCTTTGGCATTTGAAAATGCTGCCATTAGTTTGAAGCTGAATAGATATGCCCAACTCACAATCCAGTGAAAAGTAGATGTGGAACAAGACAGGAGCAAGGACAAATCTCCGCTTTGCACCATTTGATACTTCAAAAGATTCTGACATCACTCCTATGTTAAAGATACGACCCAACATACCCTCAGGAAAGTAACAAACTACAATGGAGAATTTTCCAGGACTGCCAATTCACCCAGTTATCTTCCAAAGCTAATTTCCGTTGAATGCCTTGGCCAGGTCAATGAAAATCATGCATAGATCCTGACAGTGCTCTCTACTTTTTTCTTGGATCTGCCTAGTTGTGAATATCATGTCAGCACAGTGCCTTGACCAGTATGAAATCCACATTGACTTTCAGGAATGATGCCATTTGTGAACACATGTAATGACAACTGATTGTAGTGGATGCAAGCCAGGATCTTACCAGCTATAGACAGCAGTGAGTTGCTCTGGTATTTGTCACAGCATGGATGGTGACCTTTCCTCTTGTACACACACACCCTGCACACCCCTCATTGGTGCTCTCCCATGTGCTTCCCCTGCAGGTTGTCCGTGCCATCAACGCCCTGCTCCTCCACAGGCTCATGAGGCTTGGGGACCAGGATGCTGCCATTGCGGGCTTTGCCACCCTGGGCTTCCCCATTTGCTTCGTGGCTCTGGATGGGACTCACATCCCATCTGCACCCTGGAACACAGTGGAGGACGCTACTTAAACAGGAAGGGCTACCACTCAGTGGTCCTCCAGGCCTTGGTGGACAGCCGGGGCCATTTCCTGGACATATATGTGGGCTGGCCTGGCAGCACCCACGACGCCCGGGTATTCAGGAACTCGGGCCTGTGCTGCCGGCTGGAGGCGGGGACCTACATCCCCCAGCGGGAGATCCCTGTGGGGGACACCACCATGCCCCTCTGCGTCATCGCAGATGCGGCATACCCCCTCTGGCCCTGGCTCATGCACCCGTACATGGGCCATCTGTCTGCCAGCCAGGAGCACTTTAACCAGCACCTGAACCATGCGCGCCAGGTGGTGGAGTGCACATTTGGGCGCCTCAAAGGGCGCTGGAGGTGTCTTCTCACCCGCCTTGATGTGGGCCCCACCAACATCCCTCAGATTGTGGGCGCATGCAGAGCCCTACACAACCTGGTGGAGAGGAAGGGGGAGGCCTTCTTTCAGGGCTGGGCTGTGGAGGCCGGCAGGGCCGATGTGCAGCCACCCGCTGCCCCCAGTCGCCAGGTGGACCCTGAAGGGACCAGGGTCCGGGAGGCCCTGCGGGCCCAGTTTGATGAGGCCATGGGGTGAACGCTGGCAGGCCCCTCCCTGCCCCCCCCATCCTCCACAACTCTCCCTGCCCCTACGCCCACACCACAGAGCTCCCAAGAGCACACCCCACAACTTTTCTTGTAAATAAAACCAGACAGTTGTTCATCAAATCAAATATCTGTAGAACTCTTATTATTATTATCAACAAGACTAACTATTTTCAGGCAAAAATCTAACATATATATATATGTATTATAAATAGGGATAAGATGAAAGGGGAAGACAAGGAAGGGGAGAACTATGTACATGGGGGGGCAAGGATCAGCATAGTAACAGGGGTCAAATATACAAACTATTTACAAAATAACCTAAAACTGGGGGCAACATATACAAAGGGGGGGCCACGTCCTGGGCCCCACACCCCCTAATGTCCAGCGCTGGGGGTGGGTGGCCGGGATCCCCGCCTCGGCCTCAGCCCTGGCCGGGGCTGGCTGGGGGCCAGGCGGACCGGGAGATACGGCTGGCGAGTGTCAGCTGCCCCAGGTCCCCCTCGGCGGAAGGGCCCTCGGTGGTGGGTGGTGGTGCAATGGCGGACGGCGCAGCTGCTGGAGCAGAGGGTGGAGCAGCAGGTGGAGCAGGCAGGACGGGCGCAGAGGCGGCCGGCGTGGCATGGGGGGCCAGGTAGCCGGCGATATGGTTGAAGGTCCGCATGAAGGCCCCCCATGCCTCCTGGCACCAGGCCAGCGCCCGCTCCTGCAGCTGGAGGTGGCGTTCCTCCACCCACAGCTGCTGCTTGGCGACCTCCAGCTGCTGACGGTGGAGGGCCAGCAGCTGGGGGTCCGTTGCTATCGGGTGGTGGTGCTGGGTCCACCATCTTCCCCGCCGTGGGGCTGGTCGGTCCTCCGCCGAGGGGCTGGAATGGAGTGATGGCCCCGGGGGGGCTGTCCGGGACCACTGACGCCTCGCTGGTGCTCTCCGGTCCTTCTGATGGTGCAGCTGCGGAACACAGGAGGAGGGGAAGAAGAGTGGAGACAGCCGTTAATGTAGGCCCCAAGCCGTGGCCCTTGTCCCCCCACCCCTCTGCTGCAGGTTCCCCATCCCCGTCCCGGGGAGATGCTGCTGTGATGGGGTTCAGGGGTCCTCCTGCACTGCACCTTGTCTGCTGGCAGGAGTGACTCTCACTCAGCAGGTACAACAGGAGGTTAATTTGGCAACAGATGCCCAGTTTCTCACAGAAGCAACAGTACAGCAGTCAGAGACGGTCCTTCCAACTCGTCCTGGGGAGAAGACGCCAAGGGGTGCCCCTCTGGGGTGTAGCTTCCCCCTCCTCAGGCTGGCTGCCTTCTAGTTCTCCCTTCCCCTAGCCTCTAACTGCCGCCCCCGATTCAAACACAGCTCGGCTCCTCCCTCCTCTTTGTTCAGGGCAGAGGTGTTACCTGCCAGTTGTAGCCCCAGGATCATCCTTAGCCACTGGGAGCTATTCAGCTTGTTTCTCATATGTAGCCTGAGTCTCGCATTTGCACTCCCCCCACTCCATCACATGCTGCTGCTGCTGCTGCTGCTGGGTGTCTGACCCCCTTCCCCCTGGGGACCCTAGAGGTTCCGCTCCCCCCAGCCCCGGGGATGGGGCATGGCACTATCGTGCTGGGGGGGGCAGGGGCTGATGCACTCTTCTGAGGGACATGCCACTGCTGTCCTTGGGGCCATGGTCATCTGGGCATGTGGAGGGCCCTGGTCATATCTATTACACCCACTCCGCAACCCCGGGGGTGTGCACCGGGGGGGTACATACCTGATGGTCCACTCCCATGGTCGGGGCACACCCAGGGGGCGGACGCCCAGCTGTAGCTCCTGGATGACAGGACGATCTGGAGGCCGGTGTCGCTGGAGGAGGACTCCCCCTCCTCCGGTGCCCCGGGGATGGGCTCCTGTGGGGGTCCCTGGGGTGCGGGGCTTGCCTCCGGGGTGGACTCCACCTCTGGGGCCTGCTGGGGCTCCTCAGCTGAGGTATCAAGAGTGGCCGGAGGGGAGGACGTGTGCCGGGGGCCCAGGATGTCCCTGAGCTCCCTGTAAAAGGGGCAAGTGATGGGGGCAACCCCAGATCGGCCGGCCGCATCCCGGGCCCGGGCGTAACCCTGCTGCAGCTCCTTCACTTTACTTCGGACATGATCTGGAGTTCAGGCAGGGTGACCCTGGGCGGCCAGGCCCTCGGCCAGCCAAGCGAACGCATCCGCGTTCCGCATCTTGCTCCTCATTACCTGGAGCACCTCCTCCTCGCTCCAGAGCCCCAGCAGGTCCCGAAGCTCAGCCTCCATCCAGGAGGGGCCCCGCTGCCGCTTCCCCACCTGGCTGCTGGGCTGTGAGCCCTGGCTCCCCTTGGGGGGGGGTCCCCTTGGGGCGCTTGGGGGGCTGGCGGGCGGCCATTGCAGCGGTGGGGTGTGTGTGGGGCTTCTGAGGGACGTGCAGGCTGGCTGCATGTCTGGGCTGCCTCCTGCACGTTCTCTCAGCTTCCTGCACAGGAAGGCAGGGGGCGGGGAGCTTTAAGGGGCCGCTCCACGTGACCACCATTGAGCTCAGGGGCTGGAGAGAGCGTCTCTCAACCCCTCAGCTGATGGCCATCATGGAGGACCCCGCTATTTCGATGTTGTGGGACGCGCAACGACTACACATTCCCTACTTCGACGTTGAACGTCGAAGTAGGGCGCTATTCCCGTCCCCTCATGGGGTTAGCGACTTCAACGTCTCGCCGGCTAACGTCGATGTTAACTTCGAAATAGCGCCCAACACGTGTAGCCGTGACGGGCGCTATTTTGAAGTTGGCACCACTACTTCGAAGTAGGCGGCACGTGTAGACGCGGCTCTAGAGAATTGGCTGTTCCCCTTTATTCGGCACGGGTGAGGCCACATCTGGAATATTGTGTTCAGTTTTGCGGCCCCCAGTATAAAAAGGATGTGGATGTGCTGGAGCAGGTTCAGTGGAGGGCAACAAAAATGATTAAGGGTCTGGAGCACAAGACCTATGAGGATAGGCTGAGGGATTTGGGCTTGTTTAGTTTACAGAAGAGAAGACTTAGGGGTGATTTAATAGCAGCCTTCAACTTCCTGAAGGGGAGCTCTAAAAAGGAGGGTGAGAAACCGTTCTCAGTGGTGTCAGATGACAGAACAAGGAGTGATGGTCTGAAGTTGAAGAGGGAGAGGTGTAGGTTAGATATTAGGAAAAATTAGGGTGGTGAAGTATTGGAATGCATTGCCTAGAGAGGTGGTGGATTCTCCATCCCTTGAGGTTTTTAAGTCCCAGCTTGACAAGGTCCTGGCTGGGATGACTTAGTGGGGGTTGATCCTGCTTGAAGCAGGGGGCTGGATTAGATGACCTCCTGAGGTCCCTTCCAGTCCTATGAGTCTATGAGTCTATGAAAAAAGGGAGATGGTTTGAGGAACACTATTTTTGATGTCTCTATAGTCATAAAGCCTGGAAAGAAAACATGAAAATGACTAGGAGGGAAGAAAATGAACAGCTTCGGTTCTGAACTGCAGACAGTGAACACTCAGAGCAATACAGTGAAGAATCACTGAGAAATGTAGACCAAAATTATGTTTATGTAAAATTTTCATGAAGAGTTACCATTGGCAAACAAATTTGTGGCAACTATCATCTTCCTTGGACAGTCTGTGAAATCCTCCGATACTCTTAAAAACAATGAACAAATAATAAAGCTAAATTGAGTAGACAGATTGTTTATTAAGAACACTTTCCAAGCTTTGGATCTTACTGTGTGCTGTAGTGGATTTATTTCACAAGCTCACTTTCCTGCATCCTCTCATGCACTCCATTATCTTCAGACATTTGTCTGTAATGCCTCAGTATTGAAAACACTCACATTGAGTTTCGGTTATTTTGATGGTCATAAGCCACTGCGATCAACCTATGGATTTGCTCATTCCTGCAACACATCTGAGGGGAGGGCATGTGAGTCCACCTTGGCTCAGTGGAGGTGCAGCTTATGCAGAGACGATATGGACAGAGTATAACACACAGTGCTGACTGAAGAATGCTGTAAAACCTTTGTTAAATTAATGCTAATGTATAATGTAAACTGTTTCAAATGTCTAATGCCATAGAACAGAACGAGGAGCAGGATGGGCACTGTCTGCATCCCTCATCTGGATGTAGCCTTCTTGTGGCTATTGAGGACCATGAGGTTTTCCTATTTGTCTCCACACCAGTACACGGGAATTCTTCATTCTACCTGGGACTCACCTGGGAGGTTTAATATGAAAAAAGTCTCCTGCACCCTTTCTATCCCTACAGACATCACTAGACAGAGTCAGAATTTAGTACAATGTGAGGTGCCCATTGCAAGCCTTATTTCATACAAGCTGAGAGTTGGTTGACAGGGTGCGTTTATGCGACTGTATATGAAATGTTAGTTAACCAAAGTCTCATTTGTAGCTACATGGATGAGATGCAAACATTCCAAGTTTGAGTCCATTATGATGGGAAGAGATTTTTATGGAAACCTGAATTAATTTCTTCTGAAGTTTGGAATGTGACTTTTATGGCTAATGATCTTTAGACATTCTCTCTCTTTCTCACTTCTTTGATGCAGCCATCCGGGAGGAGGCCATGCAAACTGAGTATGATGATCCCTAAAGCTCTGAAAAGACATGGTCCAAGTCAGCAGCCTACAGTTTTTTCTCTCTCTCTCTCTCTCTCTCTCTCTCACACACACACACACACACACTCACACTACCCATTACCTAAGAGTGGGTTTAGTTCTCTTTTACCACCAGTAACTGAATTCTTGTTTTATTTCAAGTCTGGCATTAGGAGTCATATCTTGTCAGGGCCCAGCTTTGCACAGATGAAGTATTTCACGCAAATGTCTTTGCCTCTTTCTTCATTTGCTGACTATTGGTGAAACTGGTCTATTTCTTGCTGAAAGTGGACCATTTCTTTCAGGGAAGTGTTGCTGTTCTTCTCTACTAGCTATTGGTCTTACGGATGCATGCATAAAATCAGACATATTATTAGAGGGATAGGAATGGTTTCTAAATTCTCCATTGAAGCCACAACAATCATATGCCACATGACCATTATAAGCTTTGCTTGAACACTTAGAAAACTGAGACATCAGATGCAAATCAAACTGACTTGACTCCAGATTTTCCGTGAGATTTGAAAAGAGAATGAAATTTAGAAGTTCTGGTGGAACAGGTCTCCATCCTGTAGAATATATCTTTGAGGATCTATCACCTAGCAGAAACATATCAAATAAATAAAACAGTCATTATTTTTCTTAAATAAGAGGTGTCTCCAGTGATTGTACATATGGAATTAGAAGATAAACACCCGACAACTTTAACATATTACATCTCTTAAGAAAAATGGAGTAGTCATTAATATGTTGTTGAATAAATTAGCCTCTCTGCTGTATGTGGAAAAATGTGTTACAATACTTACTATTAATTCTTACTTTCTTCTTTAAAACCCTATCTTAAAAGCCTGCTATATTTTGAATAAAAACAAACAAGAAATTGGATCTGCATCTGACAAAATAAATTCATTTTTGAAGTCATTGAGTGGTGGCTGACCACTCATCTGCATGAGCTGCCTAGAAATGTTGCTTAGAAACAACACATTATCAAAGAGAACCCAACGTCAGGTTGGAGTGCTTCCCAGACAGACGGCTAGTGATGATAATTTGTAATGGAAAACTCCAGTATCTGTTCCAAGACTTCATTCTTTTCTAGATCTTCTAAGTTTTCACTCTTCAAATTATTTTTCATTTTACTTCTCTCTTTGCTTTCTACCCCTATACTACCTTCTCTGATTTGGAAGCTGTTATGAAGATACCATCTTCTTTGAAAGGTGAGTCCATGGCTTCAGCATCTGTTGTTAAAATTGCTGCTCAGCAACATAGGTTGGCACAGCAAAATGTATGGAAATTCTTTATGTAAAGGCACTCCAGTTTGATTAATATAGATATGGGTAAACAGTTAGCTAGTGTAAGGCCAATGGATGCTCGCTGTCAGCAGGAGGGAGTAAACCTGGGATGTTATGGGCTAAGCTGTAGAGCAAACTTCACTCTTCTTTTTGTCTCAGTGCCTTTGGGGTTACATGAGTCTCTCAGCTGTGGAAGTGCATCCCAAGCTTCTGAGACCTCCCAGAAGTTCATCCTGGATGAACCCCCACTTGTAAGGCTGAGGGACCTGGGTTATTGGCAGGAGAGAATGAGCTCACAATATTATGGGCTATGGCAACACCTCTATCTCATGAGCTAAAAGCCAGACGCCCTCAGCTAAGGCTTTAGAGAAGAGACTTCACTCTCCCTTGTTGGTGGTCTCAGTGCCTTTGGGGTTACACTAGGTTTAAATGGCCTGTTCTTCCCTATGTGGAAATAATAATCACATATGCTTGCATATGGCTTTTTAATTCCAAAGATCCTAAAGACCTTTGACAAATTATGTAAATACAGGAATCATCCTCTTGGGTGGAACCAGGGAACTTTTTTTAAGAAGGGAAGTTAAGTATTTAGTCATCCAAGCAGGGCAACTGAAGAAATTAATTTTCCACTGTGCAGTAAAAGCAGTGAGGCACAACAGACTTCCAGTACACCTTATTCCAGAACCATTTCCTACTTGCAATGTCCTTCTGCAAAACATGGAATATGATGTTTTCAGAAGACTCAAAGCTGCAAATCATCCAAACAGCAATGGAAAGACACACGGGGGGTGTAAGTAGGTTACATCGTTTTACTATTAGTGATTTACGTGCAAGAAGTGGTGTCAATGATACCATCCAAGTTACTTACGACTGGAAAAGGAGATGGGGCTTGATAAAAAAGAGCCCGATAAATATTTGGAGGTTTGGTCCATAGATGGCTATTAGCAAGGGGTAAGGTACGGTGACTAGCCTTTGGTCGAAGGTGGGAGATGGATGGCAGGAGACAAATCACTTGATCATTGTCTTCGGTTCACCTCCTCTGGGGCCCCTGGCATTGGCTACTGTCGACAGACAGGATACTGGGCTAGATGGACCTTTGGTCTGACCCAATATGGCCGTTCTTATGTTCTTATGGGGTGGTCATGTTACGAGATTGAGAGACAATAGACAAACAGCACATGTAAACCATGGGTATCCAGGAGATGTGAAAAGAACAAGAGAAAGGCATCCAACATGTTGGTTGGATCCTCTATGGAGATTCATGGAAGGACATGGATGAGAGTCATGCAAAACAGGATGGTATGGAATAGATGCAATCTACATCAGTGACAAGAATATCTGCAGCGATGAAATCACGGATCTTTCCAAGTAAATATTCCAAATATTACCTATTTTTAAGAGATAACATAGAAACTGCAAATAAAATGTAGTTGTATTCACTAATTGTATTCAGTGGGCAATTTCTTTCATGTAAAGACGTGAGACCAAATTGTGAAAACCAAACCAAGTGAACAAGAACAAAAAGAGAGGGTGAAGGACTTTGATATCTCAGAAGGATACTGCAAACTATATATTGGACAAATCCACAACTACATTTGAATTTTGAACATATTCTGCATTACTGAGATTATTGAGCCAAATGAATGATACTACAGGATATGGGAGAAGGTGTATTGCTTGAATGAGGGTAACAAGAAGTACAGCCCTTTAAATCCACAGATATTCACTTTATATCCATGGGTATCAGCATCTGCTTGGATACGAATGGGGATATATGCAGCTTATTTTTACGGATGCAGATAAAAATTTTGTATCTTGAATGCTTCATACTTGTTGATTTTTTAAATATCTGTGGCTATCCACTGGTGTGGATGGGATAGGGATATCTGCAGATCATTTTGGCAGGTGCTGATACAAGTTTGGTGTACGTGCAGGGCTCTAACTAGAAGCACTACATCTACATACGGCAGGAGATTACACATGCCTCCAGACCCTTTGTATGGAGCTTGCCAACAGGCAGGCCCTGGTTCTTATCTATGTTGATACCAGTGTCAAAATGGGCACATGTTTTAGGAGGTCTCTCATCTTCCCTTCCTTCTGATGGTTTGCCTATTACCAGTTTGCTATTACTACGCATTTTGGATTTTTCATTTTTTGTGAGGAATGTTGGGTGTCCTGTCTTCATAAGTCCATACCAGTGAAGCTGCAATTTATAAGTTGTGGGATCCTTTTGAAGAGCCTTATTATATATGCTTTTTATTTTGCCAGCTCATAAACAGAATGACTCAAAGGTGCTGCTACTGAAATTCTTCCAGCTTTTTGGAGGGCCACAGGTAACATGCCTAGTTTCCATCACTATAGAATAAGATGAAAATCATATCTACTGCATGGTAATCATCATCACAGATCTCTTTCTGCGCATCATGTATCCCTGGAACCTGAGCAATCACTATCATACTGGAATGGCAGTTTGTCTTTGGTTGGGTGTAGCTTCGTGTGATTACAACCTTAGCAACAATGTCTCACGTGGCCCTGGATGGCACTGGTGTTATTAATGAGAGGGAAACATAAGTATTTGAGTGGTCGGATATATCATTATATAAGAAAACATATGGTTACTTCAATGTTTTTAAGGTAGACATTTGGATTATATCCAAATAAATTGTTACATTAAAGATAGGTCATCCAATTAGGGGAAAGAAACCATAAGGTGTGAGTAACATGATAAAGCTTAAATGGTGGGTTCTGGATATTGATGGAAATTCAGTACAAAAAGATCCCAAAGAACTAACAGGCTGTAATATTGAGTATAAATTATTCAAACAATTATGAAAAATGATTGTTTTTTTTTGGGTGTGGGGCTGGGGTTGGGAAATTGACTGAGACTTGTTCATAGATAACTAATGAAGGAAGAGTGAGAGAACCAAAATGATGCATATGTTGTTCATGGCAAATAGTTTGACCAACTCTGTTCCTGATCACTGTGATGCAGTGCTACGGGATGCCAAAACCAAAAAACAAAAACACCTCCCCCCCACAAACAAAAACAAAACAAAACAAAACAAAACAAAAACCCCATGAATTTGGCCCAATGCCCTGGACTTAAATAGCTACCACAGCTGCTGGAAATTGATTTATCCCTTGTTGATGGTTGGAGCTGCTGTCTGTAATGTCAGATGAGAAGCAGTTTTTAGTTTGCTTTTTTAAGATCACTTTTAATCTGTTTTTATCCTTTTTTAACCCTTTATGACGTGAATATTTGGAAGACAAATAAACCGATTGTATGATGGGTGACATAAAGGCTTAAAACAGATTTGGAAATGTTACAGTAAAGTTCTGATTTTCATCGAGGATTCCCAACCCAATCTCCATTTATGCATGTAAAGGTTTGCACGTGCACATGCTTTTCTGTGATCTAGCACTACCAGCCAACTCATTAGCCTGGGTTGCTCATTGCTGGCCTGCTCTGTTAATTCCTTCTGGCGTATCTGCCATTGGCCACCCACTGGAAGTGTTGATGGCCACTTTTTAGGATTATAAAATCCTGTCACTCATTGTTTGGACACTTCTAATAATCCTTAACCTGTACAAATGCAGAATGTGCTAAATCCCAAACAACTCACAAGAACACTTCGTAGTTCCAGAATTAAAATAACAGGAGAATTCTAAGAGCTAGTTTGGACTATACACCTGGACAAAGGACTAGGAGAGGGTAAGAGCTTCCCTTGGATGTCTGCATTGAGTACCTAGACCCTGGGGTCTAGGTGCACAGGAATAAGCAGGGCTGTACAAATTGACACACTTTCCACAGTGTTGGTGGGTAGGAAATAGGCAGATCTTTGGTACAACTTTGACCCCTCCTCCCTTATGCACTGTGTTTTGGAGGTGAGTGTCTGATCCACCCTGCTTCCTAGAAGTCCTCCTGGGATGGTGCCATTTATCATCATCCTTTGCTCAATGCTGTCCCTGAAGTCACAATCTCTCTCTCCATATACACGGAGATGGTTGCAACACCTAATATTAAGGTTGTTTTGACTTCTGCCTCATTCAGTGCAGAGTAGATCTGCTCTGAGAATAAATCAGAGTTGCATGGTGAATTATGCTTTTGAGTTTAGAATTCTTGCCTCATTTGTTGCAGATGCTGAAAGTTGTATATTCAATGAGGCAGGGGGCTGCATAAAGAAAATAATGCTTTATTGGTTAAGGAAGTGTATGCCACTCTAGAAAAGCAGATTCTCTCCTTGCCATGGAGTTCCTTTGTGATGTTAGGTAAGTTATTTAAGATTGATCCTGCTTTAGGCAGAGGGCTGGACTAGATGACCTTCTAAGATCCCTTCCAGCCCTATGATTTTATGATTCTATCATAGCAATCCTGACACATTTATTACCTAATTTTTTCTAGTTGCCCAATATGGGACACTGGGGAAAGGTTTACCGAAGTCCCAGGTATTCACAACTGTAAATGAAGGCATGGGGAGCTGTGTTTGAACATATAAAGTATTATAAAAATTCTAAATACTCTGAAAAAATCATGTTCTTTTTCTCTCCAGTTGGACATCCCACATTCGTGGCCACTCTTTTGGCTTCAGTACCTCTGTGAATTCCTCAGGTGTTATTTTTATACCCACTTTACACCTAACATTCTAGAGATGTTATGGAGATAAATACGTTCATGTCTGTGCAGCATGTGGATTTTTGAAAGCTTCACAGAAGTGCAGAGAAAGAACCTTAATAAAGAAGATAACCTGTTTGTATCTGGCTAAATATTTCCTGTTCTTCTCTTGTATTTGTTGTTTCAACATTTAGTCCTTCCCTAGGCATGGATGTTACTGGGTTCTCCAGGCCTGTTTGCTTCCCTTGATGCATATCTTCCAGGCTCTGTCCTGGTCACAGAAAGTCTAGGACAGGAAGGTCCCTGCTTCCAATTCAAAAAGTCACACTAGCTCCCTCCTTTCACAGAAGGCATGTTAAAGAGGGATTAATGACCTGAAAATGCAGTGCCTCATTAGCATAATGGCATCCATGTGCAATTCAAAATGCTGCTTTCAGAATGCCACCTCCCATGTAGCCAGGGGCCTTTTGAAAGGACCCACTGATTTTGAAAGCCCCTTCTTCCTATTTGGTTTCAGGAAAAAGTGGTTTTTGAAATCAGTGAGTCCTTTCAAAACACCCCCATCTACACAGGCAACAGCATTCTGAAAACAGAACTTTCGAATTGTGCATGGCAGCCATTATGCTAATGAGGCACTGCATATTCATGTCATTAGCATCTTCTGAAATCTGTCATTAACATACCCCTTCCAAAAGGATGGGGCTAGTGTGGCCACAGCCATTGTGTTTCTATTGGTTCTTCTGGATTCCTGTCAACTCACTTCCTGCTTCCCTTGCATTCCTGGAGACTGTTGAAGACCCATTGTATGTGGTTTTAACCCTTACAGGCAAGACAATTATTAGGATTAGGTTTCAAGATTTAACCACTGTGAAAAGACTTTATTAGCTGAATGGCTAGAGTTTCCAGAAAAGAGTAGTCGCTCTCTTCTTCATCACAGAAGATAAAAATAACAGGAAATAACTACCCTTTCACTGAGTGAGGCTTGAATGTTGAGGAAAAAATAATATGTGAGCATGTAATTTAAGACCAAATCATAATCCTCACAGAGTGAGTGAATGAAAATTGCATGGCAACCTTAATTTTGGCATTTCCTATCTATTGGATACTTCACAATACACCCTTAGTAATTTTAATGTAGGATGGTTTTGATTTTTAGTTCTGGTTTTTGTTTTTTGTTTTCTGCTATAGCATAATGAACACCTGAACTGTAAATGTTCTTAACAAAGACTATATGTCAATTGGGCATACAACATATAAGGATTTATTGAAAATTTTCCATTCTAACTGGGTTTTTTTTTAATTGTCAAATTCATAAACATTTTGTGGGGACTGACAAGTGTCTATATGTGTTGGAAATGCTGACTTGTTATTGAAAAAATGAAAAGTATTATTTTTTCTGAAAAATTTTAGGCTTCGGGACTCTCAGTTCTTCAGCTCTAACCTTGACATTGAACTCTTCCTCCTTTTCTCGCACAAATGAAATGTGCCTACTCATGGGAGCATGGCAAACAGGTTTCCACCCTATTTTTGTGTCTCAGCCTATTTCTAGATTGAAGAGATCTGTCGGCAAAAGATATGCAAATTGTGCAACACCTTTGTGTATCTCTTGCTGACACTTCTGTTGGGAGAGGCTTTTCCAAAATTTGGCCCATCTACATGGGGCCAAATGCCAGGAAAACCCTCTTTGTTGACACATCCCTTCTTCCTCTTGGAACAAGGATGACTGGGATGTCGGCAGAAGACTGCCAGAGTGGCAGACTTCTGTCAGGAGACCTCCAAGCTCCCGACAGAAGCCTGCAATATAGACATAGCCTCAGAGTTTTGATGATAGGTACAAACTCATTTGTATTTCACACTGTCCTACAGTTGAGACCTACAGTGAAAATGCAGTTGTATATTATGCAATCCATGTAATCCACAGCAGATAGTCTGTTCCCTGTGATTCAAAGCTGCATTTGTATTAAATGTTTCAAAGTGATAAAGATTCCTTCATGTCACTGCCCTTGTTATGTGAGGCCACTCTTGCAAAGGGTGGAGCTTATTAGTCAAAATGTTAAGAGCTGTATTATGAGGTTAGGAATGGCTATGAAAATGATTATACTATGTATAATTCCAGGGGATGCTCTGAGATGCATGCTACTTGGACACTTCTGAGTCACAATACCTCTGGCTTCGTTTTTGCTTCTGGGGGATCAGGTGGGAGTTGTAAATTTCCTTTAGAGTATAGACATAATAAATTCTGCCCACCTCATCACACATCTAGACTACTTTTACTAGCAAGGAAAGAGATTATTTCCAAGATTTTGTTAATTTCCTGCTTGCTGTTTATCCTTTGCTGCAGGAAAGGAGTATGCAGGCAAGTTGCTTGCTTACATGTACGCTTGTGCGACCACAGTCTAGATAGGTCACCAAGAGGAGGGTTGCAGGAGTATGTAATCCTATTCACACAGTATCCCGAAAGGGCTACGGTTCAGCAGTGTAGGCTCCAAAAGATGTGTAATGTAACATGATTTAGTGATTCACTTTTTTGTGTTTTTCCTTCCCAGCTTAACCTGAGTTGAGTATGCTTCCGTAGTTTTTTCCAGTTAATTTCAATGAAAATTTCTTTGGAGCATGTAAGTACTCCATCTGTTTCAGGAACTCAAAAGCAACAGCATTGTGCTAGTGCATGTGCACCAGCAAGTGAGGCTGGCTGTTCTCCTGGCACATTCCAAGAGGAGCAAAATGCAATAGGTAAACAGAGAAAAAAGTGGGAAACAAAGATTTTTAAAGCCCTTTCCATTTTATCAAAGGGTAGCTGTGTTAGTCTGTATCTGCAAAAACAATGAGGAGTCCTGGGGCACCTTATAGACTATGCAATTTATTAGAGCATAAGCTTTCATGAGCAAAGACCCACTTCATCAGATACTCCAATAAATCTGCTAGTCTATAAATATCAGAGGGGTAGTCATTTTAGTCTGTATCTGCAAAAACAAGAAATCCTATGAAACTTTATAGATGAACAGATATTTTGGAGCATAAGCTTTTGTGGGTAAAGACCCACTTCTGATGAAAATTTTGAAGAGTAAAGGGACTTCAAATTAGCCTGAGCACTTTGAAGAACCCCCAGATGAGCCACAGCTATGCACAAGCCGGCACTTTGAAGTTTGCCTCTTTGAAGTTGCCATGGGGGAGAATTAGCTTAATAAATTGCTGCATATGCTCCACAGCACTTCATTAGTAATCTCCCAACACCCTGCTTACCATGCACCCTTTGAAACTGGGAGCTAGTGTAGACACAGCCTATAAGGTGCCACAGGACATCTTGTTGTTTTTCTAGTCTACAAGGTGCCACAGGACTTCTTTTTGTCTTTCCAATCTCTGTGGTACAATACAATAGGTAGGAATTGTGTTTTAAATATTGATTTTTTGTCCCTTTTTTTTAAATAGTAGAACTAACAAGTTGCATACTAACAATTTCCATTTACTCCCTTGTCTCTTACTAGATTACATGCTCTATCTTTGGGCTGTGATTGCTGCTTGGATTGTAAACCTATTGTGACAGGGACTTTTTACTTATGTCTCAGTACAGCATCTGTGTAAATAACAAAGTGGCTTTGTAAATGACTTTGATTTAGAAATACTTGTTAAACATAATATTGCTGTACCAGAATAACTATTTCACAGGCATAACAATGAATTTCTGGCTGTGAGATTATGGTGCCATTGCTACTATTTGATATTATGCTTCATAGTATGTTGGTAACATTCATACGTGACATCCTAACTTCAAAGGCAATAAATAATTGAGATGTGTGATTAGTAAAAGTACATTGGCGGATTCCCAAAGTGTGGTTCTGAAGAGAAAGTGTTACTCCTGGAAGAGGAGTTCTACATTAAAAATTAATAGTGCGACGATTGCATCCAGGGGTTCTTACTGGGTTTCAGTAACCCCAGATCATAGTAAGAGTAAGATTCTCTGAGGCCATGAAAACTCTCCGAGATCTGAAAGTCAAGCTGGCTTTTTTTCCTTCTTATAACTCATTATCAGTAATGAACTCTTTACAGGGCAACATATATTCTCATTTGCAACTATTGGCTCCAATTTCAGTGACCTACATTCAAGCCTCATGGAAAGCCTATAATCAGAGGGGTAGCCATGTTAGTCTGGATCTGCAAAAGCAACGAGGGGTCCTGCGGCACCTTATCGACTAACAGAAATGTATGAGCATAAGCTTTCGTGACGAAGTGGGTCTTTGCCCACAAAAGCTTATGCTCATACATTTCTGTTAGTCTATAAGGTGCCACGGGACCCCTCGTTGCTTTTATAGAAATCCTATGCACTCCCACATAATTTCTTCTCTAACAATGGTTCTAGCCTTGCTATCATCTTAGGCTACGTATGCACTACGGATCTTACAGCAACTCAGCTGTACTGCTGGAACTGCACTGCCATAAGGTCTCCTGGGTAGCTAGCTCTCCCATCAACAAAATTAAAACATCCTGCAATGGGCAACTGTAGCTTTCCCACCAATGTAGGACTGTCCACTTTTGCTGGGAAATGTATATTGGCCTGGGTGTTGTTTTCACAACCTGACTAACGGTAGTTTGGCCATTGGAAGTGCTAGTATGGAGAAAGCCTTAGCCTCATTTTACAAGATTTTTCTGCACCATCTTCTGTGCAGTTCTTTACACTTGCAATATCCTCCTGTAGTGGTTTGACAGCAGGAGGCAAGATAGCCAACTAATAATAACGGGCTTTTTAGTTAAAGGAACTGAATCATTACCATGTATATGTGCCTTACTGAATAAACACACCATCTTATTGTTGTCAGCCTTGTCCCTCTTCTGCCCTCCTCTTGTTCTTATATCTGCCCCTTGCTTGTAGTGTTATGTCAAACTCAGATTGTGTGCATCTTCTGGGCAAGGATAACCTTAAATTCCATAAACTTTCCCACTATCTTTATTATCAACTATCATTTGCAGCTACCTTATTACTAATGATATATGGGACAGAAGGACCGAACTTGACTTCAAGCTCTCAGGGTGAGTTGGGACGTTCTTAAGAAGAGCAACTACTCTGTCATGCTTCTGGAGAGGGTTCAGTTGCCATACCAATCACTGGGCAGCCAGATCTGATGGCTAGTTGCAGAGAGTGGCAACGTTCTAGATCAGCTTCTTCACCTCTTGTGAAGGTGATAAGCGCCTGTGGGTGGGAACAGCAACTATGAACAGTCCTTTGCTTAGCCTGCAGTTGCGGCTGGCCAATTTGTGGAGAGGACACGGAGGGAGAAAGCACCTTGTGCTCCTTCTTGCTCTTTTGTGGTGGGCAAGTTTTGCATTTATTCATCACAAAACTGTTCAAGTTAGTTTTTTTAAGAGGGCCAAATCAAACAATATTAAAAACAGTTGATTTCTCTCAAGTTTTTGGAAACATAATGTATGGTAAGGTTGAGAGTTTCACTTTCTAGGTAAGACTACTTTCATGCTTTTAGTTAGAAGGAGACCTGTGAGAATTGTTTGCAGCCAAAACCATTGGAAATTCACCTGGTTTGGGGTTCTGTTCAAAATGTAAGGTTCAAGTTGGTTTCATAAAAACCTCTGAGACTCACAAACCTTCTGAGTGAGCCTGGGCCCAGTTCTGAATGAGAAACAGCTGAGTTTGAATCAGATTAATGAGAAACTCAACCAAGTTTAACACTGGGATTTTAAATTTAGTTGAATCTGAAAGTCATAATGAAAAGAATGGGATGCAAACCCACAGAAGTCAGATGTGAAGGAAATATTCGTAACAGCCTCTGGGCCAGTTTCCAGTTTTATTATTTAGTATCTTACTCTGTGAGTCATCCCATTTACTCCAACATGACTGGTCATGGTGTATTTTATTGAGAGTATTTGTATGTAACAATTTTCACACTGATTTAGCTATAAGATGTTCGAAACTATTGTAAATTTACAATGTTCACATCTAAAGTACTCATATAGCTCATCCTGACTTTTTCAAACTAAGCAGTTGGGAAGGATTTGAAATAAATCAATCTTGACTATGATTAGCACAAACCTAAGGCTTTTATTCTTTGTTTTAATATTATAAAGGAATTTTAACATTTGGAGTCATTGGCTTTATTTGAATTAAAGAGTCTTGAAGTTTCAGTTTGAAAATGGTTATATAAAATAGGTTTGATTGACCAGTGCTTAACAGATTAAAAAAGCAGAATGGACTAGCCTCTGACCTATTTTTATAGGAACTATGGATTTTCTATTACGAGATTCTGCTGTGGATTTATTCAGCTGGGATATTATGTTTTTACACTTCCTCATGGTAGATCATTTACTGTGATGAGGACACTCCTGACAAGTGGTTTAATAACTAACTTCATTTAAAAGTCTCTTGGCTTCCTTACAAAGGAGATTGAAGGAAGGCTGCAGTATTAGGCATCTTTATTTCTAGGTAAAAAGTAACTAGGGAAACCAATTTAAGTGAGTGAGTCTGGCGCTTCTGGTTCCAATGCACCTTTTCAGAGATTCAAAGAATCCAAGGCCATTGTGATCATATAATCTGACCTCCTCCATTACACAGGTCATGGAACTGTCCAAAGTAATTCCTAGTTAGTATCATTCAGAAAGAAATATCCAGTTATGATTTTAAAATTGTTTCTGATGGGGAATCCACCACAACCCTTGTAAATTGTTCCAGTAGTTAATTATGCTGTCAAAAAATATTTGCTATATTTCTAGTCTGAATTTGTCTCTCTTTAACTTCCAGCTACTGGTTTGTGTAATACATTTCTCTGATAGATTAAAGAACCCATCATTAAATTTTTGGAGCTCAATATTTAGTCTCTAGTTATCTGATGAGTTCTGTGAATGGGCTGAAGAGACACTCTCATTAAACCACCAATCAAAGACAGTTGCCTTGTAATTGGAGGCATGAATGTGAACATTAGAACTGAAAGCATGCATAAAGAATTAATGGGAAACAATGGTTACAGTTTACAAAATGAGAGAGGAAGATGTTTATTAGATTCCTGAGCTTCAATAATCTGGCCTTTATAAATACCATATTCACCCAACATCCTAGATGTCTATGCACACTGAGCTCATTTCATGGCAGGACAAAGAAGAAAATCAACTCTGTGATGATGCAAGGATCACTAAGTGGTGCTTGAGTGTCCAATGGACAAAGGTTTCTTCCCCAAGCACAGTCTGTAGATCAGACCAACTGTTAGCTACAAACATAAAACTGAGAAAAGATAAGCTGTTCAGCAGGTCCACTGCAGCTCGATTGGAAAAAAAACAATAAAAAATACACAACTTCTGTGAAAAATGGGCTTGAGTCATTGTCACAAGTGAAAGAGGAGAGCAGCCCAAAGAAATCTGGGAACAAAATGAAAACTACCGTGCTCCAAACCACAAGGAACACAATCAGAACCATCAACATCAGGCTATACCACGTTTACCAGAGATGATGTTTGAATTGGTGGAACAAATGGTGCATGCTGAAAGAGAGCGATTTGAAGACCAAAGAATGTATGAGAAAATCAAAGGAATTAAGCAGACTAAACAAGACAAGAGCAAGTACATTGGAGCAAAATTGGAGGAACTTGAGAGTTATAAAGAGTGTAATAATATAAAAAGTATGTTCACTGCAATCAGACTTCCTACTAAAGGGATTTCACTGTGACAGAGGAGAATAAAAGATCTTGGTGGTGGAATTCTTAGTGAAGATGGTGATGTAAAATGCAGATGGAGTGCTTACTGTGACAACCTGTGTGCCTCATCAGAACCACCAATAATACCCGACATCAGGAAAAAGAGCAAGAAGTTAGAGCCATCAGGACTGCTACATGAAGTGGTGAGTGCTGTTAGAAAAAGGAAGCAGGGGAAAGCGTTGGGATAAAAAAGGTGTCAGCAGAGTTGCTAGATGCTATAGGTGACTGTAGTATTGATCCCATATTGCAGTTTTTGCAGTGAGGCCTGTGTGACTTCAAATTTGTTGAACCATTGGACAAAGATCAGAGTTATCCCACTCACAGGATGGTCCAGAACAGCTGACCAGGCCCCCAGCTGTCTCAACCACCCTATCAAGAGGGCCCAGGGCAGCCCAGGGATTATCTGGGAGCTTGGCATGGTGTGGCAGTAGGGTCGCCTCCCCTCCTTCTCATTGCAATGGTGTGAGCCAGAGTGAGCCAGCAGCCTCTTTTGCTCTGTGCTGCTGCCCTCTCCTAGCTTGCTGCACTCAGTTTCACTGTAGCAGCAGGAACTGGAACACCCTGGCTGAGGGCTTTCTGCTTCCTGCAGTGAAGCAGAGTGCAGTGGGGTGGAGAGGGTGGCGGGGCAGAGCGGAGCAGATTCCTGGGTTGCTCCAGCTCCTGCGGTGAGTGCAGTAGGGAGGCTGACACTCATGCTGTCCCACACTAAACCCTCCAATAATCCCCTGGCTCCCGTTGCCACCTTAATAAGTGTATGAGGAGGCTTTGGGCAAGGGGGCAGAGCAGAGACCAGTAGGAGTGGAGCTGGAGCAGGGCAGTGATTGGAGTCAAGCACATGAGGGGTGAGGCCTGTGGTGGGTGGTTTGCCCTGCACCCTGACAAGGGGACTCTTTCTACCCTTACCAAAGAAAGGAGATGTAACAGAATGTAGTAATGGTCCTACAATTTCCCTGATATTTTTTGTAAATGAAGCAATGCACCACATAATTTTGGGTCACACAAAGCAAACAATAGAAGTAGGCACACGGACAGTCTGGTTTCAGAAAGGGACAAAGCACTTGTTATCAGACCGTAAATACCTGTCTTGTCATTGAAAATTTACAGAGAATATAATCACCTATTGATTATGGATTTCACTGAGTACTCCAAAGTATGTGGTATTGTCAAGCTTCTAAAGCATCTTACAGCTAGAAGTAATCAACTTCAGGGAAGACTGTAAAGAAATAGGGCACACACCTCAAATTGGTTGGGTGTTCTATATTTAGATTTCAACAAGTATCAAGTGTGGGCTCAATAGTCTTAACATGGAGTCACAGACAGCTTTGTAGTTACTCCGGTCTATCTTCACACTCAGGCACGCTTGTCCTTATTCTAGATGGTCCTTGACATGAAAAAATATTCAGGTTACTCACAGTCCCAAAGGACCAGTCACTTATTCCAGGTAATTTGCACCTTGGACTGCAATCCAATGACAATATGTGGCATAGCCCAGGGGTCTGCATGAAGCTCTTTAAGGACTTCTTTGTGGCTCTCAACATGATAATTGCAAAGTAAGAAAAAAAAAACCCCTCCTGATTATGTTCAATAAATAGTGAATGTCTAAAAGCACAACAAACAACTCATATCTAAATAGCAAAACATACATGATCTCGTAATGTTGGATAACTCCCCCTTAAATATGTGCAGTGCATTGTGGGATATGATGCTGTATCTATGTTTTGATTGTGCTGCTAATAAAGTTTTGATTTTGAAAAGGAAAAGGAAGTTTGTGGCATTCCTGCTGTGAAGGGTAACGTGCATTTTAAGAAAAAACCCTGACATTAAATGTGAAGTAAAATTGGCATAATTAAAGTGATTGTGGGAGTGAAAGTCCGGAAGATAGTACTAAAAACACACATATGTGAAGTGTGAGGAAACAGAATGTGGAAAAAGTTTGTGAATTTCCTTTCAGCTATGTCTGCCCTAGAGGGTTTTGTCAACAAAGCTGGTGTTTTATTGACAAAACGTGGGGAGCATCCAGATTCCCAAGGTGTTCTATCAACTGTAAATTGTCGGAATGCAGCACTTTTGTTGACAGTCTTATTCTACTCCCTATGAGACATAATGCCGCTGTCGACAGAGATCTTTTGACAGAAAGCTGGTCTGGACATTCTGTGGGGCCCTCTGTCAACAGACAGGGCTTCCAGGACACTGGGCAGTCCTGCCTGCTGTGCTTCTGGTTGGCCACTTTGTCAAGAGAGCAGATGGGCAGTCTAGACGCTCTCTGTTGACAGAATGGATCGCTCTTGCGATCTGCTTGGCATTTTGGCCCTGGTCTTTTGACAGAAATTTTGTGGGAAGATATCTTCCAACAAAAACTTCTGTCAACAAATCACCTGTAATCTAGACATAGCTTATGTGTATGCTGTTCTTAAAATAGGGGCTACAAAAAGTATGGGTTGATGTTATTTATTAAGGACCATCTCATATTCACATGCACTGCAGCTTTTGAATTATTAAGTTTTTACCAAATTTGAAAAAAATGCTTCTTTTTGCTATTTTGGCTGCCAACTCCTGGTATAGCCAATCTTATAATAAATTAACTAAAAATATATGGACTAAGAAAAAAATAAATTAATTATAAACAAAGGTGAAGCAAATAAACATACACACACAAATAAGTCACAGTCTTAGGTTGCAAAACTAATGTAAACTGCCATGTTAGGCAAGGTTTTTGCATCCTCTGGAGCTAACCCAAGCCAAGCCAAGCAGATCGGGAATCCCTTGCTTACATTGAGAAATATTGCCCTCCCCATATTCTCAGCAGCATAGTGATACAATTCTGTCTGGTCAGTGATCTTCACTCCCTTTCCCCAGGATTCAAACTGATGGAACAATTGCTGGTTCCAGTCTCCTCTTCACAGGTATGTGGGGGCAATATGCAAAGTGTTTGTCCCTTGATATTTCACAATGACTCATTTGGTTTCAGTTGGCCTTGTGTGCAAGACCAGCACTTTACATTAGTTAACTTTTTTTCTTGTTTGGTGAGTCACACAATCACAGATGTTTCCACAGCAAACTCTCAATATAACTTTATTTCATGGGCCACAGATCTATAAGAGAGTTCAGAACATGTAGCATCCTACAAGAAATTCATCAAATTGATACACTAAACACATGCTTGTCAGTTTAAGATCTGTTTTTACAGTGCTTACACAGCCAGAGGTGAGCCAGACATTTGTCAATGTTCATTGAAGACTATGGGCCTCGGCATGAGCAAGCAACTGGTCTATCTTTGCCACAGATACCACCCGAGATGATTGTCTCTGGAGGAAACTGGCAGACATGGAGATTCAAAAGCAGCTCATTGCAAGACTTTGCTATCAATAATAACCCATGGAGTGAGCAATAGAAGGCTAAAGTGAGCCAATTTTCATCATGCAGAATGTGAAGCAAAAGTATATTCTGCCTCATATCTTTTCAACATCTAAGCAGAATTTTGCTATGAGACAAGCCTGGAGAGGTTTTGATAAACTGGGAGGAGCTGGGATTTCTGTTAGTGATCACTTTTTAATCAACCTTGGATATGCTGATATGTTAATATTTGCTGCTAACCATTAATTCAATGCAATGACTGTTAGAATCTGTTAGTGAGGAATAGGGATTATTCTTGAATGTGTCAGAAATGAAATGCATGTATATTGACATGATGCAAGTGCACAATATTGTTTCAGTTTGTACCACCATATTCATCTCTTCTGCAGAACTGTTTTCTACGAAATAAGCCTTGTGAAGTATCCTTCTAAAACTCATAATTTGATTATTGTTATTGCCTTAGTAAAATGCGTGTGGCAACACTGCCTGCAAAGTTATAGGATTCCTCTTTAAGCTATTATTAGACGTGCCAAGTTGGGGTGGAAGCAGACAAAAAACAGTTCCTCAGAGACAAAATGCTAGCCAATGGTTCAGCCAGGTGTCATGAAAATCAAATAGATTATCCTGGCTAAGTGGTCGTTCTTTGGCACAAAGAAGGTGGATTAAAAATGTGTATTTTGTCAAAGTCATGTGTAACTTAAGGGTGCCTAGCTGTAGCATGTTTGTGGTATGACTGGAAATAATTTACATCCTGGTGGACATGTTAGAGGAGATCAGAGTGATAAATCTTACAGCCAAGCAATGTAAAAGGCACCCCACATTGGGGAACTGAGGGAACACAGTACTTCATCTGTTCAGATTGCACCCTAGGAAAAATTACTGGTTCAGCTTTTAGAGGTCGTAGATTTACTTAATTATTTGGATTTACACATACAGGGGTGCAGGAGGGTAATCTAAAGAAATTAGAAAAAGACTGAGGGTTTGCTCAGCTGCCACCTCCCTTATTAAACTGGCTTCTCAAAGAATGAAGGAAAAGTGGAAAACAATTTTTTTTTCCTATGGGAGTTTATGGTTGTGAATATTGGGATACTAATGCTGCTGAGAAGAAAAAAAAAACAAAACCAAAAACGAAGCATTTGAGACGTGGTGTTGGTGAAGACCCTTGCATGACTCCTGGATGAAAAGTATGACTGCTTTTGTCTGAAATATTATTGGAGTGAAGTGGAGTCTGCTGTTAGAATGCATAGGTTCAAACGTATGTATTTTTGGTCACAGCAGCTGAAGACATGGAAATACCCTCAAAAGTTATCATGGGAAGGCATAGTTGTGTGTCACCATAGTAGAGGTTGAGCAGTGTGGCAATGGATAGATGGTGTATGGCAGATTACTGGGAGGTCAGTTGCGGAGTGTGCAAAGTTAGAGACAACTCAAGAAGACTTCAGAAAATTCTGCTATGATGTCAACAGCATGCAGACATAAACATATGAGTTTTACTTGCTTGAACAAGAAGGCCTCTGGCACCTTGTAGACTAATAGATATTTTGGAGCATAAGCTTTCATGGGCAAAGACCCACTTCATCAGATGCAACCTACCCTTCTGATACTTTACTTTCTTAGTAACTGATGTTATCAATAGATCTGACCCAGATAAACCCTGTATCTGAATTTCCCCAAAGTTCAGGAGACTTAAAATTCAGATCTGAATGTTATGCCTGGTGCCCCTCTGAGTAGTAAATGAAATTGTAACTCTAGATCCAAATATACACCACCCCCCTTGTGGGAGAGTGTATTTGAATATGAGTTTTACAGCTCAGACCCGTCTTTAGTTAACATCATAATCTGTTCAGGGAATGTTGTATATGAAATCACTCTTGGAATATGAAACAAAGTCAGAAGAAAGTTATTATTTCAAATAAAAACTGGCACGACATAAATTGTCCTTGACCTGTTTCTATTAGGGAGCTCAAACTTGATTAATTCTTGGCCTGGATGTGCTCTTACCTCCAGCAATTACATGCCACTATTATAATGATTATTTTATAAAAGCTAATAAACACTATCTGGAGTTAATATTTGCTCCTGAGGAAAGTTTGCCAAGAGCTTAGAAGAAGTTTACAGAAGATTTTGCCCATTAAGTTTGTGTACAACATTTGAAATGCCAAAATCCTTTTAGCATCATTAATCACAAAAATGCAATGTAAAAACAGTTGTACCGAATAAAGCTGTAATCTGATACAAAAATAGGCGAACCCTTAGGAATTTAACAGAATAGGCCAAATGTTGTCCAAATACGTTCCAGCAATGCTGCTATTGATTCAACTTTGAAAAGCCTTCCGTTCTTTAAAAAAAAAAATAGATAGATGGATAGATAAAACAAGGCTTTATTTTCTAAAGTACAGTGCCCAGATATGGCTGCTATTAATCATATCATACACAGGTTACTGAGTTATATACTCTAAGAAAAAGTATGCTGTCCAACTTGCCATTTCTTCCCTGTCTCCCCCTACTATGTCTATGTCTACACTGCAGTTCAAGGTATCTTGCAACAAAACTTCTGTCGACAGAGCACGTTCAGACACCAAGGCACATCAAAAGAGCAATCTGCTCTCCCAACAGAGAGTGACCAGACTGATGGGATGTTCTCCAGGTGAAATGGCCACCTAGAACCACATCAGCCAGGGTTGCAGATCACCAATTCCTTCCAAGAGCCAGTGCTGGAGCCCCAAGGAGATACACATTTAAAGGGACCCCTCCAGGTAGTCGTTCACTGCCTCTGTTGTGGGCTCACCTACCCGTGCTCTTGCAGTGGCTGTTGTGCTTATCCTGCATTTGCAGGTGACACAGCTGATCCCTAGGTGCTGTGCAGCTGGAGCTGCCCCTGGGCTCGTGATGGCCCCATGTGGATGTGCTGCAGCTTGTGCTGAACTTTCTGGCAGCTACCTTCCTGTTCCTCAGTGAGGTTGATCCTGAGATCATATTTGGGATTGTTGTCCTGGCTGCAGGGGCTGCAGGAGCTACACATTTGCAACTGTGTCCCCACAGTGGATAGGTGGCTGTGGAGGCATCACACCAGTTTGGACTGCTGGGACCAGATGATCATGGAGCAGTGACTCCAAAACTTCTGCATGTGGAAGACCACCTTCTTGGAGCACTGTTCCTAGCTCGCCCGTGCCCTCTGGAGATGCGACACCCAGCTGTGTCCCATTATCCCCACAGAGAAGCAGGTTGCAATCACCCTCTGGAAACTCACTACCCCCAACAGCTACTGGTCAGTGGGCAACCAGTTTGGCATGGGGAAGTCCAATGTCAGGTAAGGTAACACACTTATGGAGATAACATACACTCTGGCTGCAGCCCCCACATGGTGGGGTGGAAATCCTGCCAAAGGGGGACCCTCAGTAAGTGAGGTTGGGGGGCACAAGGGATGGAGATGGGGTGGGAGGGAAGCCCTGTCCCTGGGGGATTGTGCCATCTGGGCTTCACACAGCCTTTCTGCTCCAGGGGGTGGCCTCACGGGGGGGGTCCTCCTGGAGAGCTTGGGGGAAGGGGATGGCAACATCCCAAGGGCCAAGATACTCCCTTCCCCAGTCCCTGCTGTGTGTTTTCATTTGCCTGCACCTGCAGATTTTGAGGGCCATCAACTCAATCCGGCTGCAGAGGGTCATCTGTCTGGGAGACCTTGACCAGGTCATGGTCAGATCCACTGCCTTGGAGTTACTGAACTGTGTTAGAACCATTGATGGGACTCCCTTCCCAATCCATGCACAGGAACATTGCACAGCTGAGTTCATCAATAGAAAAGGCTATTTCTCCATGGTGCTGCAGGCCCAAGATGACCGCCATGGACAGTTTATGGACATTTTCATCAGATGGTTGGATGGCAGGGTGCACAACACCCGTGTGTTCTGCAGTTCCAGCCAGTGCAGGAAGCTGGAGCTGGGACATTCATCCCCTCCTGTAATCTGGCAGCTGGGGATGTGCAGATGCCAGTCTTCATCACGGGGGTTGAGGCCTACTCCCTCATGCCATGGCTGCTGAAGCCAATACTGAACAGCTGGACCCCAACTGGGAACTATTCAATGAGCACCTGAACTGCATGAGGATGCAGGCTGAGTGTGCTGTTGGCTGCCTGAAGGCGTGGTGCAGGTGCTTGCTGACCCACCTCAACATGGGGGAACTCAACATTCCTGAGCTTGCAGGATCTTGTTTGAGACTGCAAAACATCATGGAGGAGAAGGGGGAAGTTTCCTTCCAGGGTGGGGGGCAGCCGTTAGCTGTGAGGGGCAAGCCTATGAGACACCAAGCACAGCTGCCATCTGCCAGGCACATCAGGATGGGATGCAGATCTGGGAGGTCCTGAGGGAGAGCTTCTACCAAGGACCCCAGTAACTCTTCACAGGTCCCCTCCATAAGGGGGCATCAGGCTCACAGACCAAGCCTGTCCCCACCACAAACCCTCCCTTCACCCCCTCACTCCTCACTGACCCCAGATTAGTAAGGACATATGCTTCTGTGGTGAATGATAAATGGGTTTATAGTGAGAACTATTTACAAAAGTTTGTGGGGGATGATGGCTGGCACTGTGGAGTAGTGGGAAGCCTCTGAACTTGGAGATCATGTGCTTGGGACAGGAGTGAGGGCTTCTCAACTTGGAGATAGGGGACATGGGACAAGGGTTGCTGGGCATCAGAATATGTGGGGAAAGGGACAGTGAACATGAGGGGGAGCAGGTTGCCAAGCAACATGTATTCAGGGCCCCCGTTGGGGCTGGCTTGGGTCTGGGAACAAGGGGAGGTATGGACAAAGAAGAGCTAGAGTGAGGTCTGGGTTATAGAATACCCATAGAATCATAGAATATTAGGACTGTAAGAGACCTTGAGAGGCCATCGAGTCCAGCCCCCTGCCCTAATGGCAGGATGAAGTACTGTCTAAACCATCCCTGATAGACATCTATCTAACCTGTTCTTATATATCTCCAGCAATGGAGATTCCACAACCTCCCTTGGCAATTTATTCCACTGTTAGACCACGCTGACAGTTAGGAACTTTTTCCTAATGTCCAACCTAAACCTCCCTTGCTGCAGTTTAAGTCCATTGTTTCTTGTTCTTTCCTCAGAGGCCAAAAATAACAAGTTTTCTCCCTCCTCATGACATCGTTTTAGATACCTGAAAACTGCTATCATGTCGCCCCTCAATCTTCTCTTTTCCAAACTGAACAAGCCCAGTTCTTTCAGCCTTTCTTCATAGGTCACATTCTCTAGACCTTTAATCATTCTTGTCGCTCTTTTCTGGGCCCTCTCCAATTTCTCCACATCTTTCTTGAACTGAGGTGCCCAGAACTGGACACAATACTCCAGCTGAGGCCTAACCAGCACAGAGTAGAATGGAAGAATGACATCTCATGTCTTGTTCACAACACACCTGTTAATGCATCCCAGAATCATGTTTGCTTTTTTTTGCAAGAGCATCACACTGTTGACTCATATTTAGCTTGTGGTCCACTGTAACCCCTAGATCCCTTTCTGCTATAGTCATTCCTAGACAGTTTCTCCCCATTCTATATGTGTGAAACTGATTGTGCCTTCCCAAGTGGAGCACTTTGCATCTGTCCTTATTAAACTTCATCCTGTTTACCTCAGACCATTTCTCCAATTTATCCAGATCATTTTGAATTTGGACCCTATCCTCCAAAGCAGTTGCAACCCCTCCCAGCTTGGTATCATCTGCAAACATAATAAGCATACTTTCTATGCCAATATCTAAATCATTGATGAAGATATTGAACAGAACCGGCCCTAAAACAGACCCCTGCAGAACCCTACTTGTTGTACTTTTCCAGCAGGACTGAGACCCATTAAGAACTACTCTCTGAGTATGGTTATCCAGCCAGTTATGCACCCACCTTACTGTAGCCTCATCTAAATTGTATTTGCCTAGTGTTTTTATAACAATATCATGCGACCCCCGTATCAAATGCTTTACTAAAGTTTAGGTATACCACATCTACTGCTTCTCCGTTATCCACAAGGCTTGTTATCCTATCAAAGAAAGCTATCAGATTAGTTTGACATGATTTGTTCTTTACAAATCCATGCTGGCTGTTCCCTGTCACCTTACCACCTTCTAAGTGCTTATAGATGATTTCTTTAATTACCTGCCCCATTATCTTTTCTGGCACAGAAGTTAAGCTGACTGGTCTGTAGTTTCTTGGGTTATTCTTATTCCCCTGTTTTATAGATGGGCACTATATTTACCCTTTTCCAGTCTTCTGGAATCTCTCCTGTTTCCCATGATTTTCCAAAGATGATAGCTGAAGGCTCAGATACCTCCTCTATCAGCTCCTTGAGTATTCTAGGATGCATTTCATCAGGCCCTGGTGACTTGCAGACATCTAATTTTTCTAAGTGATTTTTAACTTGTTCTTTTTTAATTTCAACTTCTAACCCTACCCCTTTCCCACTAGCATTCACTAAGTTAGGATTCCTTCATCAGACTTCCCAGTGAAGACTGAAACAAAGAAGTCATTAAGCGTCTCTGCCATTTCCAAGTTCCCTGTTACAGTTTCTCCCACATCACTGAGCAATGGCCCTACCCTGTCCCTGGTCTTCCTCTTGTTTCTAATGTATTTATAAAAAGCCTTCTTGTTTCATTTTATGCCTGCAGCTAGTTTGAGCTCATTTTGTGCCTTAGTCTTTCTAATCTTGCTCCTGCATTCTTGTGTTGTTTGCCTATATTAATCCTTTGTAATGTGTCCTTGTTTCCATTTTTTATATGATTCCTTTTTTATTTTGAGATCATGAAAGATCTCCTGGTTAAGCCAAGGTGGTCTTTTGCCATATTTTCTATCTTTCCTACACAGCAGGATAGCTTGCTTTTGGGCCTTTAATAATGTCCCTTTGAAAAACTGCCAACTCTCCTCAGCTGTTTTTCTCCTCAGTTTTGCGTACCATGGGACCTTACCTACCAGCTCTCTGAGTTTAGCAAAATCTGCCCTCCTGAAATCCACTGTCTCTATTTTGCTGTTTTCCCTTTTCCCTTTCCTTAGAATTGTGAACTCTATGATTTCATGATCATTTTCACCCAAGCTGCTTTCCACTTCTAAGTTCTCTACCAATTCCTCCCTATTTGTTAAAATCAAATCTAGAACAGCTTCCCCCCGGTAGCTTTTTCAACCTTTTGGAATAAAAAATTGTCTCCAATGCAATCCAAGAATTTACTGGATAGTCTGTGCCCTGCTGTATTAGTTTCCCAACATATATCTGGATAGTTGAAGTCCCCTATCACTACCAAATCTAGGTCCCTGCATGCCTTTGTTAGTTGTTTAAAAAAAGCCTCATCCACCTCTTCCACCTGGGTAGGTGGCCTGTAGTAGACTCCTAGCAGGACATCACCCTTGTTTTTTCACCCCTCTTAGTCTAACCCAGAGACTCTTAACACGTCCCTCTCCTACATCCATATCCACTTCAGTCCAAGTGTGTACATTTTTAATATATAAGGCAACACCTCACCCACTTTCTTTCCTCTCTATCCTTCCTAAGCAGGCTGTACCTTCAGTACCAACCTACCAATCATATGTATTATCCCACCAAGTTTCCATGATGCCAGTGATGTCATAGTTGTATTTATGTATTAGCCTTTCCAGTTCTTCCTGCTTATTACCCATACTTCTTGCGTTTGTATATGGGCATCTAAGATATTGATTTGATCTTGCCTCCCTGTTTTGCCCTGTCCCTCTTTTTACTCTGACATTGTTGCCCATGTTCCCTCCCATTTCTGACCCATCTTCCAGGTTTCCATGTTCTCCACTTACTCATGGGCTTTGCTCCCCTGCCCCCATTAAACCTAGTTTAAAGCCCTCCTCACTAGGTTCGCCAGTTTGTGTCCAAATACAGTCCCTCCCCTCCTCGAAAGGTGAATGCCATCTCTGCCTAGCAGTCCTTCCTGGAATAGCATCCTATGGTCAAGGAAGCCAAAGCCTTCCTGGTGACACCATCTTCGAAGCCAGGCATTCACCTCTAGGATGCACCTGTCTCTGTCTGGGCCCCTACCACTGACAGGCAGGATTGAGGAGAATACCACCTGCACCCCAAACTCCCTCACCTGTGCCCCCAGAGCCCTGAAGTCACTCTTGACATGCTCAGTGTCACACCTCGTAGTATCATTAGTGCCCACATGGATGAGAAGCATGGGATAGTAGTCAGAGGGCCGGAAAACCCTCGACAACACCTCCGTAATGATGAAATGTCAGGGCAAAAAATGGGCGCCTCCGTCCCCCTCAGAAGAGAATCCCCAACCATCACTACTCTGCGTTTCCTCCTCGCAGTGGTGGCAGCAGACTTCCCAGCCTTGGGGGTACGAGGCTTCTCCTCTGCTGTACTGGTGATTCTTTGTCTCTTGTATCAAGTACAGCATAACAGTTTCCTAGTACCACAGTGGGAAGGTTCTGAGCAGGGGAGGAACAGTGCCTACTGCCAGAAGTAACAAGCTACCAGTGTCCACCCTGATCTATCTCCTCCTCTACCAGTGGTTTATCAGCTGTCCTGTGTACTGGGTCAGTTACCTCAGCTGTCTCCACATGAATAGTATCCAGGAACTGCTCGTGGAGTTGAATACTCCTCAACCTAGCTATCTCCTTCTGTAGCTCTCCCACTTGCCGCCTGAGAGTTTCCACCAGCAGGCACCTTCCACACTGGATGGTCCCCCCAGCCTGGATATCAGTAAGTGGGAATTGCAAGCCACAGTCCCTGCAAAGCCACACCAGGATCTGGGTAGAGGCATCCATGGTCAGGCAGTCTGTCTGGCTACAGGCACAGGTGAAGGAGACAGCAGTAGTGCTGGCACAGGTGTTCCTAACCATCGTAGGCCTCCCTCTGTCAAACTCCCTCTTAAACTCCCCTGTGTGCAACTCCCTGTCTGCTTCACTCCCCTGGTCACCCTTGCTTCTGGCTTTTAAAACCTACTGGCCTGGGTCAGGCCGTCCCTCTGTGAGTCACACAGGGGAAGGCTGATCAAGGCAATCAAGGGAACAAAGGTCAAGCATGCAGTCCCAACTGCCACAGAAATTGAAACTGAAACTCACCCATCAGAAATCAAAATGGCAGTTCAAATTCGAACAGTTAAGCACACTCACTCACTACCCCAAAAGCCAGCGCTCTTGCCTGGTAGCTTCTGCAGCAGCAGGATCACTTGCTCTCCCTCTTAAAATCCCCTGTCTGCAGCTCCCTGGGTTGGTGGGGGGGGGGTGAGGGATCGGGGACCAGGGGGGTCAGGGGTAGCAGGGGGCAAAGAGAGGGAACATGGCCATCAGCCACAGGAGCAGGGGTCCAGGGTGCCTTGCAGGAGGGCAGGTGGGTGTAAGGCAGTGGGAACAGTGCAGGCAGCTGGGCCAGCATGTCCCAACACACCGCATTGCAGCAGGACATTAGCTGGTCCCTCACCCATGACCGCCACTCCATGTCCTCCTGGATGTGATAGGCGAAGGTCCTCTAGGACTGCCACATGCTGGTACATGATCTCTTCATGGATCCTCAACCTCCTGCTTCAGCTCGGGGAGTAGGGGGATCTGGTGCCATCATATGGTCAGCCCTGGTCCATGGGGTTGCTGCTGGTCAATCATTGCTATTTCAGCTGTACAGAACACAAGGAGGGAGAGACTACGAGTCATTCATGCAACACAGCCCTGAGGCCATGGCCTCCACCATAAGCAGTGACCAACACCCCTTCAGCCAAGGAATGGGAAGTCTCAGGAGCAAAGACGTGTGCGGCACAGGAACTCCCAGGTGCCTACAGGACTGTGCTAGCCACTGCCGCCTCTCCCCCCAGTTGATGGGCTAGTGACCAAGGGAGGTATCCAGCTACCGGGGGTTCCCTCATGGGTGGCAGGGGAGCCAGGAGCAGCCTGTCCCACTCACACACCCACGGCTCACAGCACTGCCCATGGGAGCGGGTGCTGCCTCATTCATGAAGACATACCCATGTGCCACACTCCTCAGTGTGTCTGGGGTCATGCCGGCATCCTTGTGGCTAGTCTGCTTCCAAACATGGCAGGCGCTTGGAGGCTCCGCCTCTCCCTTCCCCAGGCCAATTGCTTGCCTTGCCTCCCACAAGCCTGGCAGCAGAATGCCGCCTGTGCCCTGGGGCTGTCTGCTGGGTCTGGGTGGCACACACTCCTGCACATGGTTCCACATTCTGGGACTTCAGCGTGGGGTCCTGCACTAGCTGGCTGAGTGACACTCACAGCCCACTTCACCTGCCCCTGCCTCCCTTGCCCTGGGGTGTATGACTACTGGGACACTCACCTGAGGAACCCTCACCAAGGTCGGAGGAGGCCTGGGAGGTGTCCTGGCTGCTGGGAACACGGTGCAGGGTGATCACAAGGCTGCTGATCTCTGACTCGGGTCCTGCTACTGCTCCTTCTGTGGCTCCTCCTCCTCTTCTGGATTGTGGTCAATGATGGGGGGTGTTGAGCCCCGAATCCAGGCTCAGACCAGAGAATAACATGCTGAATTAGCCCAATGAGATAGTGCTGGACTCGACAGATTCAACCAGCAGTCTCTCTCTCTACATAATGTGCTTGTTGTAGTAATGTGGTAGCAAATGCATTTGCTTTTTGAAACTAGACCGGTTCTCTTAAGAATTTTCAGGAGTGGTTGGGTGTGCCAGGGACTCTGTAAATACAGCATATAATTTACTTGTTCCGCTATCACATATGTTTTGGTCCCAAGGGCCGGCCTTCATTCTGGAGACAACAGCTGCGTCTACACGTGCACGCTACTTCGAAGTAGCGGCAGTAACTTCGAAATAGCGCCCGTCACGTCTACACGTGTTGGGCGCTATTTCGAAGTTGAAATCGACGTTAGGCGGCGAGACGTCGAAGTCGCTAACCCCATGAGGGGATGGGAATAGCGCCCTACTTCGACGTTCAACATCGAAGTAGGGACGTGTAGACGATCCGCGTCCCGCAACATCGAAATAGCGGGGTCCTCCATGGCGGCCATCAGCTGGGGGGTTGAGAGATACTCTCTCTCCAGCCCTTGCGGGGCTCTGTGGTCACCGTGGGCAGCAGCCCTTAGCCCAGGGCTTCTGGCTGCTGCTGCTGCAGCTGGGGGTCCGTGCTGCATATACAGGGTCTGCAACTAGTTGTTGGCTCTGTGTATCTTGCACTGTTTAATGAAAGTGTGTCTGGGAGGGGCCCTTTAAGGGAGCGACTTGCTGTTGAGTCCGCCCCGTGACCCTGTCTGCAGCTGTGCCTGGCTCCCTTATTTCGATGTGTGCTACTTTGGCGTGTAGACGTTCCCTCGCTGTGCCTATTTCGATGTTGGGCTGAGCAACGTCGAAGTTGAACATCGACGTTGCCAGCCCTGGAGGACGTGTAGACGTTATTCATCGAAATAGCCTATTTCGATGTCGCAACATCGAAATAATCTATTTCGAAGTTGGGTGCACGTGTAGACGTAGCCAACATTTCCTCCGTAATTTTGACGTACTTGCTGTTGACCTAATTTTTGCATTCTCTGTCTGGATAGGAAGTCATGCAGCAATGACTTGAATTTGCCAGGTAACCAACAAGAGGAAAACTTTTGGAAACAAGCTTACTTTGGACATGTGTCAGACCCAGAAATGATCAATACTGCTTTTCCACACTGTTGGACTTGCTAAGTTCTTAATGAGAAGCTTCATGTAGCTTCACACTTAGGTTGTAAATGCCAGTCTGTAAACAAATACGTGAAATATAGCAATAAAAAGCCAGCTCCGCAGCACAACTCCACAGAAGCCTCAGTAATGGGATTTTCTCAGCTCAGGAGCTCAGTAGACACTGGAGTTTTTACCTCCCAGTTGTTGCATGACATCCTGCCCACATTGGATTTGTTAATATTGTTTTTATTAGTGTAACACCTAGCAGCCCTTGTTCTTGAGCAGGACCCAGTGTGTTAGGCACTGTTCAAACACAGAACAAAAAGACTGCCCCTGCCCACTATGAGTTTATAAGGTAAATATTAAAAAGAGATAACAGATGGATATAGACAGAGGAGGGAGTATCAGGAAACAAGGAAGCAAGATTGGTCAGCAAGACAGCTAATTGTCTCAGCACACCAGCAGTTTAACTGTTGTCAAGTTGTTGTAAGTATTTTTTTTCCCCCCAGAGGACATCACAGCAAAGGAGAGTTTTAAGGTGGAACTTAAAGAATGACAATGATATAACTTTGTACAGCTATATATCTTTTCAGAAACTGGTAACATAGGAGAAAGCCTGAAGGTATTATTTGAAAGTTTAGGAAGCGGATGAAGGAAGCTGGAATCATATGTTGATCAGAGTCAGGATGAATCTCAAGAGTGAATAAAAGAAAAATAGTGTTAATGATGTGTCAACATTTATAGCTACTAGACATAATTAACAGCCTGCCCCTCTCTTCCCATCTATGTGTGCCAATACCATCTAGATTGGACTTAAATATGGAATTCTTTGCACATTGGGTTTAATATGGATAGCTACATTACTGTAATATTGTTGTGGTGTTCACCTATGAAGCTCCAAGTGACAGGATATTCTTGACTCAAAAGATCCTTGTATGGCTTATAGAAGGTTAAAATGAAATTCAATTAGGAATTTAAATTTTTTAAAGTGCATAATATCCTACTTTTGTTGTTCTTTCCATTGCAAGGGACCAGCGCTGAGCAGAACCACACAATATTTCAGTATTGTATGCTTGGAATGAATCTGAGCAGTTTATTGCCAATTTGCCATGTGGGTTTCATATACATAAAATGAATGGCAGCAAATTAGACTTTACTGCTCATCTTTTTCGACATTGATCACTTTAATAAATGTACCTTCAGTCATCCCTGCAGGATGCAGCACAGACAGCACCTATTGCTGTTTTTAGACGCAATATTAAAGCCAGATTCTGCTACCTTTACTAATGGAGTCAGTACAGGTGTTTGAAGCTAGCTCTTGCACAGTACCTGCAGAAGACAATAGATAATGCTATCTCTCTGCACATATCCTGATTTCTTCCCAGATCTCAGGATATGTGGAGGTTCAGGGAAGAAACACTGGGTTAGTTTTGTGCTGAACTTTCCCTGGAGTCCTGATTGGAGAATTCCTAGGCAATTCCTTGAATCTAAGCTCACAGAGATTCCCTGCATCTCTGCTGGGCCAAAATACACTTAGGGGGCAGTGTTACCAGATTTGCCCATTACTCTGGGGTGTGTTTATATATTTGGGGTTACAGGGGGTAGAGGGTGGCTTTACTTCACCCTGCTGCCAATTCCCGCCCAATGGAGCTATTCTTCCTGACCCAAGGTCCACAGGATTAAGTTCTTCCCACCCTGGACTCACGTGAACACACACACACACAGAGTGCCAGAGCTCATCTGAGAGGACCTATTAATCAGGACTTACAAGCTAACACTTTATATATCCCTGTACTCTGTGGGCTGGGTTGCACAGAAGTGCCAAGCTGTGGCCCTTATGTGTCCTTAGACACAGTGGCTGGGCTGCACAGCACCTTCAGCTGCCATCCTGATATGCCACCCTGGTTCAGCTCCAGCTGCCCCATCCCCAATTTCACAGCACAATCGTTCTACTAGTAACCCACTCAATGGGCAAATCCCACAGGATTTCTGGGCACTAGGGGAATCTTTAGCATAGGTACAAGAAGTGTTGTTACAGAGTGAATGGGGAAGTCAAAACAACATCTCTGTGGAAAATTGAGCAAGAGAGAAAGAAAAAGAACAAAGCAACCAGTTTAACAATGAAAGTTATTTATTGCTGAGTAGTTACAATTGAGTTACAATATAGATCTAAACTGAAACTGGTTACAATTGTTAGGGCGAGCAAATCATATAACTAATTACATAAGGGAGGGTTAGGAGGCCATAGGTGTGCATGAGAGAGAGAGAGAGAGAGAGAGAGAGAGAGAGAGATCACCGCTCCATGGAGCTTCCATGGATCAGGGTTCTCAGATGGAGATGGTACCTGTAGAATCTAGGGGACAGGAGACAAGCAGAGCCCTCAATATGATCAGGCAGGAGATTATGAAGTTTCAGGAGATCTGATATAGAGTTTACATCAAGGTATCAGAACAGTTTCTTGAGCAAGTGTAGATGTTTTTGTAGGGACAACACGATAGTTAAAACAGAACACTGGATTTTATTATGGCTGAAAAGAGGTGAGACAATAGATACAGATCATGCCCAGCTATGGGTGATGTTCCTTGAAAGGGCTCACAATGCAACTAGGCAGTTTAAGTATTTTGGGTATCAACAGGACCTATTACTAGAGTTGGTCTTACACTGACTAATTTGGATGTTGAATAGTAACAGAGAGGAAGCCGTGCTAGTCTATATACTATCAAAACAAAAAAGCAGTCCAATAGCACTTTAAAGACTAACAGAATAATTTATTAGGTGATGAGCTTTCATGGGACAGACTCACTTCTTCAGATCATAGCCATACCTGAGTCTGTTCTGGTATGGCTATGATCTGAAGAAGTGGATCTGTCCCATGAAAGCTCATCACCTAATAAATTATTCTGTTAGTCTTTAAAGAGCTACTGGACTGCTTTTTTGTTTTGACTAATTTGGGTCTGAGCAGGCCTGAGTTCATTAGCATCTGGAGCAGAGAGTTTCCATCAGGCAGTGCTTCACTGCTTTCAGTATACTGTAGCTCAGTGCATTTCCTGCTTTAGAAAAGCCTTTCTCCATTCGTTGTGCCAATGGTGATGTCTTTCCATTCTATCTTCAGTGCAGATGAGGCTTGGGGTCTTTCCTTAATCCAGTTACTCTTGCTGGTGGGATTTAGGTTGTGATGGGGTTCACGGGCCCCCAAGCACTGCACCCCGTCCTCAGGCAGGAGCGACTCTCACTCTCCAGGTAGAACAGGAAGTTTATTAGTCGACAGAGGCACAGCTCAGCACAGAGGTGTCAGTACAGCCGGCAGACAGTCATTCCAACCCATCCTGGGGAGAGGAGCCCGAGGGGTGCCCCTCTGGGGTGTAGCTTCCCTGCCTTGCCAGGCTGCCTGCCTTACAACTCTCTCTCCCTCCAGCTCCTAACTGCTGCCCATGATTCAAACCCAACTTGGCTCCTCCTTGCTCTTTGTCTAGGTCAGAGGTGTTACCTGCCAGCTTAGGTTACAACCCCAGGGGGTCATCCTTAGCCACTGTGAGCTGCTCTGCCTGTCACACACACATCCAGCCTGAGTCTCACATGCACTCCCCTGACTCCATCACATAGGTGGGTATGTCCCTCCCAGTTTTACTGCTTTGTCTTTTGGTTCCAATAGAGGCCTGAGGGGAAGGGGATCGTTTTCCGTGACTATTACTCCCTGGCTCCCCAAGAGCACAGAGCTGACAGGTGGTCATGCCCAGGTTCCCCAAAAACACAGAGCTGGTAGGTAACATCAGATAAACTATCAAAACAGGAAAGCTGTCCAGTAGCACTTTTTTGATAGTATATAGACTAGCATGGCTATCTCTCTGTTACTATTCAACAGATAAACTATGTTTTTATAAGTACAATAACATAAAAAAAGTTAAACGAAGTAACTGAAATCTAATTTATTTGGAACCACAGAGAATGTTCTTTCCAAGGACAAGTAATGTAACCCAGAATAAAAGGACTAGACAGAATGAAATTAGAAACTTTGCATTATAAAAGAAGCAGTTCTGGTAACAGTGATTCCTGCCCCTGCTGAGAGCTCATGGCAGCGATCATGGGACAAGCTGGATGCAAATAAGCATGGGGAAGGAAATATTCAAACACAAAGAGCTCAAGTTCAGGATCAAACTTTGTTATGAGTGACACCCATGCTACCCTACTGAATTTTCTGTTTAAATGTATACCAGAACATAATCCTAAAGCACAACACTTTGCAAACCTAGCCAGTTGGCTTCACGCTCTTTCTTTCAGGCTTTGCCTATGCTGTGAACTGGGGGTGTATTTCTCCTGCATGTGTACACATGCTAGTGCTAGATGTCATTAGTCTGAAGGGTATAAATAGCAGTTTGGCTGCAGTAGCACAAGTAGTGGCAGTGGAGACATGCTGAGGATTTACCCACTGGTTTTGGGTACATTTGAACTTGGCAGGGCTTAGCTATGCCATTCATACCAGAGCTAGCACAACATGTGTGCAGGACCAGCAGCTCATAAGGTAGGCATAACCTGTGTTCTTTCCTCCTGACAGGATTAATATTGAATCAAACAGTTCTATAATAGGGCCATGACAAAATCATGAAGGCAGCATCAAGTGGTCGGCTTCTATATGTGTATGTGACAACACCTAGAAAACTTCTGTCACACTCTGAAAAATCAGACTACTTAGGGTAGGACTGACAAACACATTTCTGTCCACCCACCTTCATCCAGAATTAATCATAAGAAGGCAGAGAAATGTGGGTTTGTTACCTTGTGATTAAGAAAAGTCCTCAGCTTACCTCACTCACAAGGGCACACACACTCATCTGTATTGGTGGTCTAGCTGGAAAGACCATCTAGTAGACACAAATAATTGATTCTCATATGTAATTACTCTATTACATCTGTCAGCAGCAACTGATAGATGTCTGCTCCTGTATAATTCCCTCATTCCTAAACTCTGACATTCCTTTGTGGAGTTCTATTGTAGACTGGATCCATTCACTAAAGTTAGTTGCTAGTACACTTGTACTCACTCAGAAAGTCAATGCTTACCCCAAAATCTGTGCTTCCTTGGAGTAAAGAAGTCAAAGATCAGTTGTGCATTCATACTGCTTCCAAATTTACACTGAAGCAGTACATTGGAGGGGATGGAAAACATGGATAAATTCTGTCTGGATTCTGTTATCCATCGTGTCTTTATCTTCATCTTAGCCAGTTAGGGACACCACTTAGAACATTGTACACTGTCTTCTCGGTCAGCCAAACTGCAGGCTAGAAAGTCCAAACCATTTACCTAAAACAGCCCTAATTTAAGAAATCTGGGGTCATTTTGGGTCTGTGTGGTTGGGAGAGTAGCTTTAATAAGTTGTACATGTGGTGAGCATAGCTAGGTAATGATTCTGCTCTTTGTTTTCTGTTTGCTTTGTCTCTAAATTTCAAGGAAGCCAAGTTTCATGCTTTCTTGCAGCCCAGCTGCAATGCTATGGATTCTGCTGGCCTGTAGGAATTATTGGTGCCAGACACTGGAAGTCTGTGTGGTCTTTCTTTGTCAGTGCCCTCTCCTGTTTCCCGCTCCCTCTTATCATAGCTGGCTCATATTAGAGAAGAAACTGCTCAGAGGACAAGCAGGAGAAAGCTGATGCCATTGGGAAAGAGGGGAGAGGCATAATACTGGTGAGACGCTGTCCCCCAGTTTACCCCATTCCTCCAAGAAAAGCAGCTTAACCTGAGACATGCAGCCCTCAGTTTACCCCAGTCAGCTCTCTCCAGCAGGACCATCCCAGGGGCTGGGCCCAGGACAGTTCCCTCTAGTGCGTCAGGCAATCCCATCCATGGCACAGGCCCTGCCCTCTTCCATGATCTGTCCCCATCCTGGTTGCTGGCCCCTTCCTGGACCAGCTTGGCTGGAAATTAGGAACACTGGGGCACATATGATCACATGATCGAGTGTGCTTGCTAGCATAGCCTTTAATAGTTAATAAGCATTATTAATATCTCTTATAATTCAATATTTTGTTGATTGTATATTTCTTTTTAATAAAGTTCTTACATAAAATTTGTATTTATTGGTTTAATTTGTTTGCTAGTGTGAGTTTGAGGTCAAATATGCAGGCAACTTGCACAGTGTGGTTAACAGGTTGGCTTCACCTTTGTAAGGCATCTCATGTAGCTCTTCCAAATTATCTGAGAGGAAAAGTTAGTGCCACAAGATTTCAAGGATACCAGGATAGTTTAGTAAGGCTTTTGACACAGCCTCATAAAACATTCTCATAAGTAGTTATAAAAGGTTGGCTCTCAGTCTATGTCTAAATTAGAGTGATTGTTGCAGAAGTTTTTCATCAGAAGATATCTTTCAACAAAACTTTTGTTGCCAGATTGTGTCCAGGCATGGAGTGGATTGCTGTTTCGACATGCTCTTTTGATACACTCTTTCAATCCATTCTGTTGACATACAGCGACCAATCTGCCTGACCGCTCTCTTGACAAAATAGCCACCTGGAACCACAGCAGATAGGTCACAGGTCAGCATTTCCTTCCAGGAGCCCTGGTGAGATGCGACCTTAAAGGTCACCCCCCCACAGACACCCTTTTCCTGCCCATGCCGAGGTGTGCCTACCTCCTCAAGGGGCAGCATAGCTTCTAGAGCAGGGCTTCAACTCTTTCTGGGAGACACAGCTCTTTCCAGTGAGCCATGGTGCCAGAGCAGCCCCCAGGCTTGCACTTGCCCCACACAGAGGTGCTTCAGCACCTGCTGCACCTCTGACAGCCATCTTCCTCTTCCTCATGGAAGAGTCAGGTTAGTCTGACACCACCTCTACGGACCTTACTGTTGCTGCCACACAGTCACACTTGCATCCATCCTTCTGGGTGCACAAGCAGATCTGGAACCACTACACCAGTTCTGACTGGTGATATGGGCTGAGCATGGGGCAGTGGGGCTACCAGCAGTGGCTCCAGAACTTCCACATGCAGAAGGCCACCTACTTGGAGCTCTGTGCCTGGCTCGCCCCCACCCTCTGGAGATAGGACAACCGGCTGTGGCCTGCCATCCCCACAGAGAAGCAGGTTGCAGTTGTCATCTGGAAGGCTGCTACCCCGACAGCTACTGCTCAGTGGGCAACTAGTTTGGTATGGGAAGTCCATCATTGGGGCCCTCCTCATGGAGGTAATGCACTCTTGGGCTGCCCTGTGCCCCATGCCTTGGGGCTGTCTGCTGGATCCAGAAGGCACACACTACCTTGCACATGGTTCCATGTGTCAGGACCACAGCACAAGGTCCCACCCGATCCAGCCATGCTATAAGTGCAGAACTCCATGTCTGCCATGTCTGCACCCACCTCTGATGCTTTGGGGTGTGTGATGCACAGGGCACTTGCCAGAGGGACCCTCACCTGGCACAGATGAAGCCCGGAAGGTAGCCTGGATGGTGGAGACTGACTCCATCACAAAGAAGAGGCTGCTGCTGTCATCTGAAACCATGTTTGACTCCAGATCTGGTGTGGGTTGACGCTCAGAGGCCTCCTCCTCCTGCTGATGGTGTTCCAACTGTGGTGGGGGAACCTCAAGTACTGTGTCCATGCTGCTGCATGGAGGGGATGCCCCCCACCCAATGTCATGCAGTTCCTGGTAATAGGAGGAGGTGATCTGTCCTGCCTGGGAGTGTTGGGCAGGATCCCAAACATAGCCCTGGTGATGCTCCTTTACCTGCCCCAAACCTGCTCCATGGTTTGGAGGGAGGGGTATGGCCCTGGTCCACCAGGGTGGTGGTCATAGATAGGGGTGTTGCAGTGCTTCTCGCTGGGGCCTTGCAAGGCCTGCTTCTCCATGATATTCCAAGGATGCGCCTGAGGCAGCGCAAGTGGAAGACGTTCAGCCTCTTTTCCTTGCGGCATACAGGGTCCAAGTCTCGCTGCCATAAAGGAGGGTGCTGAGGATGCAGGCTTCTCCCCACACTGGTCCAGCAGGGCCTGAAGGTTGGCCCTGGTCTGGGATGGGGCCCACTTTTTCAAGACCCCAGGTGGCTCCTTGGACCCCTCAAGGGCCCGGGGGGCCATAGAATCAAAGAATCGTAGAACAATAGAGCTGGAAGAGACCTAAGAAAGCCATCGAGTCCAACCCCCTGCTCTAAGCAGGACCAAACCCAACAGATCAGCCCAGCCAGGGCTTTGTCAAGGCGAGACTTAAACACCTGCAGGGATGGAGCCTCCACTGCTTCCCTGGGTAGACCATTCCAATGCTTCACCACCCTCCTAGTGAAAAAGTTTTTCCTAATGTTCAACCTAGACCTTTCCAACCACAACTTGAGACCATTGTTCTGTGTTCTGCCATCCGTGACCACTGTGAACAGCCTCTCTCCAGCCTCTTTGCAGCCTCCCTTCAGTAAGTTGAAGGCTGTTATTAGACCCCCTCAGTCTTCTCTTCTGCAGACGAAACAGTCCCAATTCCCTCAACCTTTCCTCATAAATCATATGCTCCAGCCCCCTAATTAATTTGGTCACCCTCCTCTGGACCCTCTCCATTGTATCCACATCCTTCCTATAAATGGGGGCCCAGAACTGGACACATCCTTCCTATAAATGGGGGCCCAGAACTGGACACAGTACTCCAGATGCGGCCTCACCAAAGTCATATAAAGAGGAGCAATCACTTCTCTGGATCTACTGGCAATGCTCCTCTTGATGCAGCCTAATATGTCATTAGCTTTCTTGGCTACAACGGCACACTGTTGACTCACATCCAGCTTCTCGTCCATTACAACTCCCAGATCCTTTTCTACAAAACTACTACCGAGCCAGTCAGACCCCAGCCTGTAACAATGCTTGGGATTCTTCTGGCCCAAGTGCAGGACTCTGCACTTGCCCTTATTGAACCTTATCAGATTTATTTCAGCCCAGTCTTCCAATTTGTCTAAGTCAGTCTGGACCCTGTCCCTACCCTCCAGTGTATCTACCTCTCCCCCTAGCTTAGTGTCATCCTCCAACTTGCTGAGGGTGCAATCCAACCCCTCATCCAGGTCATTGATAAATATGTTGAAGAGAACAGGACCCAGAACCGAACCTTGGGGCCCTCCACTAGAAACCGATTGTGCCGTTGATTACGACCCTCTGGGCCTGACCTTCTAGCCAGCTTTCTATCCATCTTACTGTCCATTTATCCAATCCACAGTCCTTTAACTTGCTGACAAGAATATTGTGGGAGACCGTATCAGAAACTTTGCTAAAGTCCAGATAAATCACATCCATTGATTTTCCCCTATCCACAGAGCCAGTTATCTCATCATAGAAACTAGTCAGATTAGTCAGGCATGACTTGCCCTTCATGAATACATGCTGACTATTCCTGATCACTCTCCCCTTCTCCAAGTTCCTCAAAATGACTTCCTTGAGGAGCCCCTCCATGATTTTTCCAGGGACTGATGTAAGACTGACCAGCATAGGGTGTCTGCCACTCAGCCATCTTCAGAACTCTCTACTATAGTGTGGCTGTGAGGGCTTGCAGGAATGTAACCTATAGCCCTCCTGCTTCCATGCTCTCAGCTTCCTGCTACAGGGCTTCCCAGGCTCCCTGTGGCTTTAAGAATGGCTGAAGGCAAGGACCATAGAGAACTGCTTGCTGTGGACAGGGCATCCCCTTGGGCATCTGTGCAGCACCCTGAGGCCTCTTCTGCTCACTGAGGCCCCCTGGAACATGTAGGAGTAGTTTCAATTGAGGACTTCATTTACATCGTCTATTGTGACTATAAAGACCCACACGAGAGTGACAGTCCTTGCTGCATCTCTTGCAGATGTAGTGGGTGTCTGGCAAGTCCTTATTGTGCTTTCTGTGTGCTCGCTTCACCTCTGCTAGCTGTCTGATCTTCATCTTGCCCTTCTGAAGGCCCTTGTGTAACCCCTGCCTCCATCTGCTGCGGTCATCTGCTAGTTCTTCCCAGTTGTCCAGCTCGATGTCTACCTCTCTGAGGTCTCTCTTGCAGACATCTTTGTAGCGCAGCTGGGGGCGTCCGGGAGGTCTTTTGCCAGAGGCTAGCTCACCATACAGGATGTCTTTTGGAATCCTTCCATCATTCATCCTGTGGACGTGGCCAAGCCAGCGGAGTCGATGCTGCCTGAGGAGGGTGTGCATGGTTGGGATTCCAGCTTGCTCGAGGACGGCGGTGTTGGTCACTCTGTCCTTCCATGATATTCCAAGGATGCGCCTGAGGCAGCGCAAGTGGAAGACGTTTAGCCTCTTTTCCTTGCGGGCATACAGGGTCCAAGTCTCTCTGCCATAAAGGAGGGTGCTGAGGATGCAGGCTCTGATGAGGACTTCTCGCACCTTAGACTTAGCTTTCAGCCTTGCAAGGTTAAACAGTTTCCCATCAGATCTTGTGTGCAGCAAGATGCCCTCTGTTGAAGATCCAAAGGCATGCTTCAGGAGGAGTGCGAAGAAGATCCCGAACAATGTCGGAACAAGCACGCATCCTTGTTTGATGCCGCTCCTGATTCTGAACGCATCCGATAATGCGCCGTTATATTGGATGGTTCCTTTCATGTCTTTGTGGAACGACTGGATCATTTTGAGTAACCGTGGAGGACAGCCTATCTTGTGGAGCAGTTTGAACAGACCATCACTGCTGACCAAGTCAAAGGCCTTGGTCAGGTCGATGAAGGCTATGTAGAGTGGCTTTCTCTGCTCCCTGCACTTCTCCTGCAGCTGCCTTAGAGAGAAGACCATGTCAACGGTAGACCTCTCTGCGTGGAATCTGCACTGCGATTCGGGGTACACCCTCTCAGCAATCTTCTGGAGTCTGCCAAGGATGATGCAAGCGAACAGTTTACCAGTGACGCTTAGGAGGGAGATTCCACGGAAGTTGTTGCAGTTGCTTCTGTCTCCTTTGCTCTTATACAACGTTACAATGTTAGCGTCGCGCATATCCTGTGGAACCTCACCCTCTTTCCAGCACAGGCACAGTAGCTCATGTAGGGGTTCCAGGAATGTGTCCGCGGCACATTTGATTACGTCTGGTGGTATACTATCCTGGCCAGGGGCCTTTCCTGCTGCAATGCTGTCAATGGCTCTCTTCAGTTCATCCACAGTCGGTTCTTGATCCAGTTCATCCATTACTGGTAGGAGCTCGACGGCATCGAGGGCTGTGTCAACCACAATGTTCTCGCGTGAGTACAGCTCGGAGTAGTGCTCAACCCAGCGCTTCATCTGTCTGGCTTTGTCAGCAATGACTTCACGAGATTTGGATTTCAGAGGTGCCATCTTGTTCTGGTGGGTCCTAATGCCTTCGTCATACCCTTGTACATTCCTCTGAGATTACCAAAGTCGGCACAGGTCTGGATGCTGATGCATCGCTGGAGCCAGTGGTTGTTGGCACAGCTCCTGGCTGTCTGCTGTACTGTTCTTCTGGCCTCTCTAAGTGCTTGCTGGGTACCCTGGCTCAGTGAGTGTTTGTACTCCAGGAGTGCAGCGTGCTTCTTTTCAATGACTGGAATCATCTCATCGGCGTTAGCTTCGAACCAGTCGTTTGTGTTTCTAGCTCTTCTTCCAAACACCGACAAGGCCGTGTTGTAAACTGTATCCCTCAGATGTTGCCATTTGGATGTCTCATTGGCACCCCCAGGGCCGCTGTGCAGATTTTCCTGGAGGGTGTCTCTGAACTTTTCAGCTTTCTCCGAGTTTGCTGTCTTTCTGGCGTCAATGTGGGGCCTTCCAGCAGGTTTAGAGTGGTACAGCTTCTTGGGTCTCAGCTTGAGCTTGGAGCAAACTAGTGAGTGATCTGTATCACTGTCAGCAGCGCTTATGCTCCAACCCTGTACGCCACACCAGAAGTAAAAGACAAGTTCTATGACGTGCTTAGTGCTGCTGTAGTGCAAATACCTGCTCGTGAACAACTGTACATCTTGGGTGACTTCAATGCAAGAGTTGGAGCTGATTGGGCCTCATGGCCTTCCTGCTTAGGATGCTTCGGTGTGGGAAAAATGAACGACAATGGACAGCATCTCGTTGAACTGTGCTCGTACCACAATCTGTGCATCACAAACACATTCTTCCAAACGAAGCCACAGCACAGAGTGTTGTGGAGACACCCACGCTCGAAGCACTGGCATCAACTAGATGTGGTCAACACTAGGCGTAATAACCTCAAAAATGACCTTCTGACACACAGCTATCATAGTGCTGACTGTGATACAGATCACTCACTAGTTTGCTCCAAGCTCAAGCTGAGACCCTGGAACATCCAGACCTGTGTTTTGTCAACAGAAATCTGTGAATAAAGGCGTTCTTCCTCTTGGGGAGTGGGGTACGGCTGTTGACAAAAATGCTGTGTTCTGTTGACTTATTTTTGACAGAACACGCTTGGGAATCTGAGCAACCGTTTTTTTGACAAAACCTTCTAGTCTAGGCATAGCCTCAGACTGGGGTCACATAGGGGCTACGTCTACACGTGAAGCCTACATCGAAATAGCTTATTTCGATGTAGCAAAATCGAAATAGTCTATTTCGATGAATAACGTCTACATGTCCTCCAGGGCTGGCAACATCGATGTTCAACTTCGACATTGCGCAGCACAACATCGAAATAGGCCCTGCGAGGGAACGTCTACATGCCAAAGTAGCACACACCGAAATAGGGATGCCAGGCACAGCTGCAGACAGGGTCACAGGGCGGACTAGCGCTTCCGGGGCAACAGCTAGCTGCTCCCTTAAAGGGCCCCTCCCAGACACACTCAGCCTGCACAGCACACAGTCTGAGGAGCCATAGGCACACAGACCCTGGGCGCCGCAGGCATGGACCCCCAGCAGCAGCAGAAGCAGCAGCCAGAGGTCCACCCAGCCCACCCGGCAGGAGCAGGGCTTGCCCTGATCCATGCCATGCAGGAGGCAGCTGAGCACCTCCTTGCTACACCAGAGGAGGAGCTGCCCCCAGGGGAGCAGGGCTCAACCCCCAACCCTGCAGCACCCCGCCACCCCGCCTCACACACCTGCGGCTGTGGAGCTACCCCACCAGCACTGACCGGTGGGAGCGGCTGGTGCTTGAGGAGTGGGATGACAACCGCTGGCTCAGGAACTTCAGGATGAGCCAGAAGACATTTATGGAGCTGTGCCAGTGGCTGACCCCCGCACTCAGGCACCAGGACACTGCTATGCGGCGTGCCCTCCCTGTGGAGAAACAGGTCGGCATCGCTGTCTGGAAGCTGGCCACTCCAGACAGCTACCAATCCGTGGGACAGCAGTTTGATGTCGGCAAGGCCACCATTGGGGCTGTGATCATGGAGGTAAGAGAACCCACGGGGCAAGGGCAGGGTGGGGGGGGCCCGGGCAGAGGAGGGCAGGAGAGGGGAGGGCGGGGGAGGGCAGGGCAGAGCAGAGGAGGGCAGGGCAGGGCCACGCACACCCTGCTCACCCCTCATTGGTGCTCTCCCATGTGCTTTCCCTGCAGGTTGTGCGTGCCATCAATGCCATGCTCCTGCACAGGCTCGTGAGGCTGGGGGACCCAGATACCACCATCGTGGCCTTTGCCACCCTGGGCTTCCCCAGTTGCTTCAGGGCTCTGGATGGGACTCACATCCCCATCCGCGCCCCACATCACAGTGGAGGACACTACATCAATTGCAAGGGCTACCATTCTGTGGTCCTCCAGGCCTTGGTGGACAGCCGGGGCCATTTCCAGGACGTTTATGTGGGCTGGCCTGGCAGCACCCACGACGCCTGGGTTTTCCGGAACTCGGGCCTGTGCCGCCGGCTGGAGGCGGGGACCTACATCCCCCAGCGGGAGATCCCTGTGGGGGACACCACCATGCCCCTCTGCATCATCGCAGATGCGGCGTGCCCCCTCCGGCCCTGGCTCATGCACCTGTACACGGGCCATCTCTCCGCTAGCCAGGACCGCTTCAACCAGCACCTGAACCATGCGCGCCAGGTGGTGGAGCGCTCATTGGCCGCCTGAAAGGACGCTGGAGATGTCTCCTGACCCGCCTGGATGTGGGCCCCAACAACATCCCCCAAATTGTGGGTGCCTGCTGCGCCCTGCACAATTTGGTGGAGAGCAAGGGGGAGGCCTTTTTCCAGGGCTGGGCTATGGAGGCCGGCAGGGCCGACGTGCAGCCACCCGCTGCCTCCAGTCGGCAGGTGGACCCCGAAGGGACCCGGGTCCGGGAGGCCCTGCGGGCCCACTTTGATGATGAGGCCGCGGGGTGAACTCTGCCAGGCCCCCCACTGCCCACCCCTTCCTCCACAACACTCCCTGCCCCAACGCCCACACCATGGAGCACCCAACCGCACCCCCCTCCCACTTTTGCTGGACAAATGACAGCACGCACTTGTGGCTGAACTTAAACTGCTTTTTCTTTTAGAACTTTTTTTTTTAACTATAAATAAAACAAGAACAAACTATATACAACATGTGTGGAACAAAAGTAATGTGTACAAATAAAACAATAGTAATAAAAAAGTTTGTTCAGTAATAAAAAGAAAACCAGGGATGATAAAGGGGAGAACTATTTACATGGGGGGGACGGGGCAAACGGGGGGCACAAATTAATTTGTCAACTATATACAAGGGGGGGGCCACGTCCCGGGCCCCTCGCCCCTAAAGTCCGGCACTGGGCGTGGGCGGCCAGGAGCCCCGCCGCGGCCGCAGCCCTGTCCGGGGCTGGCTGGGGGTGGGACGGACCGGAAGATATGCCCGGAGAGTCTCAGGTGGCTCCAGGGGTCCCTCAGCGCTCCGGCCCTCGGTGGTGGGTGGCGGAGCGACGGCGGATGGGACGGCGACGTGGGGAGCAGCTGGTGGGGCGGCGGGTGGAGCAGGCAGGGCAGGTGCTGCGGCGGCCGGCGCAGCATGGGGGGCCGGGTAGTCCACCAGGCGGTTGAAAGTCTCCATGTAGGCCCCCCATGCCTCTTGGCGCCAGGCCAGCGCCCGCTCCTGCAGGTGCAGGTGGCATTGCTCCACCTGCAGGTGCTGCTCCGCGACCTCCAGCTGCCGACGGTGGATGGCCAGCAGCTGGGGGTCCGTCACTGTCGGCTGGTGGTGGCGCGGGGTCCGCCGTCTAGCCCGCCGTGGGGCTGGTCGGTCCTCGGCCGAGGGGCTTGCCTGGAGCGATGGCCCCAGAGGGGTCTCCGGGACCACTGATGCCTCGCTGGCGCTCTCTTCCGGTCCTTCTGATGGTGCAGGTGCGGGACACAGGAGAGGAGTGGGGGAAGAAGAATGGAGACAGGCGTTAGTGTGGGCCCCGAGCCGTGGCCTTTGTCCCCCCAGCCCTGTGCTGCAGGTTCCCCATCCCCATCCCCGGGAGATGCTGCTGTGATGGATGGGGTTCAGGGGTCCCCCTGCACTGCACCCCGTCCCCTGGTGGAAGCGACTCTCACTTCACTCCGCAGGGTCTGACAGCAGGAGAGGTTTCTTAGGCCACAGATGCCCAGTTTCTCTCAGGAGTGACAGCACCAGCTGTCAGAAGAGACAGTCCTTCCAACCCGTCCTGGGGAGAAGACCCCAAGGGGTGCCCCTCTGGGGTGTAGCTTTCCCCCTCCTCAGGCTGGCTGCCTTCCAGCTCTCCCTTCCCCTAGCCTCTACCTGCGGCCCCCGCCCCGATTCAAAGCCAGCTCGGCTCCTCCCTCCTCTTTGTTCAGGGTAGAGGTGTCACCTGCCAGCTGTAGCCCCAGGATCATCCTTTGCCCCTGGGAGCTATTCGGCTCTTGTTGCTCATATCTAGCCTGAGTCTCCCTTTTGCATGCCCCCCACTCCATCACATGCTGCTGCTGCTGCTGCTGCTGCGGGGTGTCCCACCCCCTCCTCCCGGGGGCCCATCGAGGTTCCGCTCCCCCCTGCCCCAGGGATGGGGCATGGCACTGTCGTGCGGGGTTGGGGTTGGCAGGGGCTGATGCACTGCTCTGGGGGACATGGCCCTGCTGTCTTTGGGGCCATGGCCATGTGAGCATGTGGGGGGCCCTGGACACATATCTATTACCCCCGCCCCTCAAGCCCAGGGGTGTACACGAGAGGGGGGTACATACCTGTCGGTCCACTCCCACGGTCTGGAGATCCCCGGCGGGCGGAGGCCCAGCTGCTGCTCCGGGATGGCAGGAGGAGGATCTGCAGCCCGGATTCTGCAGAGGAGGAGCCCCCCTCCTCCACCTCCTCCTCCTCCTCCTACCGCGATGGCCTGGGGGTGGGCTCCGGGGGGGGCCCCCGGGCTGCGGGGCTTACCTCCGGGGCGGACTCTGGCTGCAGGGCCTGCTGGGGCTCGTCGGCCGAAGTATCAAGGGTGGCCGGAGGGGAGGAGGTGTGCCGGGGGCCCAAGATGTCCCTGAGCTGCCTGTAAAAGGGGCAAGTGACGGGGGCGGCCCCAGATCGGCTGGCCGCATCCCGGGCACAGGCGTAACCCTGCTGCAGCTCCTTCACCTTACTCCTGACGTGATCAGGAGTGCGGGCAGGGTGACCCCGGGTGGCCAGGCCCTCAGCCAGCTGAGTGAACGCATCCGCGTTCCGCTTCTTGCTCCCCATTACCTGGAGCACCTCCTCCTCGCTCCAGAGCCCCAGCAGGTCCCGCAGCTCGGCCTCCGTCCAGGAGGGGCCCCACTGCTGCTTGCCGGCCTGGCTGCCAGCCTGGCTGGGCTGGCTGCCCTGGCTCCCCTTGGGGGGGGGGTCCCCTGGGGGCGCTGGGGGGGGCTGCCGGGCGGCCGTTAAAGTTCCTGTGCCTCCTGTGGCTGCTGAGGGACGTGCAGGCTGGCCACGTGTCTGAGCTGCTGCCTGCATGTTCCCTCAGCTTCCTGCACAGGAAAGGAGGGGGAGGCGACCTTTAAGGGGCCGCTCCATGCGGCCACCATTGAGCTGAGGGGCTGGAGAGAGCGTCTCTCAACCCCTCAGCTGATGGCCGCCCTGGAGGACCCCGCAATTTCGACGTTGCGGGACGCGCAACGACTACACAGTCCCTACTTCAACGTTGAACGTCAAAGTAGGGCGCTATTCCTATCCCCTCATGGGGTTAGCGGCTTCGACGTCTCGCCGCCTAACATCGAAGTTAACTTAGAAATAGCGCCCAACGCGTGTAGCCGTGACGGGCACTATTTCAAAGTTAGTGCCGCTACTTCGAAGTTGCGTGCACATGTAGACACGGCTAGGGAGTGTTAGTTAGTTCAAGTTTAGTTTAAGTCTTTCTTGGCTTCATTACCATTCAAAATTAGCATTAATTATTTGGATAGTGGAGTGGAAAGATGCTTCTAAAATTTGTGAATGACATCAAGCTTTGAAGGGTTGCTAGAACTTTGTAAGACAGGATTAGAATTCAAAATTATCTTGACAAATTGGAGAATTGGTCTGAGGTCAACAAGATGAAATTCAATACAGACAAGTGCAAATATTAAATTTAGAAGGGAAAAATCAGTACATAGCTATAAAATGGTGAATAACTGACTTGGGAGCAGTGCCAGTGAAACCCACTGGGGTCATAGTGGATCACAAATTGAACATGAACCAATCAGGTCATGCAGTCGTAAAAAAGGCCAAGATCATTCTGGGGTGTATTAACAAAAGTATCTAATGTGACATACAGAAGTCAATCCTCAGCAAATTTGCAGATGACACTAAGCTACGGGGATAAGTAGATACATTGGAGGGTAGGGATAGGGCCCAGAGTGACTTAGATAAATTGGAGGATTGGGAGAAAAGAAATCTTATGAGGTTTAACAAGGACAAGTGCAGAGTCCTGTAGCAGGGATGGAAGAATTCCAAGCACTGTTACACAACTGGGACCAACTGGCTAACTAGCAGTGCAGCAGAAATGGACCTGGGGATTATGGAGGATGATATGGATATGAGTCAACAGCGTGAGTTTGTAGGCAAGAAGGCTAATGGCATATTGGGGTGCATTAGGAGGAGCATTTCCAGCAGATCTAGAGAAGTTATTATTCCCTTCTATTTGGCACTGGTAAAGACTCATCTGGAGTATTGTGTCCAGTTCTGCCCCTACCCCTCAGTATTGATAGGAGGTGGATGCACTGGAGGTTCCAGCAGAGGGCAATGAAAATTATTAGGGGGCTGGAGTACATGACGTACAAGGAGAGGCTAAGAGGTTTGGGCTTATTTAGTTTGCAGAAGAGAAAGTGAGGAGCAATTTGATAGCAACTTTCAGCTTCCTGTAGGAGGCATTAAAGAGGATGGAGAAAGGCTGTTCTCAGTAGTGGTGAATGGCCAGAACCAGGACCCATTCAACAACAGAGTGGGAGATGTAGATTGGATACTAGGAAAGGCTATCTGACTGGGAGGGTGGTAAAACAGTGGAACGTATTACCTGGAGAGGTGGTGGAATCTCCATCCCTGGAGGTTTTTAAGTCCCAGCTTAACAAAGTCCTGTCTGGGATGATTTAAATAGGGTTGATCCTGCTTTAGGCAGGAGGCTGGACTCAATAACCTTCTGCAGTCCCTTCCAGCCCTATGATTCTATGATTCTAATTGTCCTGCTGTACTTAGCACTGGAGAAGCCTCATTGGGAGTAGTGTGTCCAGTTTTGGTCATCAAACATTTAAAAAGATGTGGACAAATAGGAGAGAGGACATGAATAAAAATAATAGATTTAGAAAACCAGCCCAGAAAGGCATATTTTAGTTGTGAGAGGAAAAAGACTGGGGTGGGGGGAACTGATAAAAGTTCTCAAGTTTATTAAGGGCTGTTATAAAGGGGAGAATGATCAATTGTTCTCCTTGTTCATTTGTGGTCCTTCACTCTTGAATGAGGAAGAATGCCACCACATCTCCCTACTTCAGTTAACAAAGAGCTGGGCTTTATAGCCTGCAACCTCCTGGCTGGGACAGACAGCAGTTAACAATCTGGATATCTGTCCCTCTGGATGGGAAAGAGGTCATAGTCTGGTTTTCCTTTTTTTTTTTGGAGCCTGTGTTTTACTTTTCTAGCCTGTTTCTGGGTCAGTTTGAAAACTCAGTTCAAGCTACGGAAATAATATGGCTGTGACAGCTCCTGTCTTTGCCTTGTCTGACTCCAGATAACCTCATCTGATTCTTTGCTCAATCTCTTAGTTTCAGCTCTGATCCTTTGGCTCAGGCATCGGTTCTTCTGACTCTCGTGCTGACCCTCGGCTGCAATTCCCTTCTACTGTTTCCTGCTGCTACCTCTCAGACTGGCTCCTGTTCTAACAACTAGGCATGGCCAGCTATGGTCATACATCCAAGACTATATTTCATGGTCAGCTAAAGCAAAACATCCATTTTCATAGTGAGCTGTACAAACAAGACTGAGACATGGAAGTCAAACTTGAAAGCATGTGATCATCTTCTGGAAAAAGTGGCATATGTAGAAACAGCCCATTAGATGAGATGATAATCTGCTGCAAACAAACAAACAAACAAACAAAACCTAGTAGAAGACCTGACTAGATTACCAGCTGATTTTGTCAATGTAATTCTGTAATTCGCTCATAATTCTCTCACCCGCCTCCCATTTTTATGTTTTTAATTGTGCTCCAAATAACATATAATTTCTTCCTGTCTATATTGTAAACACCTTGGACAAGAGACTATCCTCCTCTGTGTTCCCTAGGGCCAGTAGTACACACCTGTGTACTATATAAGTAATTAAAGAACTATACAAATACAACTTAGATTGTCTCCCAAAAAATGAGACATTGCATATACTGTAGGTTCATGTTTGTATTGGTTTCTTTGATCTATTACTCAGACTTGGACTTCAGCTGATGTAGCAAAAAGCATTTTTATTACATGGCCACTCTATGGCCACTCTATGGGGGCTAATATTGCTCATGAAAGTTGTAAGAAACCATTTAAGAAGTATCAAAACAAAACAAAACAGTATTCATGTAGCACTTTAAAGACTAACAAAATAATTTATTAGGTGATGAGCTTTGTGGGACAGACCCAATCATTCAGATTATAGCCACACCAGAACAGATTAAACATATAAAACACAGAGGTCCAAAAATTGTTATCAAGGTTTACAAGTCAGAAAAATTGTTATCAAGGTTGGCAAATCAGAAAAGCAGAGGGAGGGTGGAGGGGTAAGAGGGGTTGTGGGGTAGGGAAGTTAAGAATTAGATAAAACATCAAAGTATGTAAAAGAGTCCTTATAATGGGTCAGGTAATTGCTGTCCCTGTTCAAACCAGATGTTCATGTGTCAAATTTGAATATGAATGTTAGTTCTGAGCATTCTCTGTGTAGACGGTTGTTAAAGTCCCTTTTCAGTAGAACACAAACTTTCAGGCTTTAACACAATGGCCCACTCCACTGAAGTGCTGGCTGACAGGTTTGTGTATTTGGAGTTTTTTGATGTCTGTTGTATGTCCATTCATTCTTTCTCAAAGAGTGTTTGCAGGCTGTCCTATGTACATAGTATGCGGGCATTGTTGGCACATGATGGCATATATGATGTTAGCTGGGGAACAGGAGAATGTGCCCATGATTCTGTAATTAATGTGGTTCAGTCCAGTGATGGTGTCTTCAGAATAGATATGTGGACAAAGTTGGCAATGGGGCTTGTTGCAAGGAAAAGTTCCAGGATTAGTATTATTGTGGTATAGCCTGTGGTTGCTAGTGACCCATTATAAAGACTCTTTTATGTACTTTGATGTTTTATCTAACTCTTAACTTCCCCACCCCACAACCCTCCCTGCCCACCATCCTCTGGTCTTCTGATTTGCCAACCTTGACAAAATTTTTCTGATTTGTCAACCTTGATAACAATTTTTGGACTCTGTGCTTTGTATATGGAGTGTGTTCTGGTAAGACTATGATCTGAAGAAGTGGGTCTATCCCATGAAAGTTCATCACCTAATAAATTATTTTGTTAGCCTTTAAAGTGCTACATGACTGATGTTTAGTTTTGATAGAATACAGAATAAGACGGCTATCTCTCTGTCACACTTGAAAAGTATTATGCTTGCACCGTTGGGGGAATTGAGTGATAGAAATGTTGTTGAGAACCCTTTTTACTTATATTTATGGAGCACCTACAGTGTAAGTAAGCCTTATACAATAAATTTTATCTTTTACACTCTATTTTCCCTGTTCTGTTATTAGCTTTTTAGTTTCTCTGTCTCTCAGCTTCTCTTTACAGAATCATTAGAAAGCACCTTGCATACACTAATTTACACTATTACACTTCGGCTGTGTCCACACTACAACTTTCCTTCTAAGGAAGGATGGTAATTAGGGTGTTGGGAGTTTACTAATGAAGTGCTGCCAGGCCAGGGCAACTTTGAAGTCCCCTTTCTCCTCAAAATTTTGAGGAGTAAGGGGACTTCGAAGTTGCCCCAGCACTTCGAAGTACCAGCAGGTGCGCCACGGCTAGACACGTGCCGGTACTTCCAAGTTTAAAACATTGGAGTTGCCAGGGGCGGAATTTGCTTAATGAAGTGCTGTGTATGCACGGCAGCACTTCATTAGTAAACTCCCAACACCCTAATTACCATCCTTCCTTCGAAGGAAGGTGGTAGTGTAGACAAGCCCTTTGTTTCTTTAGGCTCTGTTGATGTACAGAATAAACCCCTTTTTTGCAACCAAGAGCTTTCTAACCTTGCTAAATTAAAGAAATGGGGGTTTATTTTCACAGTGTGGCTTTAAAGTAGTAGCACCCGAAATATACGGCCTTTTCTAAGTAAAAAAGGCATTTACACTCCTGTGTAGCAAAGACCATATTTTCCCGTATTTAGAAACAAAGACATGTCAGGCTTTATTGAGCACATCACTAACTATATAACTAGCGTTAAACACTCTATTTGCAACTGTTGCTGTGTATTTTGTGTGTGATTATCACCCCTAGATCTGCAGCCTATAAAAAGATATTTCTGTTTGCTTAATTATAAAGCTCTTTATGAACAGGCTCATCTGTAAATAGCTTGGTGCAGCTGAAATAGAAATATAATTATAATGAAGGCAGATGTTTGTGAGATACTTCTCATGAAACTTGTTCTGAATATACAAAGGAGAAAGGTTTTGCTAAATGGTGGGTCATGGGCAGGAAGCCAAATGTGACTGATCTTCATTTTCTGGGGGGAGAACTGCCATTTTATATTCTTTCCTAAAGTACATATAACTGATCTCTTTTAGCATATGTGCATTTTAGCAGCTTTCTTAAATGAATGAACAACTTTCTACAGGACACTTTCATTCACATTCGTGGGTTAGCTGGCAGAAAATGCTGTACTTTTCCTTCTAAAAAAATCAGCGTTAGAGATTGTCCAAATTCTTATAGCTTGGACTCGGATCTGAATTCCTTGGGTTTGAGATGTACAGATCAGGTGTTTGTTCAGTTTCACTTGTGATGAAGTTACCTGGTTATGAATTTCCACAAAGTTCAGGTGTCTGTTAATCTAGGCTTCTGGTTTCAGGACTATCTCTCTTCTGCAGGTTGTCTTCAAATCACCACTTAAATTTTCAAAGTGGAGCAGTGAGGATTATTTTCATAAATGATATAATTTGCTGCATTTTTACATTGGCACATGACGCAAATGCACCTCTTAAATTCAGCTTACCCATTATCACTATCAAATCCAATTGAAATGTGGCAAGTTTGTAATATTTGATTACTTTTTTTGTCAAATGTGACGATCAAAGAAAACTCTAACCAGAAATTTTCCAGTACAACTTTTAGTATTTTTTTAAAATGGCTTCAATTGTTGGTGCTGCTATGGTTCTTTCAAAGCCATTGATTAAATCTGCAGTCCTCACTCATGGAAAGTACCCACTGACCTCATTGGGTTTACTGACACTGGTCATCTGTTATATTATTTGATAGCCCAGCTGATCCAACCATAGTCAAAACATGACCCACAGATAAACTATCCTTTTGTTGCATTGAGAGACATTCATTCATTATGAAATTGGTTCAACCAGCTTCAGAGTCAAGAATAAAAATCTCCTCAAAGTGACTAGCTATAAATCATAACATTTCAATGCTTTTACAATACACACTTACACACAGAACACATGCTGAAGAATATTTTTCTTTTGCTTTCTTTCTTTCTTTCTTCCTTTCTTTCTTATCATATCTGTAGCCTTAATTAGGTAAGGCTCTATCCATTATGAAATCAAAGGAAGCTTTGACTGAGCAAAGACCTGTAAGATTTAGTGGGAAAAAATATTGATGGAAAGGTTGGGCGATGAAGTGGAGATGATGTGAACTGAATAAATAATCCTTATGTTATCAGATGCATATAGAATGCCAATTATGGTATGTAGGAGGAGCCAAGAACCACTCTTGTGTTGATAAGTAGAAGTAGTCTAATGACTTAATAAATGGTACATTAGACAAATTTCTGATTTTGAATCAGACATTATGACTTCTTTTTGTTAGATTTTATGCAGTTCAAAATTGTTGAAGAAACACTGTATGCAAATATGTTTTTACCGTGGATTTTTTGCAAACAAGTCACCATATGCATTGCTTTGAATATTAGTGATTTGTAATTTTCTCTTCTCCCTGATTGGTTGACTCTGAAAACCAGAAGAGACCTTTCATGACAATACTATGTGAAAATGAATTAATATGCATATTAAGAGGAAAACTCTTGACAGTTTTTCTTTTTGTGAATATTTTTTACAAAGATGACCTCACTCATATGGATGTTGTTAGAATAAAATGGAGCCTCACTCTGAATGACACTGGGGACCTGAGCTAAATCTCAGTGAGGTTGAAGGGAATCATTCCACTGACTTAAATAGGCTTTGGATCAAGCCATCAGCATGGCTCGTGAGTAAGATGCTTTGCTCAATTTTTACCTCCCTCCTTCTCCTTGATTTCAAAAGAATTTTCTGCACACAGATTTCTAGATACTAGAACTCAACTCCTCCTTCCAAGAAGGTTTCTCTCTGAGTTGAAGATCACCAAAAACATTCCTTGAAGTTCTTTCTTTAGACAAAAAAACAAACAAACACACGTCCTTCTCTCGTTTACTGAACTACTACTTCTTGTTAATTTAAACCCTCCCCAAAAGAGGTCAGTTCCGACATCCTTCTGTTGCTTTGAAAAAAGTCCAGTGTCACAAATGAGGGTGTCTGAGTGCATTGGTTTCCTTACTGTACAAATTTAAATATATTTTATATATTTTGGTGTAGTAGAAATAATAGGTTTCCTAATGAGTTATAATTCCTGTATGAAAAATTAGAGCACAGTTGCTTCTATGTGCAGGGCAGCTAATAGTGTGGGAGTTTCTAATTTGTCTGGCAAGAATTATTAATTTAATATTGTAAATATAGGATTTTTAAATGAAGAAACGAAGGCATCTTTCTTCTTTCTTCTCATGAGGATTACTTCTCTTAACGTAATGAAAACTGTGTGTGAGCTGAGGGGGCCTCAGGCCAAGCTTAAGTACCTATCAAGTCAACCTGACTTTCTGACCCCTACTAGCTCAGATGAACTAGACTGCTCTTGTGGCGGGAAGTAAACAGAAGGGACCTGGAAAGGAACAAGAGACTTTGGATTTTAGCTGCTAGAAAAAAGTTTCACTCGTCTTTCAAAAACAGAAGCCAAGTTTAAACTTAGTGACGATCAAAGTCTGATTCTGTTAATAAAATGCATAATAGTTCACAGTTATATTCAAATAGAATAGGCTGTATTAAAGTATTTTACAAACATTAGTGAATCAAGCCTCATAAAATCCCTGTGCAGTGGGGCGGTATTATTACCCCCATTTTACAGCTGGTAAAATGAGGCATGGAGCAAGAGAGTTGTTTGCTCCAAAATCACACAAGAAATCCAGAAAAGAGATAGGGACCAAACTAAATTACTTGGGTACCAATTTTACACTTTCCCCATATAAACTATTTTTCCCCTATTGCCCACACACAGGCTCTGACTTCACAAACCGAGGTTTCCTCAGATGTTCATATGGTTAGAAGTGAAACAGACAGTATTTTCACCAGCTTGTTAGTGGTGAATGAGATCTACTGTGACCCAACAGTTTGCAGTAAATGCTTACTGACGGAACTCGGCATTACTAAAAAGAAGTCACTCTATAAATAAAGTACAGATGCTTAGCCGGTATTATCATCTTTAATCCTGAGGATTGCTGCTGCTTATAGGAGTTTGTTGGTGTTGCAAACATTTGACCTACCAGCTGTGATTGTCATACAGGCTGAAACGATGCTGTAGCCCCCACTCCTTTTGCTTTGCATGTCGGCTCTGTTCTTATGAGAAGGCACGGTACTGAATATTTATTTTCACAGGAGTGCCCAGGACACAGAATGTTTTTGTCACTGAAATCGCTTTGCATCTGGTATTCAAATATATTTAATGCTTAGCACTTTTATTTATTGTTTACTAGTGACTAATAATAGTGAAATACATGGCGGTGTTTGGTGTTGTGTGTTAAGTTGATCACAGCAGAAAAGCGTGTGGTAACAAAAGGTTATGAACAATGAAAGAAATATATTTATTCCTTGACTTTCCCCAGTTCATTTTTCTCTAAAATGGCAGATATTCCTCCCTGCCTCCTGTAACTTCTTTCACTCTAGCTGTGGTATGAATACAAATTTGTGGTATCTGAACCAAAATGAGTATGGTTTACTTTAAACCTAATGGGATAGAATGAGAACTAGTTGCAACTTTTGCAATAAACTTGAAGAGCGCTGAAACTTTATCAGAGGCTTGAGAAAGTTTAGTTATCTTTTTTGTTTTCCAGTTTCACTTGCCTATCTAGACGTCTTGATTCTGATGTCCAAGTAGTAGTGGAACCCATTCTGCCTCTCCGTGATGAGGAATAACACCTCTGTTGACAAAAAAGCAGTCCAGTAGCACTTTACAGACTAACAAAATAATTTATTAGGTGACGAGCTTTCGTGGGACAGACCCACTTCTTCAGATCATAGCCATACCAGAACAGACTCAATATTTAAGGCACAGAGAATGAAATATAGTAATCAAAGTTGACAAATCAGAAAAATATTACCAAGGTGAGCAAATCGGAGAATGAGGGGGGGCAGGGAGTCAAGAATTAGATAAAGCCAAGTATGCAAAAGAGCCCCTATAATGAGCTAGAAAATTCCTATCCCAGTTCAAATTTGACACATTAACACGAGTCTGTTCTGGTCTGGCTATGGTCTGAAGAAGTGGGTCTGTCCCACGAAATCTCACCTAATAAACTATTTTGCTAGTCTTTAAAGTGCTACTTGACTGCTTTTTGTTTTGAACTGGAAAGGGGAATTTTCTAGCTCTTTATAGGGGCTCTTTTGCGTACCTAGCTTTATTTAATTCTTGACTCCCCCCGCCTTCTGCCACTCTTGATAATATTTTTCTCATTTGTCAATCTTGATTACTATTTTTGGTTCTCTGCGCCTTAAATATTGAGTCTGTTCTGGTATGACTATGATCTGAAGAAGTGGGTCTGTCCCACGAAAGCTCATCACCTAATAAGTTATTTTGTTAGTCTTTAAAGTGCTACTGGACTGCTTTTTTGTTTTAGTCATCTGTGGTATGTCCAAATATATTTTTTACAGAGATGAGACCACAGATACAATCAGCAAGCTAATTTCTGGATTAATGTATTCTTTTAGTCAGAAGAGAATGTTGGTCTTTGTAACTCTAAGGCTATGTCTACACTAGCCCCAAACTTTGAAATGGCCATGCAAATGGCCATTTTGAAGTTTACTAATGAAGCGCTGAAATACATATTCAGCTCTTCGTTAGCATGTGGGTGGCCGCGGCACTTCGAAATTGACGTGGCTTGCCGCCGCATGGCTCATACCAACGGGGCTCCTTTTCAAAAGGACCCCGCCTACTTCAAAGTCCCCTTATTCCTACGAGCAGATGGGAATAAGGGGACTTTGAAGTAGGCGGGGTCCTTTTGAAAAGGAGCCCTGTTGGGATGAGCCATGCAGCGGCGAGCCGCGTCAATTTCGAAGTGCCGCGGCCGCCCACATGCTAACGAGGCGCTGAATATGTATTTCAGCGCTTTATTAGTAAACTTCAAAATGTCCATTTGCATGGCCATTTCGAAGTTTGGGTCTAGTGTAGACATGGCCTCTGGGAGTCGGAAACTTGCAGATTACTTGTTGATTCTACTTTGCAAAAGCTTTATCATAAAAGGACTTAAAAAATGATTGCAGCAGTGCCACTTATGAGGTAAACTGTCTTTTGGTGTGTTTCTGCCATTTCACACAAAAATTGGTCATCCAAAAATTAGAAGCACACTAAACCTAGAACTAATTGAAGTTTTTCAAATAATATTCATTAGATATTCAGGCCTGGATTGGGCAACTGGTTGTAAGCCAGCATAACCAAGAGACCCATGTGGAGTCCTGTTGATTACCAGGGAAAAACAGGGTATCTGCCCACAAGGCAAGAATGAGGGCTTTGAATTAGTGAATCACTTGTGAAACATTTCTGATTCCTGCAGATGTAATTGCTGTCATGAGTATTCACTAGATATTTGCAGGCAGTTTGATTTTTATAGTTCATATTTACTATTGTGTTATGAAACTGGTCACCTAAGGTATTTTTTTCCTGATGTCTGACTGGATATGTGAACATTTTTAAAATACAAGAATAATGTGATGAATAATTGAATTTTGTGAAAAACTACAGAAAAATAATGACACATGCAAAAAGCTGTGAACCTTATGTGTTTTGTGGATATATTTATGAAATCCCAGCTATCTGCAAACTTGTGAACAGTGAGTAATATGTTCTAAAAAAATGTAAGCAATATGGAGTCAGCACTTTTATGTGAAACTGGTTGTTGTGATTTATTTTTTTTTTTACTATTTGACCAACTCTAGTCAAACCAACCTTCTGGATCTGCACACTAAACTTTGTATGCTAGATTTTCATCTGTAGTAATTCCACTTTATGCAACTCTGGCAGCGTAAGGTAGGCATTAGGCATTAGGGTAGGTGTAAATTATTTTGCCAAAGTGGGGCAAAGAACTCTTAGTGTAACTGAGATTTCAGACCTATGTTATGTAGTCACTGCTATCCATAATATAATATAAAAGGGGCAACAATTATGATCTTCAAGCAGAAAACGATATTTTCCCAAGCCATGTGAAAGCATGCTGTAATCACATCACATCAAAATGAAGTCAGACCATTGACAGAGCAAAGTAAATGGAGCAACAGGATTTTTCTGTGGCATGAGAGTTGTACCAGTCATGGAAAACTGGGCAAGGTTGTACCAACATATTGTTCCAGTTCTGCTCTAGGGCTTTGCAAGGAGCCCTGAGGGAGATGGACCGCTGGCCTTTATTGGTAAGGGTTAGAGCACCTGAGAGGGGTGTAAAAAATCAAAGGTCTTTAAAATGTGGGCTCAGGAGGATTGCAACTGCTGGACTAGGTCAAGCAGGTTATGGCATCTGGGGACATCAGTAGGATAGGGACAAACGAGGAGGGCTATGGAAGCTAGAATTGGGTTGGCCTTGAGACTCTTGTGATCAGGAGGAATTGAGAACACCACAGTATTTGGAAGCTTATAAGGGAAGGGGCTTTTATCTTCTGGAGGATCAGGAGGTGTACAACAGCTGGGTAGGGTCGGACAAATACCCAACATATGCACAGAACTGAACAGCAAGGCCTGATGGCACATGTGACCTCTCATGACTTTCAGTTATTCTTTCTCTGTCTCTCTGTCTCTCTTTTTAACTGCCTCCAAAACCAAACAGAGAATATGCTTTGTGCAAACATATGAAGACAGCAAAAGAAAATGTATGCCTGCAGACAAAATGCAGGGTTGTTAGCCTTTCCTAGGCGCAAGCCAAACTATTATACGTGTTGCGGTTCCAATTGTCGACAAGTGAATATTTTCCTCTGTTTGACCTTGTTGCACCCAGTGTCCCTCCAATAATGATTTCTGCATGAGACTCCATTTGAAACCTTAATTTTCCCAGAGAAGAGCTGGTGAATGACACAGGGCACAAGAGGAATTAAATGTGCTGCCTTCTCCGCACAAGGAGGCCTGCTTTTCAGCTGATGTTAGTGTAACTCAATAGACTTCATCTTCTTCTCTCAACTATTCTCTTAGCAGTCACATGAATAGGACATCTTCATGTCACCCTCCTATTTGGGAGTCCATTGATGGCTGATCAGCCTGATTCTGGAGTCACTGGTCTTATTAGAGAAAGAGTTGGGTTGGAAGCTGTTGGAGGAGCATTGGCAAGTTTTTGCTGCTCTTCTTCTCCTCTTCTGCACTGTGGTGGAACCCCTCACATTGTGCAACCGCTTCATGGATTACTGCTCTTCACTGGAACTGTCCTGGGCAAGGTTCTCCCAAGTGTGGACACCAATGCTGCACTTTTTTCATGCGTGCCTTCAGCTTTCATGTGTCTTTAAACCACTTCCTCTGGCCCCCAACATGCCTCTGTCTTTCCTTCAACCCCAAAAACAGAATCTGTTTTGGGAGTAACTGATGAAAGAACTGCCGGAAAATGTGGAGCATTTCCTATACCTTGGAAGTCACGTCCAAACTATATGGGCTCTAGGAATACCTTCAACGCCACAGTCACTGCTAGTCTGCTAGCTACCTCTAAAAAGGCAGGAGGGGGATATTTTCACAGCTCCTGCTTGACTCACGATATCATTGAATAAGTTTTATACTTTTCTACTACTCATCTTTGCTGACTGTTTCAATTCTTTCTGTCTCTGCCTATCAATGGGCTGCTTTGCTATTTTGCAGCATTGTCCTCCTGTTTCTATTTCTCACTTTTACCATGGTGGTTTACTCTCTCACCTTCTGAGTCTTCACCTACAAACCCATGTTTTTCCTCACGTTGCATACTAATTTTAATATATTAATTCAAAAAGTTTAATGATACACTTAAGCCATGTCTACACATGCACGCTACTTTGAAGTAGCGGCACTAACTTCGAAATAGCGCCCGTCACAGCTACACGTGTCGGGCGCTATTTCGAAGTTAACTTCGACGTTAGGCGGCGAGACGTCGAAGCCGCTAACCCCATGAGGGGATGGGAGTAGCGCCCTACTTCGACATTCAACGTCGAAGTAGGGACCGTGTAGTCGTTGTGCGTCCCGCAACATCGAAATTACGGGGTCCTCCATGGTGGCCATCAGCTGAGGGGTTGAGAGACGCTCTCTCCAGCCCCTCAGCTCAATGGTGGCCACGTGGAGCGGCCCCTTAAAGGTCTCCTCCCCCTCCCTTCCTGTGCAGGAAGCTGAGGGAACGTGCAGGTGGCAGCCCAGATATGCGGCCAGCCTGCACGTCCCTCAGCCACCCAGAACAGGGCCAGCACCTGCCATGGCTGCCCGGCAGCCCCCCCCCAGCGCCCCCAGAAGACCCCTCCCAAGGGGAGCCAGAGCAGCCAGGCCAGCCAGCCCGGCAGCCAGGCTGGGAAGTGGCAGCGGGGCCCCTCCTGGACGGAGGCCGAGCTTCGGGACCTGCTGGGGCTCTGTAGTGAGGAGGAGGTGCTCCAGGTAATGGGGAGCAGGAGGCAGAACGCGGATGCTTTCGCTCGGCTGGCCAAGGGCCTGGCCGCCCGGGTCACCCTGCCCGCACTCCTGACCACATCGGGACTAAGGTGAAGGAGCTGCGGCAGGGTTACACCCGGGCCCGGGATGCGGCCGGCCGATCTGGGGCTGCCCCCATCACTTGCCCCTTTTACAGGGAGCTCAGGGACATCCTGGGCCCCCGGCACACCTCCTCCCCTCTGGCCACCCTTGATACCTCGGCCGACAAGCCCCAGCAGGCCCTGCAGCCAGAGTCCGCCCCGGAGGTAAGCCCCGCACCCTGGGGGCCCCCCCCGGAGCCCACCCCCGGGCCATCGCGGAAGGAGGAGGAGGAGGAGGAGGAGGAGGAGGAGGAGGGGGGCTCCTCCTCTGCAGAGTCCAGGCTGCAGATCCTCCTCCTGCCATCCCGGAGCAGCAGCCAGGCGTGCGCCCCCCGGGGATCTCCGGACCGTGGGAGTGGTCCGACAGGTATGTACCCCCCTCTGGTGTACACCCCTGGGCTTGAGGGACGGGGGTAATAGATATGTGCCCAGGGCCCCCCACATGCCCACATGGCCATGGCCCCAAGGACAGCAGGACCATGTCCCTCACAGCAGTGCATCAGCCCCTGCCCTGCCCCCCAGCATGACAGTGCCATGCCCCATTCCCGGGGCAGGGGGGAGCAGAACCTGGAGGGTCCCCTGGGAGGAGGGGGTGGGACACCCCGCAGCAGCAGCAGCATGTGATGGAGTGTGGGGAGTGCAAAAGGGAGACTCAGGCTAGATATGAGCAACAAGAGCCGAATAGCTCCCAGGGGCGAAGGATGATCCTGGGGCTACAGCTGGCAGGTGACAACTCTGCCCTGAACAAGGAGGAGGGAGGAGCCGAGCTGGCTTTGAATCGGGGCGGGGGCCGCAGGTAGAGGCTAGGGGAAGGGAGAGCTGGAAGGCAGCCAGCCTGAGGAGGGGGAAAGCTACACCCCAGAGGGGCACCCCTTGGGGTCTTCTCCCCAGGACGGGTTGGAAGGACTGTCTCTGACTGCTGTGCGGTCACTCCCGGGAGAAACCGGCATCTGTGGCCTAAGAAACTTCTCCTGTCAGACCCTGCTGAGTGAAGTGAGAGTCACTCCTGCCAGGGGATGGGGTGCAGTGCAGGGGGACCCCTGAACCCCATCCATCACAGCAGCATCTCCCGGGGACGGGGATGGGGAACCTGCAGCACTGGGGTGGGGGGACAAGGGCTACGGCTCGGGGACCACACTAACGCCTGTCTCCACTCTTCTTCCCCCCCTTCTGTGTTCCGCAGCTGCACCATCGGAAGGACTGGAGAGCCCTGGCGTGGCTTCAGTGGTCCCGGAATCCCCTCCGGGGCCATCGCTGCAGGCCAGCCCCTCAGCAGAGGACCGACCGCCCCCACGGCGGGCAAGATGGCGGACCCCGCAACACAACACGGTGGCGACGGACCCCCAGCTGCTGGCCATCCATCGCCGGCAGCTGGAGGTCGCGGAGCAGCATCTGCGGGTGGAGCAACGCCACCTCCACCTGCAGGAGTGGGCGCTGGCCTGGCGCCAAGAGGCATGGGGGGCCTACATGGAGACATTCAACCGTCTCATGGATTACCTGGCCCCCCGTGCCGCGCCGGCCGCCGCAGTGCCCGCCCTGCCCTCTCCACCCGCCGCGCCAACCGCTGCTCCGCTCGTCGCCGCGCCATCTGCCGTCGCCCCGCCACCCGCCACCGAGGGACACCTGGGGCCAGCTGAGACTCGCCGGACGCATCTTCCGGTACGCCCAGCCCCCAGCCAGCCCCGGACAGGGCTGCAGCCAAGGCGGGGCTCATGGCCGCCCACCCCCAGTGCCGGACTATAGGGCGTGGGGCCCAGGACATGGCCCCCCCCGTATATAGTTGGACTTATGTATTTGTGCCCCCCGTTTGCCCAGTCCCCCCCATTTAAATGGTTCTCCCCGTCCTTGCAATCCCTGGTTTTCTCTTTTTTGTTACATGTAAATATATATGGAAACTTTTTTATTATTCACTCTTATGTTATGGTTTAGTTAGTAGGTCCTGTACATAGTTTTGTCATTAGAGCTGCGTCTACACGTGCACGCTACTTCGAAGTAGCGGCACCAACTTCGAAATAGCGCCCGTCACGTCTACACGCGTCGGGCGCTATTTCGAAGTTAACTTTGACGTTAGGCGGCAAGACGTCGAAGTCGCTAACCTCATGAGGAGATAGCAATAGCACCCTACTTCGACGTTCAACGTCGAAGTAGGGACAGTGTAGACGAGCCGCGTCCCGCAACGTCAAAATTGCAGGGTCCTCCATGGCGGCCATCAGCTGGGGGGTTGAGAGATGCTCTCTCTCCAGCCCCTGCGGGGCTCTATGGTCACCGTGGGCAGCAGCCCTTAGCCCAGGGCTTCTGGCTGCTGCTGCTGCAGCGGGGGATTCAGGCTGCATGCACAGGGTCTGCAACTCGTTGTCGGCTCTGTGCATCTTGTGCTGTTTAGTGCAAGTGTGTCTGGGAGGGGCCCTTTAAGGGAGCGGCTGGCTGTTGAGTCCGCCCTGTGACCCTGTCTGCAGCTGTGCCTGGCACCCTTATTTCGATGTGTGCTACTTTGACGTGTAGACGTTCCCTCGCTGCGCCTATTTCGATGTTGGGCTGAGCAACGTCGAAGTTGAACATCGACGTTGCCGGCCCTGGAGGACGTGTAGACGTTATTCATCGAAATAGACTATTTCGATGTCGCAACATCGAAATAAGCTATTTCGATGTTGGGTGCACGTGTAGACGTAGCCTATTAGTTCAAAAACCAGTTAAAAAAAGAAAACCAGTTTCATTTTACCAATGAGTGCGTGCTTTTATTTGTCCAGGAGAAGTGGGTGGGGGTGTGTGCTGTTGGGAGCTCTGTGGTGTGGGCGTAGGGGCAGGGAGTGTTGTGGAGGAAGGGGGGGGCAGTGGGGGGCCTGGCAGAGTTCACCCCACGGCCTGCTCGAAGTGGGCCCGCAGGGCCTCCCGGACCCGGGTCCCTTCGGGGTCCACCTGCCAACTGGGGGCAGCGGGTGTCTGCATGTCGCCCCTGCCGGCTTCCACAGCCCAGCCCTGAAAAGAGGCCTCCCCCTTGCTCTCCACCAAATTGTGCAGGGCACAGCAGGCACCCACAGTCTGGGGGATGTTGTTGGGGCCCGCATCCAGGCGGGTCAGGAGACATCTCCAGTGCCCTTTGAGGCAGCCAAATGAGCGCTCCACCACCTGGCGCGCATGGTTCAGGCGCTGGTTGAAGCGCTCCTGGCTGGCAGAGAGATGGCCCGTGTACGGGTGCATGAGCCAGGGCCGGAGAGGGTATGCCGCATCTGCGATGATGCAGAGGGGCATGGTGGTGTCCCCCACAGGGATCTCCTGCTGGGGGATGTAGGTCCCCGCCTCCAGCCGGCGGCACAGGCCCGAGTTCTGGAAAACCCGGGCGTCGTGGGTGCTGCCAGGCCAGCCCACATAAACGTCCTGGAAATGGCCCCGGCTGTCCACCAAGGCCTGGAGGACCACTGAGTGGTAGCCCTTGCGGTTGATGTAGCATCCTCCACTGTGTTGCGGGGCGCGGATGGGGATGTGAGTCCCATCCAGAGCCCCGAAGCAATTGGGGAAGCCCAGCGTGGCAAAGGCCGCGATGGTGGCATCTGGGTCCCCCAGCCTCACGAGCCTGTGGAGGAGCATGGCGTTGATGGCACGCACGTCCTGCAGGGAAAGCACATGGGACAGCACCAATGAGGGATGACCAGGGTGTGTGTGGCCCTGCCCTGCCAGGGCCCACCTGCCCTCCCCCCCGCCCCCCCGTGGGTCCTCTTACCTCCATAAGGACAGCCCCGACGGTGGCCTTGCCGACGCCAAACTGGTGTCCCACGGATCGGTAGCTGTCTGGAGTGGCCAGCTTCCAGACAGCAATGCCGACCCGTTTCTCTACTGGGAGGGCACGCCGCATGGCAGTGTCCTAGTGCGGGGGTGAGCCACTGGCACAGCTCCATAAATGTCTGCCGGCTCATCCTGAAGTTCCTGAGCCAGCGGTCATCGTCCTACTTCTCAAGCACCAGCCGCTCCCACCAGTCGGTGCTGGTGGGGTAGCTCCACAGGCAGCGGCGTGTGAGGCGGTGGTGGGGTCGGGGTGCTGCGGGGTTGGGGGTTGAGCCCTGCTACCCTGGGGGCCTCTCCTCCTCCGGTGTGGCAAGGAGGTGCTCAGTTTCCTCCCGCATGGCATGGATCAGGGTGAGCCCTGCTCCTGCCGGGAGGGCTGGGTGGACCTCTGGCTGCTGCTGCTGCTTCTGCTGGGGGTCCATGCCTGCGTCGCCTGAGGTCTGCGTGCCTATGGCTCTTCAGACCGCGTGCTGTGCAGGCTGAGTGTGTCTGGGAGGGGCCCTTTAAGGTAGCGGCTAGCTGTTGCCCCGGAAGTGCTAGTCCGCCCTGTGACCATGTCTGTAGCTGTGCCTGGCACCCCTATTTTGATGTGTGCTACTTTGGCGTGTAGACGCTCCCTCGCTGCACCTATTTCGATGTGGTGCTGCGCAACGTTGAAGTTGAACGCCAACGTTGCCAGCCCTGGAGGACGTGTAGACGTTATTCATCGAAATAGCCTATTTCGATGTCGCTACATCGAAATAAGCTACTTCGAAGTTGCCTTCACGTGTAGACGTAGCTTAACATAGCAATAATCATATATCCGTCTTCTATTGTTGATATCTTTGTCTTTCCTATTTTATTTCCCCTACAAAGGCTATGTCTACACTAGCACACTACTTTGTAGTAGCCTATTTCGAAGTAAGGATTTCGAAATAGGCTACTTCGATGTGTGTCGTCTACATGTCCTCCAGGGCTGGTGACGTCGATGTTCCACTTTGAAGTAGAGACGGGGAACATTGAAAGGAGCTGCCCTGGAAGGAAATGTGGAGCGTCCACACACACAAGAGCTCCCTTTCGAAATAAGTGGCCAGCAAAGCCCCAAGCTGCTCCCTTAAAGGGCCCCTCCCAGACACACTTGCCCTGCACAGCACGAGATCCACAGAGCCGACAACCAGTTGCAGACCCTGTGCATGCAGCATGGACCCCCAGCTGCAGCAGCAGCAGCCAGAAGCCCTGGGCTAAGTGCTGCTGCACGCGGTGACCATAGAGCCCTGCAGGAGCTGGACAGAGTGTCTCTCAACCCCTCAGCTGATGGCTGCCATGGAGGACCCCGCTATTTTGAAGTAGTGGGACGCAGATCGTCTACACATGCCCTACTTCGACGATGAATGTTGAAGTAGGGCGCTATTCCCATCTTGGGATGGGAATAACGATTTCGATGTCTCACCACCTAACGTCGATTTCAATGTTGAAATAGCACACAGAGCGTGTAGACGCAACGCATGCTATTTTGACATTGTGCTGGCTACTTCGAAGTCGCTGGCTAGTGTAGACCCACCCACATATTTTTTGTTATCATTATCATTATTATTATCATCATTATTTACTGTGTTATGTCTAACTTAGATTATTCATAGATCCAAGGCCAGAAAGGACCTTTGTGATCATTGAATCCAGTGGTTCCCAACTGTTACCTGAGTTGCAAGTACAGAACTACAGATGCTGTTTGACATCCTCCTGACATACTAGTAGAATGGAAAAAGTGTTATCATCACTATATAAAAGGATATTACCTGTTTTCCCTCAAATGCACAATAGAAATACTGATTGAACTCTTTTTTCTGCATCTTTACTATACATTCTATTATTTCTATCTAGTAATTGACTTTTGTTTCTAACAGATTATTTATTTACTACTTCCCATTGTCCTGTCCAGGAAACAAGGCAACTGGTTGGCAGCCCTGGACCTCTGACCCTGTGGAGCTAGCCAGCAGCAGTGTTGCCTGTACGCCTAGCTCTTGGGCAGTTTCCCAGGAGAAATTCAGGTGCTGCTCAGTTGATTAGCTGAGCATGTGCATCCTGCAGCAAGTCTTTCTGCTGGTGGTGCATATCCACACATGCCTTGGTGCACATAACAAAATTTATTCCACTCATGAATGGAAAAACGTTAGAAGGAACCCTGGACAGCAACCCTGATGCTGATTCCAGACCCCAAACCCATGGGGCTGGCTGGCAACCCCAGGCCCCTTGGGACCAGCTGGTACCTTTGGATTCTGGACTGCTGACCCCGCAGTACCAGATGGCAGTCCCATACCCCTGACCCTGATGAGACTGGGGGCTTATGAGCAGCAGATGTACAAATGTCCTAGGTGTAAAAATTGACATTCAGATGACTAAGACATATAGTTAGTTTCTTTTGACTGTATCAACAATCTAGATTACTCTGAATTACTTGTGCTATTCATTATTTATCTCTCTTCATCTGCGTCTACACTACCACCTTCCTTCAAAGGATGGTAATTAGGGTGTTGGGAGTTTACTAATGAAGTGCTGCCATGTGGCAGTTTTAAACTTCGAAGTACTGGCATGCATCTAGCTGCAGCACACCCGCCGGTACTTCGAAGTGCTGGGACAACTTTGAAGTCCCCTTACTCCTCATATTTTGTAGGCTCTATTTTCTATAAATCCATATCGACCTGCATTAATTACATTCTCCTTCTATAATTCCTTATCAACTGAGTTCCGAATCAACCACTCCATTATCTTGCCGGGGAGCTCTGTCAGGGTGATAGACCCATAATTACCTGAATCTTTTACCCTTTTTAAAAACTGGCACAATATTTGCTCTCTTCCAGTCTTCTACAACTTCTCCAGGGTTCCAAGAATAATTGACTATCAACATTAATGGCACAAGCAATGCCTCAGCCAGCTTCTTTATACTGTTGGGTGCAAGTTATCTGGACCTACTGATTTTTGAAATGTCCAACTTTAGCAACTGTTTTTTAACATGCTGTTGAGATACTAGTGGAATGAAAAAAGTATTGTCATCACTGTATAATGAGATTATGTCATCTGTTTTTCCTCCAATACAGAATAGAAGTATGGATTGAACACTTTTGCCTTTTCTGCATTATTACTATAAATTCTATCATTTGCACCAACAACATTGCTGAGTTTCTTTTCCATTAATAATATAATTTTAATCACTGATTCCTATTGCCCTTACCTTTGCTGGCCATAGATTTTCCACTTGCTTCCCTTAGCTTCCCTTATCAATTTTCTATACATTCTTTGAAGTAGGAAACAATATTTTATTTCTCTCTAAAGATTTATTAATATTGGTCATGGTGCATATAAATAAATCACAATAATTAGCTGGTAGAAGCTAGGTTAGCAATTTACATCTGGAAAAAGCTGCAGTTTTCATTTCCATTTCCCATAGTCTTTCACTATATTATTTCTTCTGTAGGTTCTGTTTTTCAGTCAGGCTGTGTTTTGTCTTTGCCAATTGCTACCATCTGTCCTCATGACATTGTGATGAAGGCTATGTATGTTGCTGAGCTTTCTAATAATGCCACATTGTCATCTTGTGTTACTTCTGTCACTCTGCTGATGTTCTGCTAAATTGTCTTGTTTCACCTTTACCCTGTCAGGGTTGTAATACTCCAAGCATTCTGAACAATGCCCTTTGGATTTTAAATTGCTCTCTCCTTTCCACCATTACTAATACCTCATCTGTTATGTACAGCTGCTTTCTGTGTTTTCTCTTCATCCCACTTGTATCCTACCTGGTAAAAAGTGCTGCTTGTAGGACTGATTTTTTAAAATGTCCTGCTGGGATTCAATTACACCAATTCAGTAGCTGTGGCTATCCTGCAGTCATCAATAATCTTTTATAGGGTCTCTGCTCATTAGGTAATAAATTCAGCTTCCCTGGTAAGTATTTTGAATCTTTCACAGGACAATGTGGAGACAATCCACCAGGGAATGGTTGCCTCTTTCCAGACAGCTCCATTCATGTGTTGCAGTCTCTCATAGCTCTATCTGGCTACGTCTACACGTGCAGCCAACATCGAAATAGCTTATTTCGATGTTGCGACATCAAAATAGTCTATTTCGATGAATAACGTCTACACGTCCTCCAGGGCCGGCAACGTCGATGTTCAACTTCGACGTTGCTCAGCCCAACATCGAAATAGGCGCAGCAAGGGAACGTCTACACGTCAAAGTAGCACACATCGAAATAGGGATGCCAGGAACAGCTGCAGACAGGGTCACAGGGCAGACTCAACAGCAAGCCGCTCCCTTAAAGGGCCCCTCCCAGACACAGTTGCACTAAACAACACAAGATCCACAGAGCTGACAACTGGTTGCAGACCCTGTGCCTGCAGCATAGATCCCCAGCTGCCGCAGAAGCAGCCAGAAGCCCTGGGCTAAGGGCTGATGCCCACGGTGACCATAGAGCCCCGCGGGGGCTGGAGAGAGAGCATCTCTCAACCCCCCAGCTGATGGCCGCCATGGAGGACCCAGCAATTTCGACGTTGCGGGACGCGGATCGTCTACACGGTCCCTACTTCGACGTTGAACGTCGAAGTAGGGCGCTATTCCTATCTCCTCATGAGGTTAGCGACTTCGACGTCTCACCGCCTAACGTCGAAGTTAACTTCGAAATAGCGCCCGACGCGTGTAGACGCGACGGGCGCTATTTCGAAGTTGGTGCCGCTACTTCGAAGTAGCGTGCACGTGTAGACGCAGCTTCTAACTACCGCACCTTTACCTAGGATACTTGTAATAAGTTGTTGCCTCTTAGTTGCATGCACGTTGCCAGGGAGCCTAGGGAACTCATCATCTGACATTCATGAGTGCTTGGCTTCCATCTAAATATGCGTAAGAATCACAGACATACATGATGACAAGAGTCCTGTTTCTTTGTTGTGGTTTCTTCTTAGGATGTTGGTCACAACCTATATAATAGAATTTTCCCCTAAGTGGTCACCATATTAACATTCAGAGAACATATTAGTCATTATCAGATTAAAAATGTGAGGTTGAGGCAATCAGATTTGCAGAGAAATTTTGTAGTTTATTTTCTTATATTCATTTGGCAACCATAAAAGCTGGAGTACAAAAAGTGGACACTAAAATCCACAGAAGAGGTATAGCAAGAGCTGAAATTATTCATGCTTCTCCTCTCTGTGTTTCCAACATGTTTCTTGTCTCACCTGGTTGGATCATTTCTGGAAGTGGGAGAATAATTTATTTTATTGGCCCATTCAGTCTTTAGCCTCTATTAAAACTGAGAATGAGAGTTCCAATTATTTAGTGGTATTGGTTTGCAGATATGGGCTGGCCTCTAGAAACTGGACAGACACCACAATGAGTTTCAAAAAGGCTGCTGAACAGCTATCAAACCATAATTTTGAGTCACTACTCTGCTGGGCCAGGTTAAAGCCTTAAAATAAGGATCAAAAATTGTAGCTGAACTGGTAAAGGGACAGATTACTGTCACAGAAGTAAATTCTGGAAAAAGAACAGTGTCAGACAAACGGGTTACATAAAAATGAGTTTGTGGTAAAACATAAAAAAGACCAAAACACACACAAAGCAAGAGACTTGAAAGCAAAATTATGAGAACTAGAATGCCCAGCAGTTGATTTAATAAGCATCACTGGATCGTTACGGAATGGCAAAAATCAATGGATTAATGTGATAGCTGTTATGCAGAAAGAACAGTTGTCCCCTCATATTGAATAGGACTGTGCATTAGAACCTGCATGATACACATATCAAAACACTGTGTTAATAGATTTATACTACCGGCTTCTTCATGAGGAAGAGGATATTGAGTGCAAAATGTCCAGAAAGATGAGGCAACTCAGTTCAACCAAATAATAATAATAGAAGACTTTCAGTTGCCTACAAGCTTCTCAAAAGGTGCAATAACCCAAAATTCAGAGATGCAATTTCTTAGTACTTTACATTTCTGCTTCTTTGACCAGCTAGCCAAAAACAATATACTAAAAATTTTAAAAATTTAGACTCTTCAAAATACTCCTTAAGTGTATTATACCATAAGAGCGGGTACTTTTATGCCACTCAACAAAATCAAAGTAAAAATGGAAAGCAAATATGGTTAAATAAGTACATAGTTAAAAACATAAAATATATAAGAAAAAAGGTTAAATATATCAGAAGAAGAAAATCTGGAGAAAAATTGAGGAGGCCACACAACTAATTCATCATCATCATCAATAACCGGGGGTTGTTGGTGTCTGATGCTTCTCTCACTATTTCTTTCCATCTTTCCCTATCCAGTGCAGAGTTGCTTAGTTTCTGTAGACTAGCTCCACACCAATCTACTATGTCATCTACCCATGCTCTGTGGGGTCTGCCTCTCTTATTCAAACTGTCCATTATTCCGAATACCAGGGTCTTGATTCTTTGTTTGTTGTTCATTCTGCAAATATGTCTGAACAGTTGTAGCTTCTGTTTTATAACCTTCTGCAGCAGGTTCTCTTTCAACTGTATCTTTCTATATAATTCCTCACTGGTGACCTTCTGCACCCATCCTAGTCTCATAATCTTTCTACAACAACTCCTTTCAAACACCAATTTTCTTCTTTTCGAATCTTTTGTTGTCAACCTTGTCTCACTTTCCTACAACATGCTGCTGAATACACGTTTCAAGATGCTCAGCTTCATTCCTAAGCTAATTACTTTGCTTTTCCAGATCTTACCCATCACCTTCAAATTTGCTGTTGATTTTGCTGTTCTAGTCTTTATTTCCTTCTTACAGTCTCGATTATATGTTATGTTGCCCCCAGATATGTGAACTTCTCTACGTTTTCTAGTTCAATACCATCTACACTGATCTTCCTTCCTATTTCCTTATCTCCAAATACCATTGTTTTTGTTTTATCAATGTTCATAATCAGTCCGTGCCACTTCTCTTCTTCATTTAGCACCTGCACCATTTTCGCTAGCTTCTCCTCATCTTCCTCAATGATAACTATATCATCTGCAAACCTCAAGCTGTTAATTCTTTTCCCATGCACAGATATCCCTTCTACTTCTTCCTTGATCTTGTCCATTGCTCTCTCCAGATGTGTGATGAAGATACTTGGTGATATTGGATCTCCTTGTCTCATACCTCTACTTGTTTTAAACCAACATCCCAACTCCTTGTATGTTCTCACTGCTGCTTCTGCATTGCTACTGATATCATTCTACAACCATATCAGTCTGCTATCCACTCCATATGACTCCAACATCACCCAAGTCACTTTCTGATCTATACTGTCAAATGCCTTTGAAAATTGATGAAACAAGCATATACATTCTTGTTCTTTCATCGAGCTTTCTCTGCTATCAGTCTGAGTGCCAATATCTGCTGTATGGTACTTCTGTCTTTTCTGAACCCTGCTTGCTCATCTGCTATATGTTCTTCTATCTGCGATCTTAGTTTCTCCATCAGTATCATCATCAGCATCTTGCCTAGATGACTCATTAGAGCAATCATTCTGCAGTTCTTGCACTCCAATGTATTTCCTTTTTTGTGTATTGTCACTAGCACGGATCTTGGCCATTTGTTAGGACAAAACTAACTAGACAACTGAAAGGTCTATGGTCTGAAGCCCATGAGAGAAGAGACTTACTGCAGAGCTACACTAGACCTTAAAATTGATCCTAGATATGCAGTTCCAGCTACGGTAATTGTGTAGCTGGAACTGACATAACTATGATTGACTTATCTGGTTGTCCTCACTAGGGAGGTCAACAGGAGAAACTCTTCCTTGTGAGAATGAGAAGTACAGGGGTTGACTGTCAACCTTGATAGTTTGATTTCACGCCTGCCCACTAGACGTGAGAAATCAAACCATGAAAGTTCGACCCTGACTGAGTCAGTCTCCCAATAAGTGTAGATGTACCCTCAGTAAAGCAGCACCTAATTTACATATCAACTGTGCTCTTCACTGCTCTCTGCTGGGGAGCAAAGGGAGTTGAATGAATGAGGCAACACCGCATTTACATAGAAACAGGATAATTTGGGGGCCCAGGCGTACAATTTAACTAAATTTGCACTTTGCTATTTTGGAGACTGTCCGTTGGAGCACCACCTGGGCAAGACCTGAATGGGACACAGGGTCACTTTAATTAAGACTGATGTTTACCAAGGTGGAGTAAGAGGTGCTAGACAGCATCAAGGTCAATGGAGAGAGACTATGTGCTTCTAGCTTGCTATAGCAGCTTTCTCTGGGTTATGGGGGGTCCTGTTTATCACTGATTCCTTTCTCAAGGAGCTGAGCTGAGAGTAGCAGCTTCATTCTACAGAGGGAACAGATTAGTACATCTGGTTCTCAGCTGAGAGCTATAGTCTACAAACAGCAAAGAAGCAGATCTGGTCCCAGATGGGAATGACAGTTTATGGACAGAGCAGAGTAGGAGTTCCAGACCACCAGAAGCATCTGTGTGAATGGTATCAATCACAGCCAAAAGGTGAGAATAAAGCATTAGAAGTAACAAATGAAAGCTGGTCATTAAACTTCACAGTGATAGTATGTATTAGTACTGTCTGAGAAATTACGTACATCTACTATCATTAGGCTTTAAAGTCTGTAACCAAACTGAAAAACAGGTTTCTTCCAGACTGGAGCAAAGGTCAACTGACATATGTAGATTAAGCACTGTGAATCAAAAACAATAGGTGCTATATTTGCATGTAAAATCAACAGGAAAAACAGGTCGACAGAGGGATTTGAACTCAACGTGGTGCCACCACACAAGGGAACAAGCATCAGAAACGCATTGCAAAAAGACTTTGAGGGTGAGAATCTGCTTTGGATAATTGTAGAGTTGTAGTAGTTTATTAAACTGAGTCTTGGTCAGTCTTTAGAAAGTGTGTCACAGGCTGCTTTGAGCAGGAATATCTCCCCATCCCCCACTCTCAAAACATGTGCTAAGAAAGTTGAATGGGGGCTCCCCTGAGTTCCTTGGGGCCCTGAGCAATTGGTTAGCTTACTTACATCTAGAACTGACTCTATGTATTAAGAGCTTGGCAGTTATTTCTTAGCCTGATTCTGAAACCTTTGCTCACACTGGCTGGGTCTACACGGAGGGGTATTGCCATCAGCTTCATGCTAATGAGCAGTCTCACAATTGCAAATGGCCACTCATGAGCATCATCACACAGCTAATTAGTATAGCTGCACAAGATCTTGCTGCCAGCAGAAGATGCTGCCTGCAGTAAACAGGCTGTGTAGACGTGCTTCTGCCGGCAAAAAAACCCTCGATTAACAGCCCCTTATGCCTACATTTTTTTTTTTTTTGCTGGCAGAGGCATGTCTACACAGCCTGTTTACTGCTGGCAGCAGCTTCTACCTATTGTAAGAATGACCTGCTGAGGATGGCACTCTGCATCAGAGGGAATGAAAGGGGAATCAGGCCCCGCGGCTGACAACACTAGTATCTGCCAGGGGCAGGGGAAGTGGACAGAATTTCCGTGCTCCTAGGCAAAGCTGTGGGGACACCAGATCCATGCTTCCAGAAGGGACAGGGCCTTGTGAGGAAGGGATGGGGCCTTGTGAGAAAGAGGTGTGATCAGGACAGCCAGCTATGCTAATTAGCAAGATCTCATGCAGCTATGTTAATTAGCTGTGCAGTTATGCTAATGAGTGGCCATTTACAATTGTGAGACTGCTCATTAGCATGAAGCTGCCAGCAATACCCCTTCATGCAGACCCAGTCACTGAGGCCAAGTCTACACTAGGCCAAAAAGTCTATTTAAGATATGTAATTCCAGCTATCACAATGGCGTAGCTGGAATGATGTATCATAGATTGATTTTTCTGCCTGTCCACACAGAAGGAGGTTGATGGGAGAAACTCTCCCCTTAACCTCCTCCCTTACTCCTCTTGTTAATATCAGGGTCCACTGTAGAGCTCTGATGGTTCAATTGAGTGTGTCCCCACTAAATTGAACCCTGGAAGATTGACCCAAAGCAACTCCATCTTCTGGTAAGTATTGACGTACCCTGAGTGGCTCTTACTCATGCAGACAGTCCTCTGGGCTTATGTTCTAGGGTAAGTGCCATTAAATAAGATGACTCCTATGGGTGGGGTCCCCTCTGAGGTCATATTTAAATGGAAATATTAGGAGCTGGCTTGTTTCCAGACGACAAAGACCCACAGCCAGACATGAGCTCTTTCTCCTGGAAATTTTATTTTCCAAACAAACAAAAACCACAACCACTTCCTCAGTCTACCTTAAACTTCAGCTTCCAGGAAGTCTTCCCTCTGCTGTTCTTAATCTCACTCCTGGTTTTAGATCGTGCTGCAGAAAGCTTCCTTGCTTTTTTATCTGAGAACCAACCCCTGTTCCCTACAAGGGCTTTTTCCCTTGTGGTCCTTTTTGCCAAGAGAGATCCCAGTGCCTCCACTCACAGAGAACTCCCTACAGCTTCTGTTCCTAAGCCTGATGACAGCCCAGTTCCTTGTAGCGAACACCTGCTCCCTCCTCAGCTACCCTTGTTCAATTAACAGGGCTGTCCTTGGGCCTCTGGCCATCAAAAGGCCAGACTGACCTGTTTACAGAGATGTAGTTATGATTAGTTCAGGAATCAGTCCTCTGCTCCAAGGTGAATGTGAGGGTTGCAGAATAGACCCTACATCCTTAGAGCTAGGCCTAGTGTTTTTCAAGAGCTCAAATTGTAGGCAGATACTACAATGTATTAATTGACAGAATTTCATTTCAGGGAATGGAAAGGGACAGCTTGCCCCTTTCCCCCTCCCCCAAAGAAAAAGTTAATGACTAAACAGTTGTGGTAGACAAGTTTTCAAAACCAGATATTGAAGATTGTAAGACTGCAAATGGCTTATAAGCTATTATGTTGGGATATTTCTTGGGGTTACACATGTTTTTAATTCATGTCTGATCTCTAAAGCCAGTTTATAACCATGGAAAAGATAATGACCTTAGTTGATAAAAATGTGTTTCTTTTAAAGTCACCAAGAATAAAGTACCTCTGTAGCAGATTGTGCTTTGTTCTTCTGACATTTACAATAGATGTTGGAGTACTGGAAGAGAGACAGGTCAGTTGGTCCTAATTTCTTAGACATTCCTTTACAAATTCATTGCTTTTAACTGGATATTTTTATTTGAAAACTATGAAATCTTGATCATCACAATTTTTAAATAGCTGAACAAAATTGGCATGCTAGAGCAGACACAACATTCTGTAGGCCATTTAAACATATTTGGCTGTAAATGAGCCCATTCTTTTTGTGTCAGCCCTCTACCGTCACTCAAATTTCCCTCAAACAGTAAATGAATTAATCCACTTCCCTAAGAGTATTTATGATAGTGAACTAGTACAGACTGCAAGCTTCATGGGGAAGGGATCATCTTTTTTTTACCCTCTTTGTACAGAGCCCAGAAGAGTGAGAAAAAATGTGACTTTGAGATGGTATCACAATAGACACCGTAATGCAATGAATGTTGATGTAAATAGAGTTCTCCCCCAGAGTTCTCTCTAATTTTTTCCATCCATTGGCAGAATAATTTTTTTATATACCCTCAGGCATGTACAGATGTGCATCACCAACAGAAACATATGCTGCCAGCTGTGGGTGCTGTGGAGGAACAGAGGGACATGAACTCAACATGGTGCCAACACAACAGGGAACAAGCATCAGAAGTGCATTGCAAAAACGAAAAAAAAGACTTTGAATTTTGAGGGTGAGGATCTGCTTTGGATAATTTTATAATTGTAGTAGTTTATTAGAGTGTTAATCAGTCTGTCTACATCTACACTTGGCCAAAACGTTGAAATGGCTATGCTAATAGCCAAATCAGAGAATACTAATGAGGTGCTGAAATGAATATTCAGCACCTCATTAGCATGCTGCCAACCATGGCACTTTGAAAGTGAAGCTATCAGATGATAGGAATAAGGGGATTTTGATGTTTGCAAGGTCCTTTCGAAAAGGAACCCTGTGTAGACAAGCCATGTGTGAGCAAAACACAGCACTTTCAAAGTGCCATGGTCAGCAGCATGCTAATGAGGCTCTGAATGTTCATTTCAGTGCCTCATTAGTAGTCTCTGATTTGCCCATTAGCATGGCTATTTTGAAGTTTTGGCCGAGTGTAGACACAGCCTCTGTCTCTAGAAAGTGTGCCATAGGCTACATCTACACTAGCCCCAAACTTCGAAATGGCCATTCAAATGGCCATTTCAAAGTTTATTAATGAAGCACTGAAATGCATATTCAGCGCTTCATTAGCATATGGGTGGCCGCGGAGCTTCGAAATTGATGTGGCTCGCCGCCGCGCGGCTCATCCAGACAGGGCTCCTTTTCAAAAGGACCCTGCCTACTTCGAAGTCCCCTTATTCCCATGAGCAGATGGGAATAAAGGGACTTCAAAGTAGGTGGGGCCTTTCGAAAAGGAGCCCTGTCTGGATGAGCCACGCGGCGGAGAGCCACGTCAATTTCGAAGCGCCGTGGCTGCCTGCATGCTAATGAAGCACTGAATATGCATTTCAGCACTTCATTAGTAAACTTTGAAATGGCCATTTGAATGGCCATTTTGAAGTTTGGGGCTAGTGTAGATACGGCCATAGACTGTTTTAAGCAGGAATATCTCCCCATCTCCTGCTCTCACACACAAAACACCTGCTAAGAAAGTTGAATAGGGTCTCCCCTGAGTTGCTTGGGGCCCTGAGGAATTGGTTAGTCCACTTATAGCTAGAACCATTAATCAGCTGGGCCATAACCTAAATTTCTCCTGGGTGGCTGCCCCAAGTACTCAGCTTACAGGGAACACTACCTCCCCACCCCGCAGCCCTGACTGAAATATTTTTGAATGTGGTTTTACAGGGAATATGGTTTAATGCACAGGGAACTGGTGCAGGAGTAAAGAAACTGGGGTTCTAGTCATAGCTTGGTCACTGACCTGCCTAATTTCTCCAATGTTTCTTGAGATTGAAACTCATCAGGGGACTGTATTCCAATATGTGTATGTTCAGTGTGTAACACAAGAGAGCCCTGATCTCAGGTGAATGTTTCTTAATAGAAATAATTACTAATAATAGAAATAATTATGAATTACTAATGCTAAATAGGAGAAATATCACTAGAATGAAAGAAAGCAGAGCTATGTGTTGTATTTGTGTGTGATATTCACAAGTCAAAACACAATTGGAAAAGTCCCATCCATTTTTTTGTCTTTTTGATATCTGTACTTTCAACATTAGATTTTCTGCTAATCTTTACATAAAGCTCCATGACCTTCATTGTTCACATATACTATGTTTTCCTTCACACAAAAGAACTACTAGTCTAGACTTGCAATTGACAGGTTAATGAAGCTATGCTTGAGGAGATGTGACATGAACACATTTAGGCGATACAAAAGAAAAGTTAATAGGAAATATGCATGGAGTTCTGCTTAGTCAGGTGGTAAGAAACAATCAGAAAGAATGACAGTATCTGGAAGGATTCCTACTATTCTGCAAAAAATCTCCAAGGAACAAATTCTCATTTGAAACAGACAATTCTATTGATATGACTTAAAATAGATTTACCCAGACAAATGAGTATTTTGTAAGACTATGAAGATGGAAATCGTAACTTTTTTGTTACCTTATCTTTAACCAAGATGTTTGCTAAACAAAAGCTAATGTATCCTATGCCATAAGTCAAAAGAATCATCAGCTTTAGGTGGCTATTCACTTTTGTGGAAAAGGATTATCAGGCTGCTAAGCAGACAACAATTCCCGTGAAATAACAGAATAAAAAAATGTCACTACCTCCTGATGCAGCCCTTTCCAATGTTTCACCACCTGCCTCGTGAAATAGTTTTTCTTAATATCCAAATTAAATCTCCTCCACTTCAACTTGAGACCACTGCTGCTTCTTCTGTCATTTGCCACCAGTGAAAACAGCCTAGCTTCTTTGTCTTTGGAACCCCGCTTCAGGTAGTAGTAAGCTGGTATCAAATCACCCGTCACTCTGCAAATGCAAATTCTGTAACTGTCAGTCATTGCTGGTTTTAAGTCCTGACACCGTCTGTAAGCTTTGCAACAGTAGCTTTGGTTTATAGATTTAGCTTTATTCCATTTAGTTATATTTTGTTTCATAAACTTTGTTTTGTAGCAGCTGCAAGGTCTATATAAGCATTATAAGTTAGTAAGCAATTGCTTATAGATACCATAAGACTGTAAGAAATCTTGGCTCTTAGAAAGTTAAGTGTGTCTGCAATTTCATTTAGAAGTACAATGTGTGTGTGTGTGTGTGTGTGTGTGCGCAACTGAATCAGTCCTCAAAACCAGCCTGTCTGGACAACCAGGTTCCAGCAGCACCTAGGTGGCCAGAGAATAATAGGAGCTGAGCCCTGCAAAAGAACCCCCACAAGAAACAGAAAGAGGACCCATGAAGAGAAGATCGAAGTCCGCTGATAACTTATGGTCATACAGTATCTTGGGGCAATGGGACTGGACAAGAGCTATGGACTGAAACATATAAAAAGATGGGTGCCAAGCTACAGAAGGTCTTCTTGCCATCACCTCTCTGCAGGAGTTGGTCTAAGCTGGCTGGGGAGTCAGGAGAAGGAGGCCTCTCCCACTCTTCCCAGGCTGGATGGTACTGACTACTCCTGAGTACTACACTGCCAAAAAAGCAAACTAACAAGGTCACAGGGAACAGCAGCCCAGGGCCAATCTGAGGCCGTTTCTACATGGGCCACTTCCTTTGGAAGTGGCATGTTGATACATGGAGCGAAAGATTCTAACGAGGTGCAGATGCAAATTCCCGACACCTTATTAGCATAATGTCACATGACTTGGAGTCCGGAAGACCATTCTTCTGGACTCCAAAATGCCGTGTAGAAGCGTGGCCCCGGGGGGCTTCTGGAAGGAAGTTCTTCTTCCGGACGCCCCTTCTTCCCAAAAATTTTTGGGACTTCAAGAGTTCTGGACTCCAAATCATGCGATGGTATGCTAATGAGGTACAGGGAATTTGCATCCTCACCTCATTAGCATCTTTCGCTCTGTGTATTAGCATGCCACTTCCAAAGGAAGTGGCCTGTGTAGAAACGGCCTGAGAGTGAAAGACGCATGTGATTCCACCCAGAGACAGGTGACAGCTCAAGTCCTCAGAGGGGCTGCAACTGAGAAGGAGGGAAAAACTGTTTTTTTTTTCACCATGTCATCCTTAGTATGTCATTCTCTGGCTTCCATAGACTGAAAAGCTCTTTGCAGATTTTACTGTGCTGTTTACCATTCTTTCTCAGTGGCAATGCCTTCCCTTCACATTTGTCTTAGACTAAGGCTACGTCTACACTAGCCCCAGGACTCCAAAAGAGGCACGATAATAGACCTAATCAAAAGATGCTAATGAGGCACTGCCATGAATATGCAGCACATCATTTGCATAATGGTGGCCACAGCACTTCGAAAGTGCTGCTTTTGATCACGCCTGGCTCATCTACACAGGGTCCTTTTTGAAAGGACCCCACACACTTCGAAATCCCCTTATTCCTATAACCAAATAGCGTGATCGAAAGCAGCACTTTTGAGGTGCTGTAGCTGCCATTATGCTAATGAGGCACTGCATATGCATGGAAGTATCTCACTAGTATCTTTTGACTAGGTTCATTATGACGCCCCTTTCGAATTTCTGGGGCTAGAGCAGACATAGATGGAGATGTCTCCTATCTCCACATCCTACTTGGTGCACTCTGGACTCCACGAGTCATTTAGTAACTTCCTCTTTAAAAGCCCCATACTCCCCCATGGAAGTAAAAGTCATTCTCCATTTTGCCAGCATATTCAATGGCAGTAATATAAGGCCTAATACGGCTCACTTATTTCATATGCTGTATGTTCCTGAAAGTTGTACGGTCTGGCATTTTGACTCATCTTCAGCATGCTGAGAAAATGAATACTGCCTGCAGAAGTGCTCTCTGTAGAAGATGTTTGCAAGGAAGTACCACAGTTTGCACCACTTGCAAATTATAAAATTTCTGTCCTTTTTGAGCTTTGTAATTCCTAAGGCCTAGACCACATTTAATCTGCATAAAAGTTGAAGAGGAGATTTAAAAACAAAAGTAAAAGACAGTGAATCAGTCAGTAATCCCCTCATATAGTCACAGAAAATGATCACCAGCTGTATCCCAATTAAACTCAACAATTTAACAGTGCACTAGTGTTCACAAGAGAATATACACATATAGGCACTGCACATCAGGCCAAACCACTTTCATACGAACTGTGAGCATTTAAATATAAAAGGCACACTTCTCCCTGGGAGTATTTAACAGTTGGTTAGAGCTCTTCAAATACAAAAGAAAGATGAAAATGAAGAGAAAAAGTAATGTGTAAGGAGAGCCAGGTACTGTCTCTTAAACATAAAAATATAACCTGCATCTGTTAGTAAATCCAATAGCTTAACAGGCATTCATAAGAGAATGCTCACTTCTAATTTACCTAGAGCTTAACCATTGGAAAGGTCACATTAAACAGGGCACATTTAGGGCTAACATGGCCTTTTCTCTCTAGTTCAAGGTTCTTGTCTCCTGATTTATGATCCCTATGCAAGAAATGGAGTTATTCCTAATGTAGGCTTTGTTTCATTTGATTGTTTTAATAGCCCAAGCCTTTCCAACTTTGTTTTTATATATATCATTGTCTAGAACCTGGGCTGCATTCACTTCCCAGTGTAGGCATGTAGTCCAAGTCACCATATAGCTCTCAGTGTTTGGAGTTGGACAGAAGCTGGCTCAGCAAGTATTATTACTGAACTCCCACACCGTATCACTGTAAAGCATTTAGTCAGCCAATGCAGGCAGAATCCTGAATTTGATAGACCATTCCTATGTTAGAGATTCCATATAAATAGATTATTTAACTGACTGTGCTTGGTAAGGGTAGGACAATAACTTACATATATCCATCAAGTTCAGTTGGTCAATAATAATAATAAAAAAATAGCAATGCCTTCACTAGCTGGGTGCAAGACACTGTCACAACTCTCTTGCCATGGATGCCCCTCCTTACACAGTGGCTTTGTACCTTGGCTTTTCTGCTTATTACTACATGATGGACAAACGTATTTCTTAGTTTCTGTCTGAAGGGTCTTAGTGCGTTAATGACTCCATTGCACTGGTTGAGTAGTACATTACTTCATGAAGGCCTTGTCTACACAAACACAAATCTTTGAAATGGCCATGGCAAATTGCCATTTTGAAGATTACTAATGAGGTGCTGAAATGCATATTCAGCACCTCATTAGCATGCCAGCGGCCATGGCTCTTCGAAATTGCCACTTTTCGCTGCTGTACAGCTCATACAGACGGAGGCCCTTTTCAAAAGGACCCCGTCAACCCGCCAACTTCAAAATCCCCTTATTCCTATCTGCTGATAGGAATAAGGGGATTTTGAAGTTTCTAGCGTCCTTTCAAAAAGGACTCCTGATTGGACGAGCCGCATGGCAGTGAAAAGCGGCAATTTCAAAGAGCCGTGGCCACTGATATGCCAAAGAGGCACTGAATAGGCATTTCAGTGCCTCATTATTAATCTTTGAAATGGCAATTTGTATGGTCATTTTGAAGATTTGTGCTAGTGTAGACATAGCTGAAGAGTTCTATCAACCCAGTGGGAACTCTTCTGGGGTAAACTACTACTCAACATGGTCAAGGTTGGCAGAAGGCATCCCTTAGCCACCAAGAATAAATGCCTCAAGCATTAGACTAAAAAAAAAATAATGCTACCTTAGTTCCATTTGAAGTGAAATGCACAGCTATCATTGATTTATTCCAAACTAGAATTTACACACCTTGTTTCACAAGTAACAGAGAGAAAGCCGTGCTAGTCTATATACTATCAAAACAAAAAGACAGTCAGGTAGCACTTTAAAGACTAACAAAATAAATTATTAGGTGAGCTTTCGTGGGGCAGACCCACTTCTTCAGCCCATAGCCATACCAGAACAGACTCAATACTTAAGGCACAGAGAACCAAAAATAGTAATCAAGGTTGACAAATTAGAAAAAAAATTGTCAAGGTGAGCAAATCAGAGAGTAGAGAGCCCGAAGAGGGCAGGTGGGGAGGTCAAGAATTAGATTAAGCCCAGTATGCAAAATAGCCCCTATAACGACCCAAAAATTCCCATCCCCGTTCAAACCACGTGTTAATGTGTCGAAATTGGTTGCTTTCTAACTAGAATATTCCATTCACACATTCTGAGGGGTGCCTTTAGTTTAACAAGATAGGCACGGTTCAGGGCTAGCTGAGGGTCTGAGCCTCTCAGTGGTCTGTCTCTGAGGCCATACTTCCCCAAATATTAGGCTTCAGACCTTTACCTAAGAGGGGTGGAATCTTGTGATTCTTCCACTCTCAGGCTATATCTAGACTAGAGGGATTTTGTTGATAAAATGGACGTTTTAATGACAAAACCCATGACGCATCCAGATTTCCAAGGGTGTTCTGTTAAAAATAAGTGGACAGAACACAGCCCTTGTGTTGACAGCAGTACCCCACTCACCATGAGGAAGAACACCACTGTCGACAGAGATCTGTCAGTAAAACACTGGTCTGAAAATTCTGGGGGGCTGTCTGTTGATAGAAAATACTTCTGGGATACTGCACAAACCTGCTTGCTGTGCTTCCAGGTGTCTGTTTTGAAGGTAGAGCAGTCAGGTAGTTTGGCAGCTCTCAGCCAACAAGACAGATCACTCTTTCGATCTGCTTTTGTGGTCTAGCTGCAATGTGTTGACAGAGGTTTTATTGCAAGGTACCGTCCGACAAAATCTTCTGCCAATAAATCACTGTAATCTACACATAGCTTCAGATGGAGAGCTGGGGGTTCAGTTTGATTCCCTCCATTCCTTGTGTCTTCTCTGTGTTTTAGGGGGCCCTCTGTTTACCACTTCTGAAGTCCGCTGCCTAAAGGTCCTCTCTGGGTTTTCAAACAGTGCTAGCCAGCAAGGTTTTTCCCATCCTGCAAAAAGAAAAAAAGGCAAGATTTTAAATGGGTTTGTCTCCTGCATCATTTGGTTAAATGGGTTTGTCTTCTGAGAATTTTTAAAATAAGTCAAGCAAGCAACACGCTAGAATAACCAAACCCTTTTTTGGTGTCTAAACACTTTGCTCCAGAGTTCATCAGTCTCTCTAACTTTCTGCTCTACTAAATATTTAATAACTTACTATGTTTATAATCCATTTTTAATCTGTTTTACAGTGATAAACACATTTATTTTTAGCTATTTAAATCTGAAACTTCATCATGTTGTTATTGTAGGGGTCCTGATCCATAAATGATTTGTTCTGGGATCACAAGTTTATTCTGTGGCATGAGGGGGGTAGAGGTATTGCTGCAGGTAGGGCTGCCTTCAGAGCTGGACTGTTGAACAATAGCAGCTGCTGGCCAGGAACCCAGCTCTGAAGGCAGATCTGCCACCAGTAGCAGCTCAGAAGTGAGCATGGCACTGTATAATGACACTTTACTTCTGCACTGCTACCTTCAGAGTTGGGCCCTCAGTCACCAGCCATGACTTACTGGAGGCAGAACAAAGTAAAGGTGATTATCCTACAACCCCCCTGCAACTCCCTTTTTGGTCAGGATCCCCAGTTTGAGAAATCCTGGTTTTGCTCTGTGAAATCTGTACAGCGTCTAGTATAGTATAGAAATCTGTGAAGCACACAAGAACCAGATTTCACATTCAGACAACATTTCATGATATGTGATATATTTTTCATGACTGCGAATTTGATGGTGCTCTACTTATACATAATGGAAGAGCTACAACAGGAGACATTAACACCATCAGTGGAATGGGTGGACATGTGGAATGGGGAAGACCTTCGTTCAAGTCTTGTTCTAAACCAGGCCACAAAACTGAAGCCCTTTTGTGAAAAATTTCTGTTCTAAAATATCAGCATTTTCTGAGGAAAAACAGTTCAGTCAATCAGTAGTAGTAACATGCTAGGACCTTCCCCAGGATTAGAGTTTGGAACCTCTCCTCCTGAGTACCAACATGCAGCTGATCTCAGGAAAGGCAAACTTCAGAGAGCATGACTATTTTGTCCCATTAAATGTGAGTGAACAGGGAAATCTGAACCCTTTGTTCCCTTTCCCCACAACTCCTGCTGTAGTTAACCCCTGGTAGTCACATAGCAAACAGTGCCATAGCAATCAAACAGAAGGACGTATAACATTAAATTTTACAGGCATCTCCCACATCCTTCACAAAGACATTATGCAATACGGTAAATTCACTTGTGATCACAGCCCCTCATCTTAGTGTGTCTTTGAATGAAATTCCTTACAGTATAAAACTATCTACCAAATGATAGGTGGCAATGAATCAATGAGAAAGCAAAGAAATATTCCAGCCTAGCTTCTTGAAAACCTCTGTTGCTTAATTCTGATAGCATGGGACAGACAAAAAAGATAATGTCCTTAAACTTTCTGCAGTCTTGATGGCGTCCCCGGCTTGGCTGTTGCTTCATTGACACCCTATGACTAGATCTACACTAGCCCCAAACTTCGAAATGGCCATTTGAATGGCCATTTTGAAGTTTGGGGCTAGTGTAGACACGGCCTATGTGACGTTTTTAACACCATGTGGAATCCAGAGAGGAAAAGCTATATCTGAAGGCATGAAAAGCTGGCAGATATGGATTTCTTTCACTACATTTTGTTTTTAGAATTATCTCATCCTAGGTTCTGGTGCTTTTCTAAATCAGTCCTATCATTCTCACCTCATGATAAAATTGACATTTACCTACCTGACATAATCAGCAATAGGTTTTGCTCTCTTTTTTTCCCCCCAGCTCCATTATCTCCTAATGCTAAAAATCACAATTTAAATTACATTTTATTCTTTACAGACCTCTGTTTCAGCTCATTTTAGATGACTAATTTATTTAAATAGCCTTCAATTTGCCTTGGAACTTTTTCAACTGAACATGGTAAGAAAATAAAAGAATGTATGAGATCTATTTAAATAATTACCCCTCAACATCCCTAAAACTATGCAGCATAGTTCTCTAAGCAGCTAGTGTGCCCAGTACTCATTTTCTTCCTATTTTTGTCCTTTGTCCTCATTCCTGTAACCGAGCCCACTGTCATCTGGTAGAAATATTTACCAGTTGGATCTGAATTGGCCTGGTAACAGTGAGAACACATCTGGAGTCTAGACTCAGCGGCTCTATGGGCAGGGTCATATCTCTGTGCTACATCAGCCTCAGCGCCTATTGCTGTTTACATAGGTGGTGTGCTGCATCATCTGTTTCAGCTGTCAGACGGCTGAAGCCCCCCACTCCCTCATTCCCTTCACTCTGGAGAGCCACCAAGGGAACAGGGCCCTCTCCTTCCCACTGACCCTCCTCCTTCCAAGTATTATCAGCTGGAGACAGGAAACAGGGGACCTCTGGTGTACACAAACAAGAGAGAGAGAGAGAGAGAGAGAGAGAGAGAGAGAAATAATCCCCGAAACCTATAAATTGTAGCATTATCAGAATACCAAAGCTGGGCTGTTTAAGGTGATTGAATTCAATTTAGAGGAGTACATTTGATATATAAATGAGCCCGTATAAAAAGTATGAGTGAGAGAATAATCTCTTGGAATATGGGAAAGTATTTTCTAAATTCATTAAAATGTTATATGCTCTTCCCTCTTCCCCAAGAGAAAGCACTTTGGCTATGAATCTGAAAAGCTCTTAAGCACATGCCTAAGTCCCACAGACTTCAAAATTAAGCATATACGTCAGTGCTGTTCAGAACTGGGTGCTTACCTGATTTGGGGTGCTTAAGGAACAGCTATAAAGGAGACTTTGAAGTGGCTTTGTAGTAACATACAGGTTGAACCTCTTTTGTACGGCACTCTTGGGACCTGACCATTGCTGGAGGAGCGAAATTGCTTGACCACGGGCGGTTAATATTGATTAGCACATTACCAACCCTTCTACTCCATACTGGGCTCTTAGGAAACATTTATGGGTAAACTATAGCTAAATAACAGCATAGAACAGTGAGAGCCAGGACTGGTTGTAAACAAACTTTATGGGATTACGGGAAACTTGGCCACACCCATGGTAAGTGATCATCTAGCTAACTAAAATCAAGCCAGATTACGGATGTTGCCAGACGAGAGAGTTCTGGATTAGAGAGGTTCAACCCAAACCATTCTTATGGCAAAAGGGTTTTGTGTGTTTTGCCCTGGGTAGCAGTGCATAGTTTGGGACCTTTTGGGATGACAGCCATTATGTAAGTGTAAGAGGATATGTCCACACTGCAGAGAAAAACCCATGGCATCTCTCTCAACTGATAGCGCCTGCAGGACTCTAGCTACAAGTCCAAAACAGCAGTGTAGATTTCCCACTCAGGCAAGAGTCTGTACTCTGAGACCATCCCCTCTTGATGGGTTACAGAGCCTGGTCACCAGCCAAAGTCTGAATGTTGCCCTGCTATTTTTAGCCCCACAGCCTGTGGCCTGTTTCAATTAACCTGGACTCCCAGGCGAGGTACAGTGGGTTTTTATTTGCATTGTAGACATAGCCAGGGATTACTTATTATTGTGTAGGTATTTTTCTTTTTAAGGCTTATTACAAAGTGAAATGGTTTAAATGAATAGGGGATAGACAACCAGAGAGAGACAAGGACTGGTACATGTTGATATCTTCCATTTTTTTGACATCTCTATGCCTCATCCTCAGTATGCAGGTCTTATTCATGATTAGAGGAATTCTCTTCATAACAAGGGAGCACAGCCAACTATATGGAAGAAATGTCAATCAATATTTGCTAATTCTTCTCTGGTAAGTGACAATGTAAAAATGGCAGCTTCGTTTTCAACAAATCTACTTCTGGCGTGTATTCAGAGCCCATCTGCTTGCTCAGTAACAAAAACAAAGCTCTACTACTTGTTACTTCTGCCAGTTCTGTAGATAGAGCTAGCATAGCAATGGCAGGCTTGTGACGAATACTATTCTGGGTTGTATACCTTCAACAATGTTAAAAACTAAGTTCCAGTTGCAGGCCCAAATTCTGTCTTTGTTATTTATAATTATGTGCTCTCATTGAAGGTAATGGGGTTGCAAACCAATTACTGAGGGAAGAATTAGGCCCACAGAATCATAAAAATGTAGGGCTGGAAGAGACCTCAAGAATTCATTGAGTCCAGCCTCCTGCACTGAGGCTGGACAAAGTAAACCTAGACCAACTCCCAGAGGTTCTTCCCAACCTTTTCTTAAAAATCTCCGTTGACAGATTCCACAGTCTCCATTGAAACCTACTTCACAGTGCAACTGCTCTTATAGTTAGTTTTCCCTAATATCTACTCTAAATCTTCCTTGATGATTATGGAACCCATTATTTCTTCTCCTACCTTAATTGGCTATGGAACAATTGATCACCATCCTGTTTATAAAAGCCTTTCCATATTGGAAGACTATTATCACATTCCTTCCTGCTCCATCCTCTTTTGTCAGAATTAAACATGTCCCATAATTAAACCTTTCCTTACAGGTCAGGTTTTCTAAACATTTTTCACTTTTGTTGATCTCTTTGACTCTCTCCAGTTTGTTCACCTCTTTTCTAAAGATGCCTAAAATATTTATTTTTGGTGATAATTCATAAAACAGAAATAATGCAACTTGGCCCCTATATTCCTCAGGAAGAGTTTGCGAAACTCTCAGTATTTAAAAAACATATATAAATTTATTCTCATGTTTTAGTGGCTCCATGATTAATTAAATTCAGAGTTAGGCTAATGCTAACAATTTTGAAAATCCCACATGCAATTTTACTCATAATTTTCCAAAGTGCCTTTTTGCAAAGAACCTAATTTGTTTTGTTGTTAATGATCAAAATGATCATCTGTACCAAAGATCTTAAATATCAATTGTGAACCTCCTTTTCAAGAATTCTGTGTTTAGCAGCCACCACACAAAAGAGCTAGCTGGGTTCTTTTCAGAAAAGAATATTTAATTCAGGTAATATATAATGACTAAGGCTGTAAGTTTATTTTGGAGGTCACAGGTACCATGACTTTCCAGGATCTCCATGACTTCTGCAGTGACTGGTGTAGCTAGCTGGGGGCGCTGCCTGAGCTGCTTGAGCAGCTCCCGTGCCAGCCACACTGACTATGGCTGGAGCAGTCTCAGGCCACAATGCTTCCCACCCCCATCAGCAGGACTTTGAGTGTGGGAGGGGGCTGGAGGGTTGGGATGCAGGAGAGGGTAAGGGGTCTGGGCAGCACTTACTTTTGGGGGCTTTCCAAGAAGCAGTGACATGTCCCTCCCTCAATTCCTAGCTCTGCAGTTAGCAATGGTTCTCAGCCAATGGAAACCTCAAGTGCTTTGGGTGAGGGCAGTGTGTGGAGATAGGATCTTGCTGTCCTCTGCCACCCCATTCCCCAGCAGCAGCAGGGTCCTGAACTGAATGGCTCCCCACCCACCAGCAGCCACGGTGCCCCCCTGGTTTGCCCTCCTGAACACCTGCAGCACTCCCAGGCTATGTCTACACTGCATGAATTCTTCAAAAGAAGTTCTCCCAGAAGATCTCTTCCAAAAGAATACATCCACACACAAAAAAGTGGATCGAAAAATTAATCCACTCTTTTGATAGAGAGTGTCCACACAGCCCCCACACTTTTGAAACAACAGGCCAGGGACTGAAAAATCAGACGCCATGAGAACTGCTCTTTCAAAAAAAGGGCTACACAGTTTTTTCTAAAAGAATCTTTCAAAAAAAGATGTAGAAGAGGGTTGCTGGGAAAAGTGCTGAGTTCTTCTGACTTAATATCAAAAGAACATATTTTGTGTGTAGATGTGTAGCAGGATTCTTCGAAAGAGCCCCAACTTTTTTGAAAAAAACTCACTTGTGTAGGCATAGACCCTCAGTTGCTTCTCCTATGAGCTCCTGCAGCACCTCTGGGCTGCCCCCCAATATTTAGTTAAGGGTGTATAGTACATGTATTGAACAGGTCACAGCCATTCATTTTTGTTTACCACCCATGATTTTTCTGTGACTAAAATGTAGCCTTAATCATGTAATATTTTCCGAATAAATAATGGTAAAAATCTCTTCCATTATGAAAATCAAGATTGTTTTGCAGAAACTTTAGAATTAGACATAAAAAAATTCCTTCAGAAAGTGGAAGCAGTCATGTTAGGATTTATTTTGTAAACTAAGAAGCAATAGTTCTTTACTGGATATATGATGTGATATTTAAATGACAGAATTAATATAACAGACTACAAAATTTTCCAGTGGCATGGAGGTCAAACATTACTATCAGCTATGAGTGACTTATTTTCTAATAGAATTTTGGCATCTCTAGTGTGCTTGGTAGATATTGCTTGAACAAAGTAGGAAAACTTTGGGTACCACCAAGTATAAACTGGCTTGGATTTGGAATTAATTCTATAGGCACTTGCTTGTCTTTTTTTTTTTTTTGGTGCAATACATATGTAATTAGTTAGTACCATCAATAAAACATAATTAACCATTAAGAGAAGAAAAACTGAACAGTTGTAGATGTAGAAATTCTCGAGTCCATCATGCTCATGTGCTTTGGTAGTTTATATGTGCCAGTGAGAAATTCCCAGGATCAAAGCCCTCCCTTTTACCTTTGCTTATTCATGTGTACCAATTTCTCCAAACCATGGATGCTGGTTGATTTTTTAGCTACTTTAAACACAAATTTAAAACTAATTTGTCTGTAATCTAAATGTACTTAATGTGGCTCTGATCTCTTTCTCTCTCATTCCCCCCCAGAGAAACTGCGAGAGCTAATAAACATCTGTAATTTTTTGTTAATTTTAAGTAAATTATAATGCACATGTGATATGAACAAATGATGTGGGGAACAAAAATTTGATAATGAGTTTTGTAATTTAGTAGAAAACTAGAATGGCTGGAAGTTGAAGCTAGACAAATTCAGATTGGAAATATGGCATGACTTTTCTATGTGAAGGTAGTTAACCACTGGAACCAAGGTCATGGTGTCTTCTTGATCACTGGCAATTTTAAAACGAAGACTGGATGTTTCTTTTCAAAGACACCACAATCACTTCTCTTGAAGTAGAGCAGGTAGGTTCTATTGCCCGTGCCACACTGCAAGATTAGACCTTTTTGATCTAGAAATCCATGAACTAGTCAGAATCCCTCTGATTAGAAAATGGTTAAAAAAATCATGCAAGAAATTATTAATATGGGAAAACTATTAGTTTGGCATGAGCTAAATTTAGAGATTTCCTGCCACTTTAACATGTAAATAATCCAAAATTCTGCGGAGCACATCAGCTTCTTATGTAACATATGCTCATCCATCTGAAGTCCATGAAAATTTTGAATTTACAGTGGGACCACATCTACACTTGCTACCCCTACCAGAAGGGACATAGCAGTGACTGGAGTGAAATATGCAAATGAGGTGTGGGTTAAAATCTCTCAAGCCTCATTTGCATATTCCCACAAGATCTTGCTGCCAGAAGATCCCCTTCTGAAGTAAAAGATGGAGTTCCTTCAGAAGGAAAAGCAAGAGGCCCTTCCGAAGGAAACCCCGCTTCTGGAAGACCCTTCTTCTGCCAACATCCTGAAATATTCTTCCAGAAAAAAATTAGGAATAAGGGTGCTTTCGAGCACAGGGTTTTATTTCGAAAGAACCCATCTCCCTGCTGTTTTCCTCTCAGAAGACTCTCTTTTGAAAATGCAATTATGCAAGTGAAATGTGAGATATATAAATTGACACTTCATTTGCATTTCTAATTTGCCTTATTTGCATTCCCCTTTGAAAAGGGGACTGTCGCATAGATGCAGCCAGGATGTCATTGTGGTTCATTTATTTTGTCCCTTTTTGACCTATTCTTTGAAATAAGCATCATTCTTCATCAAGCCTCATGAGGCTTACCAGAATTGAAATAATGCACCTGCTATTTTTAATTTATTTTGAAATAGCATGTGCATCATTTAGATGCTGCCGAAGTTATTTTGAAATAACTGCTGTTACTTCGAAATAACTTTGCTGGGTAGACATAGCTTCTGAGTCCATATAATTAAAGGTGGGAAGAGCATGTAAAAGTTGTTGGCCTTACATTACTCATCTCAATGTTTTAACCTAACAGGTTGAAGTTTTCTTAATTCAACACTTGTGCATGCTAGCCAAGTTTTTGTTTCGGTCTTATAGTTACCATTCCCTCCCATCAATACTCAATTTACAAATGATTTAAGATCTAAAATATTCTCACTTGTCAAAACAAAAAAGCAGTCCAGTAGCACTTTAAAGACTAACAAAATAATGTATTAGGTGATGAACTTCCATGGGACAGACACACTTCTTCAGATCATAGGCATACCAGAACAGCCTCAATATTTAAGGCACAGAGAACCAAAAATAGTAATCAATTTGTTATTTATAATTATTTTGTTAGTCTTTAAAGTGCTACTGGACTGCTTTTTTGTTTTGATAGTATATAGACTAGCACGGCTATCTCTCTGTTACTATTCTTACTTGTGGTTCTGAATCAAAAGATTATATTAACTACGTGACACAGGGCACAATAATCATGACAAAGTATCAGAAACTATTTGGTCACAATTATTTACTTCAGTTTTGACTTTCCTTAGCAACTAAACACAAAACACTCCATTTACATAATCCTTAGATTTATGTTTTACCAAAATTGAAACAATTTAAAAATTAATATCTGATCTCTGAAGTTGATGCAAAGCACTCGTAATTAATATAGGACATATCTTACAGCTATGACATGTAAACTCCTACAATTTTTAGCTTCTCATGCTTTCTTAGTTTTACTTGGGGATGAATCAAATACGAGTGAATCTTGGACAAATATGACAAGAAACAGTCATATCAATTTTACTCTGTATATATACATATACAGTGTAGAAAGTAATGACAGTGCAGCATAAAAGAGTACCATTAAGTCTAACCTAAGCATTAAAGAACAGAGATGCTTTGAATTCCGTGTGCTGGCTAATGTATAACTTAATTAATTACTAACAGAGAGAAAGTGTGCTAGTCTATATACTATCAAAACAAAAAAGCAGTAAAGTAGCACTTTAAAGACTAACAAAATAATTTATTAGGTGAGCTTTCGTGGGACCCACCTATGGCTGTGATCTGAAGAAGTGGGTCTGTCCCACAAAAGCTCACCTAATAATTTATTTTGTTAGTCTTTAAAGTGCTACTTTACTGCTTTTTCATTTTAATTAATTAGGTGTTAGTTGTTCCCTAAATTCCTCCTGCAATATCTAAAAGACTTTGAATATTCAAACTTGTTTTCTTTCTTCGTCTGATTTAAACTATCCTAATGTCTCATCCTTCTGTGGCTGTGGCCGCACTAGCAGCTCATTTCAAAAATTATTTCAAAATAAGGGGCGACTGTGCAAGCAATTGCTCATTTCAAAATTAATTTCGAAATTAAAAGGCGTGTATTTCGAAATGGTTATTCCACTTCTGTTTTGGGAATAACGCCTCCTTTTGATGTTAATTTCGAAATTAAATGTGTGTAGCTGCTCCCTGGCTGCCATTTTGAAATGAAAAGTCCTCCACAGAGCTGGACTCTCCCACCAGCAGCCAGAGCTCTATGGCTGTCAGCTGCAGGTGCCTTAAAGCTTCAGGGACATGAAAATCCCGTGCAGGAAGCTAAGAGTGTGCTGGCAGACGAAGAAGCATGAGGTGGCCAGATGACATTCCCTAGCGACACCCCACCGTGGCCGGACCGATGGCCAGCAGCCAAGACCCCCAGGATCCCTATGGAGCCAAGGGGTCTGGGCGGTGGGGTTCCCAGGGCTATGGGCAGCCCCCAAAGAGGAGGGGGGCCCTCTGGCTGGAAGCTGAAGTCCAGGACCTGCTGGCTGTCTGCAGGGAGGAGGACATCCTTCTTGAGATGGAGGGGCAGAAAAGAAATGGAGATGCCTTTCCCCGCCTCACCTGCAACCTCGCCTCAAGGGGCCACCCCCTCCAGACCCCTGACCGGGTCCACTCCTTCAGGGAGCTCCACCAGCTGCTGGGACCCAGGGAGGCTGCACCACTCAAGGAGACCCTGGACACAGCAGAGCCAGAGGGGCAGGGTGAGGAGCCCCGAAGTACGTGCTGGCACCAGGGACAGCAAGAGCGAAAGCAAGAGTGAGGGACTCCTGTGCATGACCAAGCCGTCCGAGGGCCCTAGCTGGGCTACCTCCATCTGGACCACCCCTGAACCACCCAAGGAACCCTCAGGTAGGACTGGGCGGGGGATGCCCTGGTCATGCAGGGGAGGGGGTGGTTCCTGATGCAGCCGGTATGAGCCTGGGCACACAGCCATGGGCCAGGGACCCAGGGATTGTTGTCATCATTGCCGGGGCGGGGCGCATGGGGCCATAGGCTGCCATGAGGGTCAGAAGCCAGGGAGGCCTGGGCAGCCACTCTAACGGCCTGGCATTGACGGACCCCACAGAACATGGGCTGCCTCAGACCCCCTCACCACAAGCAGGGTGGGATGGCGGTGGGGACAAGGCCACTGGCCCATGGTACCCCGGATCATGACTGATGGGGCACTACCTTCTCGCCTTATGTCTTCACAGCCTCGGCATCTGTCAGCCACCCCAGCCCCCTGGACGTTCCCAGGAGCCCCACAGCAACAGAGGAGGGCAAGGGGGTGACGCCTCCCTGAACTGGGCACCATGGTGGGAGAAGCCACCTCTGCAGCTGGACAGATGATCTGGTGGCAGCCCAAATGGCTGCATGGTGGGAGCAGAACTACTTGCTGTGGGAATGGCTCTCCACGGGCAGCCTGGGACCAGGTGGCCGGGTATTTTGTCACCCTTATCCAGGCTGTCGTCAACCACCTGGCCCAGCTGCCTGCCCCATGGATGGCCTTTCCTGCAGCACTCCCCTCTGCCCCAGCCCCCCTTCCTCCCCAGTACCCTCCTCTTCCCCACCACCCCACTCTGCCCCAGCCTCCCCTCTTCCTCACCACCCCCTCATCCTCAGCTCCTCCCTGTTCCCCAGCCCCGCCCGTGCCCTTCCGCCCCCCAGGCCCTTAAAGCTCTTCTCCCAGCCAACATTACCAAGGCTGAACAATGGGAGCTGGTGCGCTGGCTGTGGCCAGGCGGGCCCCGCCTGTCTGTGGCTTCCCCCCTCCTCCCCGCGAGTCTGAGCCCCTAGATACCTCAGTCCAGCCCTATCTCCCTGTTCCACCTGCCCTGTCCTGGCTCTGCTGTGGTCCCTGAACCTGGGGTAGTCACCAATCCAGGGGACATCATGGCTTCTGACCCGCCACTCTGACGGAGGATTGAGGCCCCCTGCCTCCCCACGTAAATAGTTCACCCCCACTGCCCCCCCCATAAATAGTCACACATAAGTTATGGTCCAAACATAGAGGTTGAATTAATTTAACCGTGTTACGTGTCCTGCCTCGGGTGGGGATGGCAAGGGGGGTGCTGGTGGGGCAGGAGTGAGAAACGGGGGGGGAGGGGGGGTTGCATGGAGTAAGCTGGGCCAGGTCATAGGGCCCCCCGGGCAAAGGTCTCCTGGAGGGCCTCCTGCACACACACCCCGTCCCAGTGCACCTGACGGCATGGAACCACACCTGGCTACTCATAGGGCGACATGACCTTGGCTGCCCATGTGTCACAAAGAGCTCCTGCTTGCTTTCCACGAGGTTGTGCAGTGCGCAGCAGGCATCCATGACCACGGGCACGCTGGGCAGGCCTACCTCCAGGTACATCAGGAGGCGCCTGAAACGTGCCTTCAGACAGCTGAATGCCTGCTCCATGGTGTTCCTGGCCTGGTTGAGGTGGGCATTGAAGAGGTCCTGGCTCTCATTGGTGTGTCCTGTGTAGGGGCGCATTAGCCAGGCCTGGAGTGGGTAGGCAGCATCTGCGATGATGCACGGGGGCATGGTCACGTCCCCCACCAGCAGCTCCCATGGGGGTGTGTAGGTGCCCTCTGCCTTCCTGCAGCTGAGCCACGAGTTCTGCAGGATGCAGGCATCGTGGGACCAGCCCGGACAGCCCACGTAGATGTCCATGAAACGTCCTCGGGTATCCGTGAGGGCCTGGAGGACAATGGAGTGGTAGCCCTTTCAGTTGATGTGCCATCCCCAGCTGTGTGGTGGGGCCCAGATGGCGATGTGGGTGCTGTCCAATGCACCAATGCAGTTGAGGAATCCCAGCTGTTGGAAGCCGGCCATGGCAGTGTCCACGTCCCCAAGGTAGATCAGGTGGCGCAGGAGGATCCTGTTGGTGGTGACAAACTGTAGGGTAGAGGGCACAGGCGCCCGTGAGTGTGTGGTAGCATATGGGGGGCCCCCCTCTGTGGTGCCATGCTCCCTGGGACTCCCACCGAGGGATCCCACTCCCCAGGGCCCCACACCTTGGGACCCCCCTCCCCAGGACCCCGCCGTGGGTGTGTGGCCCCAGGTGCCTTTCTTCAAGGAGGTCGACCATGATGGTGGTCTTCCCCACCCCAAATTGGTGGCCAACCGAGTGGTTGCTGTCCAGGGTGGCCAGCTTCCACAGAGTTTCTCCAGAGGGAGAGTGGGCTGCATGCCGGTGTCCTGGTGGCGAAGTGCTGGTGCCAGCCAATGGCACAGCTCCATAAGTTGTGGTCTGAGTCATCCAGAAGTTGCAGACCCACTGGTTGTCATCCCACTTTCTGAGGACGATGTCGTCCCACCATTCCCCACTGGTGGTGTACTGCCAGAGGCAACGGCAGGGCTGGAACAGGGGGTGCTCTGGATGCACCATGGGGGGAGCCTGCAGGAGGCTGGCCACATGTCAGGCAGCACATAGCCTTATATGGCATGCTATCAGGATGGCTATCAGGCTGGGCACAATGTCCAAGGTGTCCCAGTCAGTGAAGTGCTGCGGGCCCATGGCAGGCAGTGGTATGGTGGCTAACCAAGGCTCTACCAAGTGCTATGCTGGAGGTCGCGTTCTGCAAGCAGCCAGGGTCCTCAGCTTGTGCACGGGGGATGCGTTTGGGAGGAGTCCTTTAAGGGGTTGGCTCTCCTGTGCTCCAGGAAGGGCTTGTCGGCCATTTGACCCTGCCCTCGCCATTTCCTGCCCTGTTGTTTCAAAATGAAGCTGTGGCTGTGTAGCCGCTCCATTTCGAAATGACTGGGAGTCTTTTCGATGTTGCGGATCACAACATTGATTTGCATTTCATGTGTAGTCGCTTCCATGCCACTTATTTCAAAATAGCTTATTTTGAAATAACGTATAGGGATAAGCCATTTTGATATCACTCTCCAGTGTGGCCACAGCCTGTGTGTGTGTGTGTGTGTGTGTATGTGTTGAGTCACGTGTTTATGAGGGGGAGATGCATATTGCATTTTGCAAAGTAACTTTTTTTAGCTAAAGCTCTAATGATGTTATTGTTATATTACTGCTGGGTATATTATTTCATTTTAAAACAGTGATGAACAGAGAGAACTGCTTCAGTGAATCTTGAGCTTGCTGTTCTCTTTAACTATCTGATTGTTACTTTATGGGGTTCATCACAGCTGCTAGTTTGACAGCACTGGAAACTGAATTTGGTTATCCATCAAATGTGATCAATACAGAACAAGCTCTAGGGGTTCCGGACCTATGATACCCCTCCACTGTTATCTAAGTTCAGCTCGGTTCATAAAGCTAATTAAAACTGTATTAATATTTTGGAAAAAATAAGAATACTGATGCTCTGTAATCATGATCAATTTCTTGAACTGATCTAATTATTTTTGAAGGTTCTGAAATGTTTGGTCAACCTTTTTCCATTCTTTTCATTTTTGCAGCTTCTGCACTTCTGGTTTCCATCAGAGACCAGAAGCATAAGTGCCAAAATACCACAACAAAGATAGTGCTCAAGATATTTCTGGCTTGATTTAGAAGCAGGAAGTATTTAGGTTCTCCAGATGAAATTGTGCAAAGTAAAGTGCTTCAGATAAGCATCTAAGCTGCTGGGACCCTTCTGAATTAAATTCTAACTCAGAAGAAGCATTAGAGCTTAGCTCTTCATAGCTAATCACGTTGTCCACTTATGGGGACAGATCTTCAACTAACATAAATCAACATAACTCCCTTGAAATCAATACTGATTTACAACAGCTGAAAATCTGGTCCATGATCTCATTTATGCAGGGTCCCTTGGCAAGTCAAGCTGTTTAGGACTGATGGGCTACATTTTGGAAACCTGTGAGCAATATGCATATGTAAATAATGGAAAATGAGCTCACATATACATTCCCTAGCATCTCATAAAGATTGTGCCTTTAATAAAGCCCAGACACTGTGGCATCCTGGTCTAATGGTACAAAATTCTATAATAGATAGCAAAATCATATTCTTATGAACCTTTATTGTAATATTCTTTCTAAGAGAGATGAAATAGTGTTTTCAAACTAAGTGTGTACATAGGGAGTGATGAAAAAACTGTGTTTACCACAATGTATTATTTATTGTTAACATGGTACGTACATGGTCCCCTAAACCGGATGTGGAAAATACTTCAAAAAGTATACCATATTCACTTTAACTGTTCAGTAGGTATAGCAGATGAAGAGCAAATATCTCCAAACTGAAAAACACAGCTAAATATTAATAGTGTTATAGCTTTTAAACTGGATCAGAATAATAAATAATGCAGAATGCAGTATTATTTGAAATTATATAATATTATATCCAAGGATGCTGTGCAGAAATTACTGCTACTTACTAAGAAACATTTGTTCATTTCACTGTTACTCTGGCTTTCACCACCCCCACATCCATTGTTTTATCCACCAGTTGCATCTTGTTACAACTAAATTTGTAAAATCTTCTGGTAAAGGACTGACTTTTTATTTCATGTCACTTATTTTGAGTTTAATGGATTAGTTGAATAAACTAAAAGCAATAAGTGAGATTGTCATCCCATAATGTAAAAAAAGAATAAACGTAGATTGATGAAGATGACAAAGTGAGATTCATAACTCAAATATTTGCAGATCCCTGATCAACATAAACAAATGTTTCAAATTTGAGCACCTAAAATTAGACATTTATATCAATATTTAGATCACAATTGAGGAGAGTATTTAAATATGTAAAATCACACTGACTTCAATAGACTGCTCATGTTCTTAAAATACATAAGAACATACTAGCTGCGTCTACACGTGCACGCTACTTCGAAGTAGCGGCACCAACTTCGAAATAGCGCCCGTCGCAGCTACACGCGTCGGGCGCTATTTCGAAGTTAACTTCGACGTTAGGCGGCGAGACGTCGAAGTCGCTAACCTCATGAGGAGATAGGAATAGCGCCCTACTTCGACGTTCAACGTCGAAGTAGGGACCGTGTAGACGATCCGCGTCCCGCAACGTCGAAATTGCTGGGTCCTCCATGGCGGCCATCAGCTGGGGGGTTGAGAGACGCTCTCTCTCCAGCCCCTGCGGGGCTCTATGGTCACCGTGGGCAGCAGCCCTTAGCCCAGGGCTTCTGGCTGCTTCTGCGGCAGCTGGGGATCTATGCTGCAGGCACAGGGTCTGCAACCAGTTGTCAGCTCTGTGTATCTTGTGTTGTTTAGTGCAACTGTGTCTGGGAGGGGCCCTTTAAGGGAGCGGCTGGCTGTTGAGTCCGCCCTGTGACCCTGTCTGCAGCTGTGCCTGGCATCCCTATTTCGATGTGTGCTACTTTGACGTGTAGACGTTCCCTCGCTGCGCCTATTTCGATGTTGGGCTGAGCAACGTCGAAGTTGAACATCGACGTTGCTGGCCCTGGAGGACGTGTAGACGTTATTCATCGAAATAGACTATTTCGATGTCGCAACATCGAAATAAGCTATTTCGATGTTGGCTGCACGTGTAGACGTAGCCACTAAGAACAGCCATACTGCGTCAGAAGAAAGTTCCATCTAGCCCAGTTTTCTGTCTTCTGACTGTGGCCAATGCCAGATATACCAGAGTCAATGAACAAAACAAGTAATTATCAAGTGATTCATCCCCTGTTGCCACTTCCAGCCTGTGACACTATCCCTGCCCATCTCAATAGCCATTGATAGACCTATCCTCCATGAATTTATCCAGCTCTTTTTTGAAGTTTGTTGTAGTTTTGGCCTTCAGACCATCCTCTGGCACATAATTCCATGGCTGACTGTGCTTTGTGTGAATAAGTATTTCCTTTTGTTTGTTTTAAACATGCTACCTATTAATTTTATTTAGTGACCCCTCACTCTTGTGTTATGGGAAGGAGTAAATACCTCTTCTTTATTCATTTTCTCCATACCAATTGTGATTTTAAAGACTTCTATCATATTCCTCCTCAGTCATCTCTTTTCCAAACTCAAATCTCCCAATCTTGTTAATCTCTCCTCATATGGCAGCTGTTCCATACCTCCTGTTCCTCATCTCCTTCTCATTCTTTACTAGTTAGGAACCCTACACTAAGACATCATTGTGCAAGGAACTCTATAAACACAACTACTGTCTGTATATCCCAAAGTGCTTACAGTCTAAATATAAGACAAAAGATACAGAAAGAGAGACAGGGAGCTCAATGAAACAATGAGACAGTACTTGTCAATATAATAGGAAGTGGTGTCTGCATACTTGCTGCCTAATGTTGTCATGAATTTTTGGCATTTCAGAAAAGGTGTCATTTAAGAAAGTTTCTGAAAGAGGATGAAGGGTTCATTTTGCAGATATTTACACAGAGCTCCCGCCAAGTGTGATGCGTAACATCGGATTGAGCACAAAGGTGCTAGTTTAAACTTTAAAATGTGAAAGATGGAGGCTGGCATCCTGGCTAGAGGTCGACTGACAGAATGAGAGGTAATAGGTAAGGTGGAGATAGGACATGCAGGGCCTCGAAAGTGAAGAGAAATTACTTATGTTTGATGTGATAAAGAGTCAGTGCAGGGATTCAAAGATAGGAAAATTATCTTTGTAGCTGCATTATGAATAGATGGGAGTGGAGCGTGGTTTCATTTGTCTGAGCAGAGTGTAAAACTTTGCAATAACCCAGAGGTGTGATGATGAGAGCCTGTATGACCATTTTAGCTGTGTGGGTAGACTGGATGGAGAAAGAATATGAAAGACTTGGCAAAAGTCTAGATGAAGGGCTTGTTCTAGAGACTCTCAAGCAGAGAGCTTTATCTAGGTGCTAAGTTCCAGGAAGCTCCATCCCACTGTTTCAGTCGTCCATTTTTTGTTTTTATTTTTGGTTTGGGGGTTTGCTCTGCCTCTGTTGTCAGGGGGGCAGGAATTGTTGAATAAAAACTACTCACATGCACAAAATAGGCACTTACCTAAGCACCTTGGTGACTCAGTAGCATGCAGAATTGTTACTCAAATGGTGAGTTGCTTATTCAGACAGTAAAAAAAATCTGTTAAAGAAAATAAAATATAGATATCTAGCCCTGCTAGATGTAGGGAAAACAACACTAATATAAGGACTGTTTCCTCACCACCCTTCTCTTATTTGATTGTTGTTTCCAGAAGACTCAAATATGAGCAACTTTCCAACTCAGAAGTACAGCTGTAAGGCAAAAGAAAGAAAAATGCTATAACAGAGACACAAAACTGCTGTCCAGGCTGGTCGCCAGGCCACCTGAGATCAGACAATAACAGCTGGCAGCTAGCAAGAGTCATTACTGCCACAGGAGAGCCGTAATCCTATTTTGGGGAAATGGGCAGTGAGAAGTACCAAAGAAATTACTGAGATTTACTTTAAGTGATAGGAATATTGCAAAAATCCATAGTTACAGGAGGAAAAGACAGAAATTTGATTCTTCAAAGAACAGCAGAGAACAAAACAATCTATGTTGTTTTTAGCAGCCACTTTATAAGCACCAGCATTATGGAAGTTGCCAAGCCTAAATTGCACCTGGCTGACATCACATCATCATCAGCCTGGAGTGACTCTTGTTATCATCAGTGTCCTGAGCAAGCCAGCCAGATGCATATGGGACTGAAATAATGATTATCTCGGAGATATGTATCCCCTTAGATTAATTCTGGCATGAAGGCCAATGGGGGTCATATAAAGATCCAATTGCTGGTATGGAAATGAGTGCGTGCCATGTTTGCAGGGAGTGACAGCACTACTGCTTGCGTTAAGTCTCTGAACATGTTTGATGTGAACTAGATTTTTTGCTGTAAGTCTGAGCATGGTCAGACTGAGCTGTTATAGTGCAGTTACCATAAAAAGCCTGGCACTTTCTTCCCTAATAACACTGACACTTAAATACCCAATAAACTGTACAGTCACTACACTCTTCCTTTCATCATTAAAGCTCTGAGCTGCATACAACTGAATTTGTCTTCTGTACAGTCTATTATTCTGATTTACCATGCTTGTTTTCTTACAGTCAGTTTGATCAAGTCTGTGAAACATATTGGTGTCTAACCATCAGAACCTCTGAATCCCATGTAAAAATCCTAACAACACTTTCTCAGATGCTAAAGTCTGGTAAGATGGAATGGTGGAATAACAGGCAATTCATGTTTACTATTTAACTTTTCAATTTCTGGGATCAAAGAGTGTTTTAAGGTGTTGGAAGGTCCATTATATTTTACTGACAGTAAAAATCACACATACCAAGCATGTGGTATTATCTCAACCACTATCACAAGCTGCAGGAATTTAATGGCATTGTTCCTTTTTGTATTGTATCAAACTGCAAGAAAAGTATTAGTTAAAAAAATCCCATTCAGCATATTCTAAGTGTAGAATTGCCTGATCTTTTTAGAGTTTTAAATCAGTGTTTTTCCTCTAGGAAGATGCATATGTTATCTCCAAGACCAATTCAAACTAGCTAGTAAAACATATAAATGTCTCAGAGGTAAGTCACCAATAACTATATGCGATTTAATAACCTGTGAGCCTAAAAGCCATCTGCAACACATAAAGGAGTGAAACAAATGAAAAATGCTATGATGCAGGGAGGAATGTGTTCTTTTAATCTGTTCTTTCCTCCTGTGTTAATATAGGGTTGCTTGTGAGTTGACATGGAGTTACTTACAGTCATTCCAACCCATCGTGATAACCCAATTCTCACCCTTTGTTGACTGTGTTCTGGAGCCACCATATCAGTCTTTTTACCTAGAGGAGCTCAAAAGATGCCAAGAGAGAGCTTGTGGAGAATTTGATGTATGTTGCAGTATTTCTGAGGGAATGGGCCTAGGCTAAGACCCCAGATTTGCTAGTAGTAACATAAAGGAGATCAAGTAATAGGGTTGTCTGAGGTTGTAATCACCAGGTTTTTTTTTTCCTTTGGATGAGGTATTCTTGAAAGAGAGGCTGAACCATGGTAGGCTGTGGCAGGAAAGGAAACATCTTGTTTACGAATGTCAGCCAGCAATTAGCATCATTTAAAGAGTGGAACCACAACGGCTGTTTTTTGTTAGTTTCGAAAACCTCATCTCTTTCTTGTGGCCACATTTTAAGAGGCAAAGTAGACAGCGAGACTCTGAAACGAGTTCACAAATAGTTGATTTCATATTTTAAAATCTTGCCTAAAACTGCCACCCTCCCCTCGCGTGGATCACAGATGGTGAAGAACTAATTTGTTACTGTTTGATAACTGCTTTTATGTATCAAAGCTCTTATTTACTACTCTGTGGGGGGAAATGACAGACTAAAAGCAATTATGTGTTTTTCTTTCAGTTTTTCTTTAACCACTGTGCTCCTTGGCTTCTCCCCCTCATCCCCTCCTCCCCAATATGTTTCTTATTTGAAATATAGCATTGTGAATCTTTTACATATGTTGGTTTTCATTTAACCCTCTCTTTTGGTTTTCAAGAATGCATCTGGTTGAGCAGATCAGTTGTAATCAAGATTGTTTGTAATGAAAAGTAATAACACTCAGGAGTGTCTCTCTGTGACAGCATATTACATTTCAGCATTAAAAATGTAAATTGTGACTTTGCTTCAGAAAATTAGTCAGGAAAATGTTTCCAAGTGCTATCAGGATAGCTAAATCTTAATGCTCACATTTTAGAAAGTTACCGTCCTTTTCTTTTATGTTGGGTTCTCCAGTCCAAAAGGTTTCCTAATATGTACCCTCAAACACTTCAAAAACGAGGCCCTTCTGGGGACGTTTTTCAGTATATCATGTGGTAAGGGATTTTAAATCTTTGACCCTGAGAATTCACGAGTTTTTCTTCTTTGTTATTCTTAGTGACATGCAAACCAGTCTTCTGATTTTAGTTGAGACCTCTGTTGTTCTAGTGAAGGGTTGTGCCTCTGACTGCACCAGCTCACCGTAGCAATTAAGACTGGACATAAATTTTTTCCTGATCAAACTATAAAGTTTCAAATCTGCTGTTTAATAGGGTCAAATTCTGTGTTCAAGTTCCGTGAATTTAATGTGATCACACAATTATAAATCAGTGAGGCTGCTCATCTGCTTAAAGTTCAGCATGTGCTTAAATACATTGGAATAACTGCAGCAAGTGCAGAATTTGGACTTTTAAGGTTAATGGATAACAATTATACTCTAGGTTGCAAAATAAGTAACATGGCAATAACAATAGCAGGCTCAGGGCACTGTTGTCTGTTTCCATTGAAATCTCCTGCAGTTTCACCATTGATTTCAATAGGAGACGAGTTAAGTCAGTACTGAGAGCTAGATTCACTGAGAAACTTTTAGGCACCTAGAAAAACATTGGGATTTACAAAGTTTGGGTTAGGTGCCCAGGCTCCCTGCAAAATAAATGGGAAGAAATAGGCACCTCGGGGTAGGAGTCACAAAGCCCAGTTCTCTGTCCGACTCCTCACTCAAGATGACCATCCTCCTTATCTTTTCCCCCACTTTGGGCAAACTCCTTTATGTGGGCATGACCCAGTAGGGAAACTCTGATCATGCCTCTCAGATCAGGCCCTGCAGGTGAGCTAGACAGAGGAATGTCTATTTTTCACCAGTTTGTGCATAAATCCAGGTCTTAGGGTTCTGGTTGCCTGCATGGGGCTGCAGAATTCATGCAAACAGGCAGGAACATAAGTGTGTAGGGAAAATAAATTACTCAAAAAAATTAGGAACTGAGCAAGTTTAGGTGCTCATAGAATTCAGTGTCAGGGATTTTATGATTCCCAGAAGAGCCTGATTCTGGGATTAGGTGCGTAACATGGCAATTGGGCACCCACATCCTTTTTTGAAGCTAATCTTGAGCTTTTATTTATTTATTTATTTATTTATGACAAATCCAATTTATAGATTCCAAATCTATACAAGTCTCATTACATCTTTTACAAAGATCTTTTGGTTCTAATTTTTATAGCCTTTGTTACCCATCACTGAGTAATTTCTGCCTTTTTTCAATACTATATCTCTATCATCACATTTTAAATAAAATATATATAACTACAGGGGCAGACATTGTCACCCATACTTGCATCAAGTAGGACCTTTTAATCATAGAATCCTAGGGCTGGAAGATACCTCAGGAGGTCATCAAGTCCAACCCTATGCAGAAAGAAGGATCAACTCTAATTAAATCATCCCAGCCAGAACTTTGTCAAATTGGGACTTAAAAATCTCTAGGGATGGAGATTCCACCACCTTTCAAGGTAATGCATTCCAGTGCTTCACCACTCTTCTGGTGAAATAGTTTTTCCTAATATCCAACCTACACCTACTCTGTAACTTCAGACCATTGCTCCTTGATCTGCCATCAGTCACTACTGAGAACAGCCTCTCTCCATACTCTTTAGAACCCCCCTTCAGAAAATCCCTCAGCCTCTCCTCATAGGTAATGTGCTCCAGCCCCCTAATAATTTTCATTGCCCTCTGGTGGACCCTTTCCAATACACCCACATCCTTTCTATACTCTGTGTGTTCGTGTGTGTGTGTGTGTGTGTGCTAGAAATGAACACAATAGTTCAGATTTGGTCTTAGCACTGCCAAATAGAGGGGAATAATAACTTCTTTAGATTTGCTGAAATGCTTCTTTTAATGCACCCTAATATGCCATTAGCCTTCTTGGCTACAATGGCACACTGTTGACTCATATCCAGCCTCTCAACCACTGTAATCCCCAGGTCCTTTTATGCTGTACTGCTACTTAGCCAGTCAGTCCCCAGCCTGTAGCAATAATTGGGATTCTTCTATCCTAAGTGGAGGACTCTACATTTGTCTTTGTTGAAGCTCATCATATTGATCTTGGCCCAATCCACTAATTTATCTAGGTCACTTTAGACCCTATCTGTATCCTCCAACATGTATACCTGTCCTCCTAGCTTAGTGTCATCTATAAATTTGCTGACAGTGCAATCAATTCCTTCATCCAGGTCATTAATAAAGATGTTGAACAATACTAGCCCTAGAACTGATCCTTGGGGCAATCTCCTTGAAACTGACTGCCAACCAGACATAGAGCCACTGATCACCACCCTTTGGGCCCGACTTTTTAGACAGCTTTCTAACCACCTTACAATCCATGTATCCCATCCATGCTTCCTTAAGCTGCAGGCAAGAATATTGTGAGAGACTGTATTGAAACCTTTGCTAAAGTTAAGGTATATCTCTTCCATTGATTTTCCCAAGTCCACAGAGCCAGTTACGTCATCACAGAAGATAATCGCATTGGTCAGGCCTGGCTTACCCTTGCTGAATCCATGTTGACTATTCCTGATCACTTTCCCCTCTTCCAAGTGCCTCAAAATGGATTCTTTGAGGATCCCCTCTATAATTTTTCCAGGGACTGAGGTAAGGCTGGTCTGTAGATCCCTGAATTGTCCTTCTTACCTTTTTTCAAGATGAATACTATATTTTCCTCTTTCCAATCATCCAGGACATCTCCTGATCTCCATGAGCTTTCAAAGATAATGATCAAAGGCTCTTCAGTGACATTTGCCAATTCCCTTAGTGCCCTGGGATGCATTAAATCTGGACCCATGGATTTGTGTATGTCTAGCTTTTCCAAATAGCTCCTAACCTTTTCCTTACCTTACTACACAGGCAGACTACATCTACACGAGCCCCAAACTTCGAAATGGCCACGCAAACGGCCATTTCGAAGTTTATTAATGAAGCACTGAAATGCATATTCAGCGCTTCATTAGCATGCGGGCGGCCGCGGCACTTCGAAATTGATGCGGCTCGCCGCCGCGCGGCTTATCGCCACGGGGCTCCTTTTCGAAAGGACCCCGCCTACTTTGAAGTCCCCTTATTCCCATGAGCTGATGGGAATTTTGAAGTGTCGCAGCTGCCCGCGTGCTAATGAAGCGCTGAATATGCATTTCAGTGCTTCATTAGTAAACTTCAAAATGGCCCATTTGCATGGCCATTTCGAAGTTTGGGGCTCATGTAGACACGGCCGCAGCTCCATAGACCTCAGAGGCACTGATCTTAGAGTAAAATAATATTCAGTATGAGTAAGGGGTAGCAGAATTCAAGAAATATCTTTTTAAACATGTTCACCTAGTTCAGTGATTAAGCAAACCCTAACCACTACCATATTCAAAACCAAAATGAACTCATTAAAATGTAACAAGAGAGAGACAAACAAAACATAGAACAGAGTTAGAAGGCCCATTTAAAGTGGAAACCATCATTATAGAACCCTTACAGCAAATATAGTAGTAGCGCTTATTTTCATTCTTTAATGTCACAAACCCTTAATATAATTCATAAATTGTTTCCATGTGTTTTCACATAAATCTTCTCAGTTGTGCATTTTATAGTCAGTCTCTCAAGGCAGCAGTCTGAGTAAGGCTAGCAATGTTCTCCTTGTGTATGTTTCTTAGGGTGGATTTAATCCCTGGCAGTGGACCAGCACAAAGCCTATTCACCGCACAAGTCCCACTTAAGTCCACTGGCTTCAGCAAAAGCTGCATTTATGGAAATCAATCCCAGGTTGTATACATTTAGCCAGGCAAAAACATGAGGCACCAAATATCGGTGTGTACTTTTGAAAAGGTTGGCCTCAGTGTGTCTGCCTCTTTTGCTGTATTTTAAAGCCACCATCATTTTGAGAATTATACAACCTGGAAACTGTTTTCTTTTTTTTATAGCCCTGATATTAAAAAAAAAAAAAAAAGTCTCCGATTTTGCAAGCCAGCTACAACAAATCATGAAATTGGCTTTAAAATAACACATTTTGTGTACTTTTTAGTTGCCATCTCATTTTCAAGTCTTTAATGTGCATATTTTCATGGTTTTCTGTGCAAATGTGAGCTGAAGACTTACATTTTTACATGGAAGCTAAGATTCCTCAGATATTCACATGACTCCAGGAGCTGAGGCTTGAAAGAAAGCATCTATTATAAGAATCACAACAGAACTGTTAAACTTGGAAACACAGAGTCTCACATGTATTGTTTGCTAAGAAGTTTATTTAGAAAAGGAACACGGAGAAAAGATAACAGTTCTCATCTGTTCTGTTTTGGCATCAGGTGAATTCCTCACAAAAACCAAAGTGTGAACTATACACCCTCACAAAGCTTAATCAACACTACAGATGATGCACAGACCTTATGGAGATACTCTTTAGAGAACTGTCTTTAGCCTGACATGGAAAGGAGCAATTGTTTCAGCACCAGTGGTATATAACATGATTCTATATTCACCAATGGGTGTTTCTTTAGAAAAGTCCCCATCACTGAGGAGCTTTGCCTAATTTACTTCTTCCAGTGAACATATTAATATTTGAGGACAGTTAAGGCAAGAGTGGAGGGTGTTGATGAAAGGTTTATCATGAGAGGGTTAGGGCAGGGAGAAGATTGGGCTGGGTATCAGAATTAGAGGCCACTGGGGAAATAAGAAGAACTGGTCCAGCATTAAGGCAGAATTTGGGATTCAGTGAGTCAGGGCAGTGGCTGAAGAGGCAGGCAAGAGGAACAGAGCTTCATCAGCTGGAGAAACAAGCTAGCTGATGTGGGTAAGAATTAAGAGCCTTCTGTCCCCAGCATGTTCAACAACTGGGTTGAAGAACCATCCTCTCCCTTCCATGCATCTCTATGGCACATTTGACCCTTGATACATGAACACTGGGAACAACACACATATCCCAGGCAATCTTCTCAGCAGCCTATAAGCTTTGACCATAAATTCACCTAGTGTAAATTTGATTTTGTATATCTAAATAATGGGTAAAACATTCAAAATCAGGCACACATAAGTTTTTGCACATGCCCAATTTCTGAGCACAAATGGCAGATATGCAAGTGCAGATCAGGTAGCGTGTATGTAGAAGGCCTGATAGATGTCTAGTTGGCCATTGTGGAAGTTACCTCTATCAGTTTGCATGTGTACATCTGGTATTTACACATAAAATTTAGACACCAATTGTCTTTGAAAAATCTAACCTAACATCTTTTGAGATCTTCATAAAATGTGACCATAACCCTTCTCAAGTCACCAATATAGTTATATGGGACATGAATACCCCATGCTTCTGTTAATGTGTGCATATGGATAGATGGTGTGAGAGGGCCCATGGGGTGGGGCGGGTAATTGGCTTTTGCCCTTTGAAGTGATTTATATTATATGAGGTTCAGAATCAGGGGGATGCTTCATACATGGAATTAAATGCATGTGAATCTAAATGGCAAAACGATATGTTCTTAAGGGTTTTAAGTCATATCATAAATGTCTGGAAATGAATACAAATATGGTTTAGTGGATCTTGAAATAATGTACAAACTTTTGTCAGTGTCCCTGATGTTGCTGTTGTGAATTATTTTGATTCTGCTTTTCCTTTTCTGACACGACTTTTAAGTTATACATCATTAGTTTGTCTTATTGTGATGGTGTAATCCTTAAAATCTGGCAAAAAGAAAAAAAAAACAACAACAACCCAACATGCTCACCAGATATCAGATTCAGTTTAAGTACAGTGTTTAGGGCATGCCAAACCAAGGTACTCATTGCAAGTAATTTGAAATCATACACAAATAAGGCTTGAATTCCTGCTTTGAATGGATCATTTAGCTTCTTTAAATATCATTTAGTGTAAAGCAGCTTTATTTTTTGAAGCTACAGTAGTGTCAAGTGTTGACTTAGACAGATTTATTGAAGCACTGGTTCTACATTAAACATATGTCTTCAGACGCTGCCTGAATGTATGCACTGCAAATGTGAAATCTGAAGTATGGAAAATCAGTTACCCAATTGGATAGGAAAAGTTCAATACATATGAGCCATGAACTATGGCCAGTGACCCTCAAATGCACCAATGGGAGAGCAAGTTTTTGCAATAAGAGTGCTTTCCCATTGGCATAATTACTCCACCTCAACTAGAAGTGAGAAGCAAACCCACCAGCATTGCACATTGCATGGTGTGGACACTGCTTTAAGCTGATGTCATTGCATTACTCAGGGAGGTGGCTTTATCACACTCCCCAGTCAGTGATGTAAGTTTAATAAACAGAAGCAGTAGTGTAGATAAACCCTAAAGCTCCATTCTAAGTGAATGTCAAGTAGAGCTGGCCAAAAAATGTTGACAATACAGTTTTCCAACAGAGAATGCCACTTTGACAAGATCAATTTTTTATACAACTGTACTGATCTCATCAAACTTTTGTTTTGAAAATGAAATGGAAGAAAAAAAACCCTTTTGAGAAACATTGGAACAGCCTATTTGGTGTTTTTTGTAATAAGTTCGATTTTTTCATTTTGTAACAGGAAATTATTTCCACATTAACTTTATTTTATATAATGCATGTTATACACAATTTTGAATGGTCAAAATAAAAATTTAAACATTTTCAGTGGCTCAAAACAAAACTGTTTTGGCAAATTACATTTTGCTAAAAAATTCAGGATTTTTTAAAAATTTGTCCTGGGACAGAAAATCTATTTTTCAGCCAGCTCTAGTCTCAAACAAGCTCTTGTGTGGCCATTTGGTTACTCACATTAGTGCAGGATAAGAGGTCAGTAGCTGCTCAAAGAATAGGCATTTCATAGAAAATGTGGGGTTTATATGTGATCCCCAGATATATCCAATCCCCAAATAAGCCACTTGGCTGTTACATACCCATTTTTGGTTCCAATCCTGCTACCAGACTGGAATACATAATAGAATATCAACACTGACCTGAGTCTTAGGGTATGTCTACAGAGCACCCTTATTCTGAAATAAGATACTCTGGAATAGTTATTCTGAAAAAGCTTATTTCAAATTAAGGCTGATGCACACAAAAATGTATTTCAAAATAGCACTTAACTATTTTAAAATACATTATCTACACATAGAGAACCTATTTTGAAATAGAGCCACTGTATGTACATAGATGCTATTCGTCATGAAATGAGGTTTACCAATTTTGAATAAGTCAATGGCTATTTCGAATTTATTTCGAAATTGCGGTTGTGTCGTGTAGACCCGGGGTTAGTTATTTCAAAATAGCAGTTTTTACTTCTGTGTGGACCTACCCTTAGGCTGCCAGGAGAATAAACACCAAACAATATCTTCAACCTCACATTTTGCCACAAGCCAAAGCCTAGAGTTTGTTTTAGAATAGAATGGAAATTTTACAGTAAACAATGTATTTAAATTCAGCACTTTGGTGTTTACAGATTGACATTGAATTTTATGAGCTTGTTCATCAGTCACAATTGTCTGACAAATCTTTTTATGTATCTGCAGCTTTGTTGTCACCATATTTGGTCTCAAGATTATTGAGACAGGGTGGGTGAGGCAGTTTCTTTTCTGAACCAACTTGTGTTGGTGAAAGAGAAACATTCTTAAGCCACACACCATTATTTTTCTCTAACTGGTTCCTCTGTCAACAACAGAAGTTGGCCCAATAAAGATACTACATTAATCACCTGATGTCTCAAATCTTCTTATGGCTTTCAGGCTAGAAAGTACCATTATGGTCATCCACCATGATCATAATGGTCTCTTCTGCCATTAACCGCTATGAAAATACTTGTTAAACTGTTGCAAATAGCAAACAAATGATAGCCTTGAGGATATATCCAGTTTTTGACACTGGGCAACCACATCATATACAGTAAAAGTCCATTAATCTGGCCCGCCAGAAATCCTGATGGTCTGGTATCCCCTGTGATATGTGTGCATTGAAATTCAGCTAAGTTGTGGGTAGTGGGTACTGGGTTGGGGTTGTGGGAGGGGGTGGGGGGTTAAGCCTGGGGTGGGTTAGGGCTGCAGGAGGGCAGGGGGTGGAGTTGAGTCAGGGCATGTGGGGGTTGGAGCCAGGGAGTGCAGGGGAGGTGAAGCTGGAGACACGTGGGGGTGAAGAAGCTGAGAAACCTGGAGATAGTGAAGAAGCTTCAGGAGCATGGGGTAGAGAAGAAGCTGGGGACGCACAGGAGCGGTGAGCAGCCGCTGGGCACAGGGCGGTGAGCTGCAACCGGGGGGTTTGTAGGTGTTATGAAGACATCCAGTAGTCCAGAAAATTTGGCAATCCAGCACCTATCCAGTCCTGGATGTGCTGGATTAAAGAAATTTTACTGTAGTAGCTTTTTTTATCTAGTTTTGTTTTTACCAGGCAGTTATAAGAAAAATGAAAAGGTTAATTCCCATTGAGTTTTGAGATGCTTTTGTCTGTCTAACAACATTTCTGTGGCAAGAGGAGGGATTTTCACAAGCACTTTGCTTTGGTCTAATGCTCCCTTTGAAGTCATTGGGAACAAAGTTATGCCTCCACCACACTACAGATTTTAAAAATGTCACCTACTCACTGTAAACTTATTGTAACAATGGGCTACAAATTCTATTTTGCCTTTCCCTGAGGCAGGGCCACCGATATTTTTAGTGGGTTTTCATGAAAGGCAGGTCTACCTCAGCACAGGTTCCCCACTGTTGCAGGTCTGAAGAGGACAATGCATGCCGATAGGAGAGCACTCTCCTGTTGTTGTATTTGCTTCTTCTCAACAAGAGGTGGAAGCTATGCTGGTGTTAGAGAGTCTTCCAGTGACATAGTGCAGGTGTGAAAAGCACTTAAGTCATTGCAACTTGCCTTGCTTGAGGGTGGGGGTGGGGGCGTCCTTTCACACTCCTGACCAATGTAAGTTACATCAACTTAAGTGTGGTGTAGATCTTCTCTGAATTAAATTTACATGATGATAAGTTACCTAATTAAGGATATAATCAAAATTTGCAGTCCATTCCGGTGAAACTTAATGCGTGCACAGATCAAATTGGAGGATCATGGCCTTCATTAGTATTCAATTTCAAAACCTTTGTGAATAATATATATATAATAGTTATACTAAATATAGGGTGACCATGTTTTCTTATGTGAAATATGGGACTCCTGGTAAAACTGCTTGGAGTTAAGGGAGTTCAATGGCAATCCATCAGAACTATGCAGTACAAACATTCAAAATAATATTAAGTTGACTGAGCACCCATTTAAAAGATATTCTGCATTATTATAACAAAATAGGTAACATTTAAAAATATAGACCTACAATTAAGTGGTTATTATGCTATAGAAGTGCGTGCCTTGTCCTCAACTTGCTCTCCTCCAGGGTGTGGGTTAGTAGTGTGTGTGTATGTGTGTGTGTGCATGTGAGAGAGAGAGAGGGGTGCAGGAGCCAGACCAGAGGGCTGGGGTATGTGGGTGAGCTGCTGGAAATCAGGGCTATGTGTGTGTGCAGGAGAGCAGGAGTCAGGGTAGGGGGCAAGAGTCAGGTCAGGAGGCTGGGAGTATGGAGGAGCCCTAGGGCTGGGTTCCGGAACAATGGAAGCCATTTGATATTTTCGCAGCAGTATAAAATGAGAATGAAGCCTCTTAGGCCTGTTCTTCTCTCTCCCTCTCCCCCATTTAATTTCATTCAAGTCAGTTGATTGGCAACTGATAAATCATACCCTAGCCTTCAGAGCAAAACAATATATTTTTCCATACCTGAAACCTTTCAATATCTGTCTACACAGTACAGCATAGCATATCTTTTAATAGCCATATACCACACCAAGCCCATTGCCAAACCTTCCAACCTCCCAGCAATCTGTATACAACAGACTTACATTCTAATACCCCACTCTGTAACAGGATTTTCAGAGCTTGTAACTTTGAAGGCCCGATGCTTTCAGTACAGCACTGGAAGGCTCAGAAATCCTCACCCCTGGCCCTGATGCTGCCTCCCACAGTCTCCCACTGAAATCTCCCATCATGGGTTTATTGCTCCCAAATAGCAACTTGACTTCCCATCTAACAACTGGGCCAAGCTGCCCCTCTCCACCAGATATGCCCAAACCACATGGTGTCTGTTTGTTTCTTAGTTGCTGCCTTTGGGTCACCCACTTCTCCCACACTTTGCAGGCTATGCATAGATAGTTTTCCTATTCCCTAGGGCAGGACAGATTAAGATAAGGGCTGGAGCCTAATGGTTCAAATATCCCTTCCTAAACAAATGCTAAAACTTGATGGAAATCACTTTTCTGGAAATCCAGCTCTAAGGCTGTGTCTACACTAGCCCAAAACTTCAAAATGGCCATGCAAATGGACATTTCAAAGTTTACTAATGAAGCACTGAAATACATATTCAGTGCCTCATTAGAATGCTGGGAGCCGTGGCGCTTCGAAATTGACACAGCTCGCCGCCGCACGGTTCGTCCAGACGGGGCTCCCTTTTCGAAAGTACCCCAACAACTTCGAAATCCCCTTATTTCTATCTGCTGTTAGGAATAAGGGGATTTCAAAGTAGCCAGGGTCCTTTCAAAAAAGAGCCCTGTCTGGACGAGCCGCGCGGTGGCAAGCCTTGTGAATTTTGAAGTGCCGCGGATACCGGCATTCTAATGAGGCGCTGAATATGTATTTCAGCACTTCATTAGTAAACTTTGAAATGGCCATTTGCATGGCCATTTTGAAGTTTTGGGCTCGTGTAGACATAGCCTATATCTCCCATCACTGTGCCTTTTTCCACTTCCTCTCAAAGAGTGGGGGGCTGTGACTCTGGTCTTTGAGGGAAAGCACAGACAGAAAGGCTATGTCTACACTAGCCCCAAACTTCGAAATGGCCACGCAAATGACCATTTTGAAGTTTACTAATGAGGCGCTGAAATGCATATTCAGCGCATCATTAGCATGCGGGTGGCTGCGGCGCTTTGAAATTGACTTGGCTTGCCACCGCGCGGCTCGTCCCGACGGGGCTCCATTTCGAAAGGACCCCGCCTACTTTGAAGTCCCCTTATTCCCATCTGCTCATGAGCAGGCGGGGTCCTTTCGAAATGGAGCCCCGTCGGGACGAGCCGTGCGGTGGCAAGCCAAGTCAATTTCAAAGCGCCGCGGCCACCCGCATGCTAATGAAGCGCTGAATATGCATTTCAGCGCCTCATTAGTAAACTTCAAAATGGCCATTTTCATGGCCATTTCGAAGTTTGGGGCTAGTGTAGACATGGCCAAAGAATGCAGCAGGGGGTTAGCCCCCCCCAGGGAGGATTCCATCTGCCATTCCTGCCTGAGCAATTAAAAAGTGTGTAGGGCTCTCAGCCATTTCAAATGGCCTTGGGTCCTGGGCATTGCCTCCTTTGCCCCCTATCCGTCAGTGGGCCAGGCTGAGCCCCCTCACACACTCCAAACGCCTGGTCCACAGCCTGGACCACCTCCTGCTGTACCCCAAACCCTTCCATGCACTCCTAGCTGGAGCACCCTCACCCCATCTCACATCCCATCCTTCTGGCCCAGCCTGGAGCACCCTCCTCCAATATTCTGAACCCATTACTTGTGTGCTCACACCAGATCCTAGAGGTGTGAATCTATCAGCCCTGGCCTCAGGAAGAATTAATCCAGCCCTACCAGCCCTCCTCCATGATTCACCTTCTTTGTTCCCTTCTTCCAGTCTCTGCTCCCTCTTGAGCCCTGTCCCCACCCTTCATGGGACCTCCAAACCCATTATCCTCCATCTAACTCCTGGCCTGGGCCAAGGTGCCATTTGCTGAATCTAGAGACTTGCCTGCTTGCACTGCCTATGGTCTACCAAGCTAACTGCAACTCCCTGCAGCTGTCCCCACTTCCCCTGAGTGGATGCTTCCTTTTTGCCTACATAGGTCCCTGTCCTCCCTATCCCAGTCCTATTACCTGTCATCAGTGTTTTTGTGGGGAACTATCTGAGACACAGCCTCCTCTGTCTTTCTCAGTCACTGTGAGCAAAGAGCACATAGCAGTCACACAGCCTGACTCTGGCCACTGAGCCCCTCCTACATCCCACCCTCCTCCCATTGCCTTGGGGGTTGCTGGCAACAGCATGTTAAACAATCTATTTAAAGAGCCCACACACCTCCTCCGGCTGGCTCTTTAAACAGACAGCTCCTGCTGTCTCGTTAAAATTGAGGTCCCTGCTTTGTAACATATGGGACAATTAGCCTCTTTTTTGAAAAAGCGGTTGGGATGTTCTCCAGGGAGCTAAAAAAGGGACAGTCCTGGCTGAAACAGGACAGACGGTCACCTTAACTAAATAGCAAAGGCTACAATTAGCTCAGTTTCATCATCAGAAGGAAATAGAAGTTATATATTTCCTGGGGCAAATTGAATCACAATACTCAGTAAAAATTAACACTTATATGGTATACCTAGACTTTAGTAAGGCATTTGATATGGTCTTGAATGATCTTCTTATCAATAAAGTGCACAAATACAACTTAGATGGGGCTACTGTAAGGTGGGTGTATAACTGGCTGCATAACTGTTCTTAGACAGTAATTATTAATGGTTCACAATCATGCCAGAAGGGCATAACAAGTGGAGTTCTGCATGGGTCTGCTTTGGGACCAATTCTGTTCAACATCTCCATTAACGATTTAGATATTGGCATAGAGAGTACGCTTATTAAGTTTGCAGATAATACGAAGCTGGGAGGGGTTGCAACTGCTTTGGAGGGTATGCTCAGAATTCGAAATGATCTGGACACACTGGAGAAATGGTCTGAGGTAAACGGGATGAAGTTTAATAAGGACAAATGCAAAGTACTCCACTTAGGAAGAAATAATCAGTTTCACACAAACAGAATGGGAAGTGAATGTCTAGCAAGGAGTACTGCAGAAAGGCATCTAGGGGTCATAGTGGATCACAAGCAAAATATGAGTTAACAGTGTGATGCTTTTGCAAAACAAGGAAACCTGATTCTGGGATGCATTAACAGGGGTGTTGTAAGTAAGTCATGAGAAGTCATTCTTCTGCTCTACAGTGATTAGATCGCAACTGGAATATTGTGGCCAGTTTTGGGCACCACATTTCAAAAAAGATGTGGAAAAATTGGATAAGGTCCAGAGAAGAGGAACAAGAATGATTAAAGATTTAGAGAAAATGAGCTAAGAGGGAAGACTGAAAGAATTGGGCTTGTTTAGTGGTTTACAAGTACATAAAAGGGTTTTACCAGAAGGAGGGAGAAAAATTGTTTTTCTGGGCCTCTGAGGACAGGACAAGAAGAAATGGGCTTAAACTGCACAAGGAAAATTTAGACTGGACATTAGGAAAAAACTTCCTGACTCTCAGGGTGATTAAACGTTGGAATAAATTGCCTAGGGAAGTTGTGGAATCTCCATCACTAGAGATATTTAAGAGCATCTTAGAAAGACATCTGTCAGGGATGGTCTAGATTGTACTTGGTCCTGCCATGAGGGCAGGAGACTGGACTAAAAGACCTGTTGAGGTCCCTTCCAGTTCTAGTGTTCTATGAGTCTATGATAATCAGTGATATAAAAAAAGAATCACTTATTGAAATTCAAAAAGACACACCTTCAGTACTCTGCTTAAATTTTTCACTAATGCATTACTTTAGTTAGAATGAGACTAGATGCAAGGGTAGCCAATGTAAACATGAGAAAGAAAAAAATATTTTATGGCTAGTTATTGGTATGCAGAAATAAAATATAACAAAATTGCTTGGAAAATAGAGCAAATATTTTTAGTGCTCCTGTTTAGCTTTCATCAATTGTGAATTTGACAAATGAGTGTTTCAAAGATCTGGCTCTGGCTTTTACTGATCTGGATCTGGTGTACCATATGTTATTGTGCTGGGTAGTGGTGGTATTGCATAGCTCATTTACTATTTCCTGTATTAGTGTAACTTTCTGCACTTATTTTTGCTAATGACAAAACTTCTTTTTTTTTTTAGACTTCTAGCAATTAAAAATGATCAGCTCAGATGTTCCCATTTTACATTGCTACATGATGTTTACTTGCTATCTCACTAACACAACAAAGGAAACGCAGCTTTAATTTAATATTGTGCAATGCAAACGTGAGTTACTGTATATCCCTTAACAGCCCATCATTAATTTCCCTTGCATGCTGTTACCAGGTTTCATATATTGCTGGCTGTTTGTGATAGTACGTAAAGTATCAGCTGCTGTTTCACAGCTTGGATTTTAAAAGGTCCAGAAGGAGAGATCAAAAGCTGAATTTCTAATATTGCCTTTAATGGAGGAACTATTACCCAAACAAGTGGGATGCTGATTTCTTTCTTAACAGAATGCTCCCTTTGCATTGCCACACTAATAATCTTGAAATATATAGGATATTTTTCAAAGCAGATTCTATTCTACATAGGTTCTTATACCACCCCTCAACAGCTGACACCTAGCAGTAGCGCATTTAGTGTTGTAACTGAGGCTATGTCTGTACTTGGAGCTGGACATATGATTCCCAGCTCAATGAGACATACTTGCATTTGCTTGATGAGAGCCAGTGTACTAAAATAATATTGTAGTAGCCATTTTTCTATAGCCAGACTACTATTTTAGTGCTGTGGTTTTCATGACTCTAGTGCAAGTATGTCTCATTGAGCTGGGAATCGTACCACCAGCTCCTTGCACATATAGGCCAAGGATATGTCTACACTGCAAAACAAAACAAAACAAACATTGAATCTTAGAGCTTGAATCAAGCAACTTTGGCTTGTGGGGCTTATACTATGGAGCTACAAATAATATTGTAGACATTCCCTCTTGGGCTGGAGCCAGGGCTCTTAAACCCATTGAGGAGGTAGGGTTTTACAGCCCAGGCTCCAGCTCAAGTGCACAATAAGGAGATGACAACCCAGGAGTTGGAAAGTGTAATTTCCATCTTGAAGAGATATTCTCACACTATCTCCGACTGAGCTGGCATGCCAGAGAAATGTGGCATGATGGCATTAGCAGAGGGAGTGATGATTTGAAATGGCTTGATTAACATTTTTTTAAATGAAATGTTCTTACATTTCTGACTTTTTCCCCATTTTTGGTTGAAAATATTTCCTGAATAATTTTAATACCCTTAAGAGTGCATTATGGGGTGATTTTATTATTTATCAAGGTTTTACCAAAAACCTACAGAACAACCATGAGCTAAAGACTCCCTCCTTCCCCCAATTTTGAATGAAATTAAAGTTGAGAATTATGGTAAAGAAAAACAGAGAACAGTTGTAAGTTTCTCAGCCTAAAATTTGTGAAACTCATCCTTATCAAGAAGTTCTCCAGAAATGTTGTTGGGACAAAATGAGAGGGGATGTGGGAGGGAGAATATAAACCTCACCAAATATATGGTAGCTGGAAGGCCATTCTAAAGGGGTGGCATGAAGTCAGGAATAGAGGTAAAGATAAAGACAGTAACAAGGAGAGAGGCCTATGATTGAGAACTATTGAAAAGATGTTTTCAATAATTTATCGTGTAATTTTTATTCTTTTGTCTTAAATAATGGCCTCTCCTACCTCTTGCAGCTGTACAGTTATTCAAATCTTATTGTCTTATTGAGCCCATGACTGTGGTCTACATCCATTCTAACAAAGCTCCTGTTGAATTGAATGAAGGTTGATTTGAATTTGGATAGGGCCCATGGGAGTTAGAAAAAGTGACACTGAGAAGGAAATACAGACTTCTTTCCTAAGTTCAATGCACAGACATTCTTTGTTTATCTAGCATAGTTGTTCTCTGATATTTTCTTCTGGACAAACCCCTAGTGTAGGGAGAAATTTTACCTCACATTTTTTTTTCCTTTGCTGTGAAAGTGGCATATTCTAGATGTGTTGTTTTTCTATTTTTTCCCAAGTTGCAAATTTCATGCAAAACTTGTTGGCCTTTTTTTGCTGTTTAAATTCGGTGCTCTGGGGAGTGTACGTGACGGCATGAAAATCTAGGTCAGAGCATGAAATTCCTTTTATTTGTATTCATAAAAAATGCACTCCACACATCAAAAGGAAGAGGTGTGAAGCAGTAAGAAAGAGAAAGGAGAGAAAAACAAACTAAAATATTCCCAGATCTAAAATTTGCTTTCAGAAACACTTTGATAAGACGTCATATGTGATGTTTGTGTTACCTTCTGAAGAAAAAGTTTTCAGTACCATCCTACCTACCAATTTAGCTCATTTTTTAAATCAGAGAGAACAGGTAAAACATTTCCAGTTATTCACTGTCTCATTTATATCCAAGACAGGACATATCTTCCGACAAAGCTTCTTTCCACAGATTGCGGCCCAAACTGCCAAGCAGATCGCAAGACCAATCCATTCTGTTCACAGAGTGCTAGACTGTCAATGGTAATAGACTGCCAGTCCACTCTCTTGACTAAATGGCCAACCAGAAGCACATCAGACAGGGCTGCCCGGTGTCCTAGAAGCCCTGTTGGTCAACAGAGGGCCCCCTGGAATGTTCAGACTGGCCTTCTGTCATGTTTTGTGGTCAGTGGGATAAGACTATTGACAAAACTGCTGAGTTCTGTCAATTTATTGTCAATAGAATGCCTTGGGAGTCTGGACACTCTCCGGGTTTGGTCGACAAAATGCCAGTTTTGTTGACAAAAACTCTCTAGTGTAGACATAGCCTAATTGACTTCAGCTGCACTGGGAGCACTTTAAAATGTGTCAGTTTGAGATACATTCCTGCTATATAAAAATCAGAACTACTGGTAGAACTGGTAATATCTCACAAAGCAGACACTTTTTCAATGCCTTGAAACTTTTTGTTAAGGTAAAATTATAATAAAACATTAGCACATTACATTCTCTGTCATTAGTTGAGGCTTAGATTGATGATATTCAAAGAGCCTGTCTAAACATTCTGGCTTGCTGGCCAGGAAAGCCTTCCTTCTCTGACTGTGGTAGAAAGGGTGAGCACCTTTCTAAATTCCTATCTGGTTTTTTGGCACTTTTTTTGTGTACACATAACTTCTCTTTTTCAAGAACATTTCTTTTTTTACTATACCACAATTCCAATAGTTGAAGAGTCACATAATTCCAGTAATGCACAACACAAAGCCTACATGCCAGCAGTAAAAAAGAAATTAGTTATCATACTCAGGACACTCTTTTGGGCATAGATTGGAAGTAGCTGGAGGAATGTTTCTGACTCATTTCTTTAGCAGAAAAGTACAGACAGGGCAGCAGGCTGTGGCTCAGTTCTGCAACATTTGAAGGGTCTGGTGCTCAGCTGCTCAGTTATTTCCCTTACACAGAGTATAAAAATAAGACATACTCTAATAATAATAATCAATTTAAAGTGGAGTAGGATGGGGTAGGAAATGCCATATTAGTAAGGGAAGAGATTCTTTCTGCTGAATCCCAGTGAAGATCCTCAGAGCTCAGTTTGGTGTATAACTTGGAACATAGCATAGAAATAGCAACTTTGACAAACAAAAAAACTTAAAAATTGGTCCTGGCTTTGTAGGAAAAATGGGGAAGGGGTGGAGAGACAGCGTGGTGAAAGGGATAAGAGACTGCCTCCCTCACGGCTGCCCCATCTAATGGTTATAGACGATTGCAGCCACAGGCCCTGGGGGAGGAAAGTGGCTGCTCTTCTTTGCTTCCCTATGGCTGCGTCTACACTACGAGATAAAATCGATTTTAAGTCAGTTAGCCTAATTTTTCCAAGTACCTCTCCTCACTGTGAATTCCATTAGTTCGATTTATGGACTACTAAAATTGACATAATGTTGAAATCCTAAAATCGTAGTAACCTGACGGGTGTAACCTTCTATTTGAACTTAAAATTCAGAATGAAGGGTAGTGAGGATGTGCCACGTCTGTAAGTCAAATTCAATAACCTCTACAGATGTCCTGTGTGTGTTCCACCATGCCCCACAGTTCTCCGCTCTGGCCTCTTACATCTCCACTGCTGTCAGGTACAGAGGAATTAGGCAAAAGGATTACCGTTTCAATCCAGCACCTGGAAGCCCATGGTTATAGGGTCATGAAAGGTTGAAAAATCTTCTTTCTTTTATTTGCTAGTAGCGCAAAGTCTCTGGTTCTGTGTATACCTCTGCTAGCAGCCTTTTTTTCTGTGCTGCCTGGCACCATCTGTTGGCCCCCTGTACCATGCATCAGCTAGGCTGTGGGTAGGGGTTGTGCTTGTCTGGGAGGATGATAAACTTTTTTTTAGCCATTGACATGTTGTCCTGACCCCCCATATCCCCCCGCTTCCCTCTCCCTGGAGGCGCAACACAGTCTGGAACATTCCTGCACCCAGCCGCATCATGTGGCTTGACCCCGAACCAGTGAAAGGAAGTGTTGAGCAAGGTGCCAGGCTGCTTGCACCCAGTGAGGGTCATGATTTTCAGGGCTGGCTGTAGTTGGGGTCTTTTAGCTGCCCAAGGGAAGTGTCCCTGGGTGATCACAATTTTCAGGGCTGGCTGTAGCTGAGGGTCTTTTAGCTGTCTGAGGGAAGTCTCCCTTGGTGGTCATGATTTTCAGGCCTGGCTGTAGCCAGGGATTTTTTTAGCTGGCCTGAGCCATACATTTTTCAATGAAGGCAATGTAGTAGGTATACAATTGCCACAGTTGTCAAAGTAAGGCTTGCAGACGGGAATATTCTTGTTCTAAGGGTCTTCTTTGGAGGTCCAAGCCCGGCTGTAGTCTGGGATCTTTTAGATGCCCAGAGCCATAACTGTTTCAATGTATCATTTGAGTTTCAGTGTAGCAATGGAGCCTACCTAAACATATTTAACATGGGAGGGGAACATAGGGAATGAAATGTGGAAAGATTTCATCATATAACCACATCTACTTGTGGGGCCAGAAGCATCGGGGCTCCCGGAACTGTGGGATAGGTTCCCATAATACACTGCTGCAGAACACTATTTAAGCTTGATTTAAGCTACTTGTGTGTGGGAGCAGTGTCGATTGTGTGGGGAGCCTGTGGGAAGGTGAAGATGCTCAAAATCGAATGGCGAAAACCCAGCGTTAAGAATCAATTTTAATAAAATTGATTTTATCTCATAGTTTAGAGGCAGCCTTAGCATACACACCACCTCAGATGGAATACAGAGGATGCAGGATCAAAACTTTACCCCAGCCCAACACCAGCCCAGGGAGCAGGTGTGTGTACCCAAGAATTCAGGGATGATTGTACTTTCCTGAGGCACAGATCTTCTCTAAGCCTCCCTTGGGAGCAATATACCACCCTGGATGCAGGCCTGGGTCTAATGGCATAATTTAGCTTTATAGTTCATATGTCCACAAAACCTTTCACTAATAACTTTTCATTAGGATTCATGGATAAAATCTGCTCATTCACCCAGGGGTAGAATAGTTCAGTGTTGATAAAAGGTGGGTTGTTATGACTTGACTTCTAATGCTTTGCAAAGTATGTGTGTGCTCCTCTTCACACACAAATCATTTCTACGTATCTGTTTAAGCTATACACACTGATTTAGGCCCCGATTCAGCCTGTAATCCCTATTGAACTTGAAGCATGTGGTTAAATCCCCAAAACAAAGTTACTTTGTGTTTAGTATTGAAGTTGAAACTAATAAAATCTAGGGAACTTTTATAATCTTTTTCTGCTACAGTATTGACCGTACCTTCCTTATGCAAAGCCATATTTGTTCTCCAGTGATGCCGTATGGAAACACAAGATTGCAATTGTGCCCCAAGTGTATGGCAGCAGTGCTCATAATAGTTTCTTCCATGTTTTTTTTTACATTGCTTTCCAGAATGATGCTGCCATATGTGCCATTATATTTAAACAGCAGATGTTGTGCGCTCACAAAGTTGGAGAATGCAGAAGTGCAATACCATTTGCAAACTGGTTTTCTGGGGAAAGCTGATTTTCCTTTCAAGGTTTTGAATTTATCTCAGACATTTCATTACTAATTACAACAGGCCATAGAAGAAGTGTTTGTACGACTTGTGGTTTCTCTCTTGGGGAATCTAATAGATTGGTTACCTCAGTTTTATGTTAGATTGTTCTCTTCACAGAGCTGTAATTGCCCTTTGCAATAGCTCTAGTGAACACTAACAAAGAGAAAAATACTTTATTTAAAGATTTGGGACACAAGTCCTGATTTGTATTTCATCCAGTGAACAGTTTGATCAGTGTTTGAGCCAAGGTCAGTTTTGTACTCTGAGCCATGGTTATAGTCCAGATCAACAGGTCAGCTATCCTAAATATATTAACTGTGTGTATATACTAAGTCCTGTAATGATCTGAAACCAAGTTTCCAGCACTAATGCTAATTGTCTTTAATACTACCAAGTGTTACATTTGAAAATGATTAGTCATTTTAATAGCCATGCTAAACAAGAAAACTCAAGGACTCACCAAATTCAGTGCAAAGTCTGTCACATAGTAACTGGTCTCTGTAGATAAAATAAGTCCAATGCTCCTAAAATGGAGCATGTATGCCTAATGCAGGCATAGAGTGCTGCTAGTAAGTAGATGGAGGAGGAAGGCCTGAGAAAGGCTGAGACCTGGGGAGTAAAAGTTGTGCTAGAGAGATGCTAACCGTGGAATTGGTCTCTTGAGCAAATGGAGGGGCAAGACCTCAGAAAGGTACTTCCAGAGCTGTGGCTCGGCGGGAGCAGCAGAGCTGGAGAAGGTAAGAAGGCTGTCAGGAGCTGGAGTCGTAGAAGTCTGTGGAAGGGGTGATCCTGAAGGGCCAAGTATTGATTTAAGGTAATGTACAGTTTGTTACTTTGCTGAACCTCCTTGTCTGAGACTGGGCATGACAGCATAAGGTTGGAGCTGGGGAGTAGCAGTGACCCCTGATGACAGTTTCTTCCCCCAAATTAATTTTTAATATGGCATTCTAGTGTTCATAGACCAGATGTATGAACTAAACGTGGAAGAAAAGACAAGATAGAGATATGGAAGAAATGCATCCTAGAAGCAAAACATATGATCCAGCAGCTGCCCTCTGTGTTAATAGGCAGTTGTTTGCATGGACATAGGCCAGAAGAGGTGGGAGTTCTTACTACATACTAACATTCATTTAATCCTGTTGAATTTGCATCAATTTAATCCCTCACGTAACTCTACAGACTTCCATGGTATTGCATCAGGGATGTACTTGGCCCTTTATGACCAGTTTATTTGGGAAGGAAAAATAGCCCTTCCGTATAAATAATAGGATTTTCTCATAAACATCCATCTGTTTGCTTATACAATATCGATTGTCTTTAAAAATGTCTGTGTGGGGTTGTGCTCCTCGCCAAACTAGGTCCGTAAGGGAGGCTGAGAGGGAAACTTAAAGAATCATAGTAGGAAAAGAGCAGTAGAGTTGATGATGTCCCACTCCTGCTTGGTCTAGGGTCCTGGACGGGAATCCAGAATAGAGGACAGGCCTGGGTTTCCCACACATCCACTGCAGAGAAGTGTTGCTTGTGCCAGTGAATGGGAAGACTGCCTGAATCACTATGGTAGGGACTTAGAACAGGGTGTGAGGGGTGCTTGTGCAAGGAGATTTTGAAAGGCTCCCTTGGAAGGAGAAATCACTGAGGGCATAATCAGGAAGTGGCCACCCTGTGACTCTTTGAGCAAGAGGAAAGTCACAAAGGCAGAAGAAAATTGCAAGAAAAGGTTCCAACCACCAGTGAGTAGAGAGCACCCATGACTCTGATATCAGTAATTCAGATGTCTATGAAAATTACAGGCAGACAGCAATCCCTTTCCACCCACCCCCAGGGTAGTGTGTGGACACACAGTCAAGTTTGGGCCAGAGGCTGGCTGTAAAGCTACAATCCTAGAGTGGCCAAGTGCATGGATGTACTGGGGTACACCATAGACAAGCAAAATGGCTTCAAGACCTTTGGAATATCATGGACTAGAACAGCTTCTGTTACATCTTTTCTAAAGGTTCACACTATACATCCTCCACTTACATTGTTCCATGGTCCATTGCGAAGGGTGAGAATCTGTGGTCTCACCATCAGTGGGTTCCCTCCTGCCTCTTCACACTATTTTCTGCATTAATTTCGAGCAGCCCTTATATTGGGGGAAAGCAAGGATTGTGACTAGATTCCTCCCAGGGACCTCAGGAGAGTGAGGATGGAATGTTTCTTGCACCTTCTTCCCATGCTTGTGCACTCATGCAAGGCTATCTATAATCTGTCAGATATCTTGCATGACTGTGCTGGATTACCTTTTCTTAGAAGAAACTATGGTTGAAATGATGAGCTGTATGTGAACTGTGATATGTGTCACTTTTGCAACACCAGCTACCTCTCTGTTCCTTTCAGTGAATTCCCTCTACCTCCCATCACCTAGGTGTCAGTCCTTGTGTTTCTTTTATTTCTTCTGCAATTAATTCATTTTATAGGCTACGTCTGGATGGGGTGCTGCTGCCAGTAGCATCATGGAAATGAAGACAAATGACTGCTTCCCACATTACATTTTCCTCATTCCCCTCCTGTGCTAAGCAAACATCCATTTTTCCCGTCGGAAGGAAGGAAAAGTAGAGCATCCACAGAGATGGCAAAAAAATTAACAGAAACCTCTTTCTTCTGTAACTGAATTGTCAAATGGCCGTCCACTCACTGGCCCCCCTCCTGTGATTGCATCTGATACCTGAAAATAATACAGGGACCCTGAAAAACCTGAAGAAAGAGATGATAGGAAAGTTTTTGAAAAAAGAGAGTTTCTGAGGGGAGGGTGTTGGGCTTCTCAGTGCACTATAAAGCTTCTGTGCACAGGCTGTGTTCTCAACTTGTCATCCACTCACTGTCCCTGCTTCCATGATTGCAGCTGACCCCTGAAAATAACACAGGGGCAGACTGTGTTCTCGAAGTTTGAAGAAAGAAGATAGAAAAGTCTAGGGAAAAAAGATCTTTGTCTTCCCTGTTCACTACACAGATATTGCCGACATGGGGGATGGCAGAGAGATCTCATACACTGAACTTGTAAAGGAAACAGGAATCTCATCTGGCCCTCCACCCTGTGTTTTTGGGGGTCAATGCATGAAGATAGATAGGAAATGTTAGAAAAAAGGTTTTATAACAAAATATTAAAGCAGCAGGTGTCTGCAATGCACAGCAAGCCCTGGCAAATATTTCAGTGGGGGGCTGTGGTCTGTGGTTGCGGAGCCAGTTGAAGTGTTGAAGTAGTCCCCCAAATATCTTAGCCACTGGGGAGACTTGCCCCCAGCAGCAGCAAGCCCCTGAGTACCTTAGCTGCCAGGGGAGATTTCCCCACAGGTGGCAGCAAGCCCCAATGGTTCCTTGCTAGGGGAGTTGGACGGGGGTTTCAGTGGGGCCTAGGGGCAGCTGAATTATCTTAGCTACTGGGGTGAGACTTCCCCCCGCCCCAGCAGCAGCAAGCCCCTGAGTATCTTTTCTGCCCTTGGAGCCCCAGCCGCATGTAAGCCAGGACATGGTGCTTCCTGGCAGCATGGTCAGCACTGAGCAGCAGGCATGTCCTTTTATTGGATTGGAGGCTACCCCCATGAAGTGGCTCAGTGAGGAAAAGACCCTGACTGTGTGGTGCCTGTGTGGGAGGGAGACGGGGTTCGTGCACAAATGTAAACTGCTGAGAAGTTTCTCAGCCTCTTATGCAAGCACAACCCCCCACAACAGCCTTCTTGCCACATGGTGCAGCAGGGCAGTGGCTGACGCCAGGCAGTGTATAAAAACATAACAAGTGTAGAGACAGAACCACAAACTCCATGCTGGGGCTATTTGTAATGGGTAGATGCACTCACAGCGCTAACAGCAACGAAAGAAAGACATTTCTCAGGCACTCATACAAACATGAGCCCATAGCCACAGGCTTCCTGGCCCCGATTTGAAATTTATTGTCTTCCTGTTACCTAATTGTATGCACCTGCAGAGCAGCAGCCAGAGTGGAGCACAGAGGGGCATTGTGGGTTACTTATGGGACACCTCTGAAGGGTAATAAATTCGATTTTAACATGTGATGCTTCCACACTGGCTTTTAATCGAACTTTTGAATTCGAGCTTGATGTTATACCTGTCAGGTACCAATGATATGGTAATATCAATATTAATGCTCTCTAAATTGAGCTCATGGTATTTGCAGAGAAGACAGTCATGTGGTAATATCCAGCTAACTGCCTTACATTCAAATTTATCTCATACTGTAGATGCAGCCTCTGCCATTGTCCCAGAACTGTCTTGAGATGTGGAATGACTTATCTTGAGCTATGGTTTCCTTTGTTTCTGCTTCCCCACCTGTCAGCTGATGTTAAAATAAACCAATGTATACACGCAGTAAGCATCCCAACAAGGAGAGCATACAGTATTCATACATAGTTAAGGCATCAATGCATCCATTACAGGTATGCCTAAAAATCAACTCAAATGTTTGTGTGCTTAAATATGAATCCAAGTATAAAGTGACATTTGGATGTGGCAGCTATTGGGTGTCCAGTTTGACAGCTTTTAAAGAGGCCTGATTATCAAAGAGTAGCTGCTGAAAATTAGATCCCTTTCTGATGGTTCACCAAATGGAGGCACCCACAATTCTGGGTTACTTTTGAAAATGTTAGGCTCTGGTACTTAAATTTTGGCATCCCAGTTTGAAAGTGTTGTTCATTAAGCTTCCACTTTCAGCACAACTGCTAAAAAGAAGACAGTGTGAGGAAAGGGACACAAGAAAAGGAACTTTTATTCCCACTCATTTGTTCTTCCTGCTGGCTCTATACTGCCTCCTGTGTATTAAAATGTGTCAATCAGGTGTTTTGCCTGAGTAAGAGTAATGAACTTGCCTTGTGACACATTCATACAGTTAGTATGTTACAGCTATTGAGCAGCTAATTTCTTTAGCATGTGGCACTGAGGCCATCACACTCTTTAGAGAGGTATGTGGAAGTGTATTTACCTAATGTTTTCATGGCCAGCTCATAAAAGCTTATTATGTTCAAACATCATTTCAAAACGTAATGGCTGGAAAGTGTCATGCACCTTAAAAATGTTCAACATCAACACAAGTTAGCTATTGTAGTAAGCAGGGATCCTAGTATTTCCTGATAAAGCCAGAATACTCTGGTAAAAAACCCACAAAAATTCATGTTTTTCCATTATTAAAATGAAATGCAACAATATACACAGGTCTCAGTTAAACACAGTGTTTTACTGGTGCACTGTAGAACCCTATTTACCTGCTCCTCCATTGGCTGCCTGTCCTTATTAACTGACCCATCTGCTGCTTGGGAATGAGAGCAGTTAGGCCTCTGGCAATCAGCCTGGAGTGGCTGGGACTCTGGCAGTCAGTCTGGTGAGTGGCTGAGACTGCAACGTGATCTCCTCCCCCCATCTTACACTATGGTATAGAATGGCTCTTTGCCAGTACCCCTAGGTGTGTGAATTTTTGAGTATTGGATCTGACCCCAGGCACAGTTACAGTGAATAAATGAGGTTTCACTGAACATGCAAAGCACATTCAATATCAACCACAAGAACGGAAGGTCACAGATGTTGAATGAGCAATGGTGTCACTTTTAGAATTTAGTTTAATATATATTTTTATTTTGTGAACTGTGAAAGCTAAAGAATCTCCGTAAAAATGCAAATTCCACATTTTTTCCCTGTGGCAAATGGGCTGCGAGGATCCTTCATAATGATCCGGCAGCTGGTGGCTAAGTGTAAGCAGCCAAGTCCTGGAGGATCAACAGCCTCAAGGGTCAGGAAGCCAGAGGATTCCAGGACCGTGGGAAGGGGCAGCGTGCATGGCGGAGCCTTTATTTGTGGAAGAAGGACATCTGGAGTGACTCTAAGAGTAGGAGAATGAGCCCAGGGAACAGGCCTATCAAGGACACTGCTAGACTGGGGCTTGTGTGGAATGCTGTGGACTCTGGCTTCCATGCATCCCAAGAATAGGTGAAGTCTGAGAAGCAGTGCACCTGCCCATGGAGGTCCAAACTGAGCAGCTTCTAAATAGCTACCTCACCAGGCTTGTGCAGCCCAGCTTCCCGGGCACCACCAGTAGAGACCTCATATGGGAGGAGGTAAATATTCTGGGCACTTCCAGAAGTAGGGGAAGGGCTTGTGCTGTCGTTCCACTGTTTAGTCCCCTTCAATCCCCCATCCTTTTTCAGCCTGATAGTTGGTACGCATTCCATTGCTTAATGTATGTTTCTATAAATGGTCTTGGAACTCCTTTAGGAGATTGGGTATTTATGTCTGGGGCTTCTGGACCTATCTAAGCAAAAGAGAGGGAGGGGCTATGCCTGCCAAAAATTGAAGCTGCCTTAGGACATCTGCCTGCACATGTCCCCAGCATAGAGTGGGAGAGGGCCTCGTACTAAACAACGATGCAGTTCTTTACATCTCTCAGTGACATAGCAGGAATCATTGCAGGGATGATCCCATTCTAGCTCTTTCTAACAGAAAGATGCTGGAACTTGGTTCTTACTGAGCACTGGAATAGTGTCGGAAGACTACCACCATTTGAGTGAGAAATTCAAAGGTTCATTCTAAAAAGCTGTTGGATCAATGCAATGAGTGGGGAAGCCCCCGTGAAAACATGCAAAAGGAGGTATGCTCTCCTTTTATTAGAGTGCTTTCCTCCTTCATCAGTTTCTCCATTCTCTCCTTCTACTTATCTAGAGAGTATCATATTTATACTTTGTTACAGTTCCCACTCTCCAGCCTTCTCTTGCTGCTGACACACCCCACTCCCATGAATCTGCTGTAACCCTGCTATGTTAGCATAATGATGATGATGATGATGATGATTAATTCTTTGGGCTTCTAGTGGAGCATAGGTTCTCCACAGTTATTCTCCATCTTTTGCAGTCCTTGGCTATAGTCTTGATTTGATCCAATATTAACCCAGCTGCTTTTACTTCATCCAGGAAACTTCATCACTGTATTTGTTTGGGATGTCCCCTTTTCCTCTTCCCCTTTGGATTCCATTCTAACGCTTGTCTTGTGATACATTCCTTGCAGTTTGTATGCAGGATATGGCCTACCCATCACCATTTTCTGTTCTTGATCTGGCCCTCCATTGGCTTCTGGTTTGTTTTGGTCTACAAGGTTTCATTTGGCGCGCTATCACACCACTTTAGCTGGAGATGCTCTCTCAGGCACTTATTGACAAAAGTCTGAATTTTCTTAATGTTGCTCTGGAAAACATGCTATATCTCTGAGCCACACAGCAGCACTGCTTTCACACTGGAAGTGAAAATACGTAGGTTGGTTCTTGTTAGCATCATGGAAGCAGCATTTCCTGTTGCTTACTCACACACTGATATTTCCAATTAGAAACATAGTGATCTGGAGATTAACAATGGGACATCTTCCATCTCTAAGATCACTCATCTTAGTAATGATTGAAATATTTTCATAGATGAGGGCTGTGTAGTCTGTGGTGGTGGTCTTAATTTTGTTGCTAATTGCAAGGTCTCTGCTTTCTAAAGAACTTCATTATAATGGACATTCACTGATTCCCTTGCTTGAAGTCCTGGAAAAGAATCAAAGACTTAACAGAGAGGGAGACTGAATACCTCTTGCCCTTGAGAGGGGTCTTCCCGAAACAGGATTGAAAAATAATGATAGAGTGGTGTGGGAAAGACAGCCATATTAACAGGAAGATGGGAAGTTTCATAGTAGTATAATGGAGACCGGATCTTGTCTGGTATGGAGGATAGGAGAAAGGATACAAAGGACTTAGTCACTGTTTCTTTCACAGCACCTAAACTCATCCTCTGAGAGCAACATTTGTTAGAACTCCATGGAGCTAACTGCCCTACTTCTCTTCCCCCCCCCCCCCCCGCTTTTATGGCCTACAAAATTGTTGGTTAATGCACCAAAGCCCCAGCACTGGCTGATGGGAAAGGATTTGGTTCAATGTTCCAGCTGAAGGGTAATATGGGTATCGTGGGGGCAGCTGTTAAAGGAAGATAGGATGCATGAAAAGCAGAAAGGGGAAAAGTGGAGCTGAACCTATGTGAATAAGTTTGGACAGAGATCTTTCCTGCCTTCAGTGTAATATTTGGAGTGCTGGTTCATGCTTGTTACACAAACAGCATTCTGACTTGAATTTTTAAAAGTTCAGAAGTTCTCATATGAGGTCTGGTTTAAGTCCTCTGTAGTAAACAGATTAACGTTTAGAACAAAGAGGGTGAAGTTTTCTCTATTTACCAAAAGTCGAGTCTAAAGAAACACAAGGTCATAAAACAGAATTTAAAGATTTGCATCAGTAACAAAAAGATTATCTGAGTAACTATAATAAGGTTTGAGAAAATCATGAGTCCTCAGCATTTCTGATTTATGAACAGAGACTCTGAAAGAGTTGGAAACACTTGCACAGGCATGCTTTTCTTTCCAAATCAAGAGTGCTGCCCTAGTAAATGACAAAATCCAGATAGAGTGTGGAAGCAGCAGGATTCCAAATTAAACAACTGGGAGGTTGATAAATGCTTCCAGTAGCAGGTTTAACTACAGATGGAAGCATTTGTCCATTCAGTACACCACAGTCCACATGTTCAGGGCTTCCAAACATCTCTCTGCAACATTAACTTCATAAAAACTTCCATCAAAGAACACCCATCAGGCTCTGTGACTTTTTTTGAGTATTTTTGTGCTGCAGAATTAAACATTAAAAGTATCTGTGTGCTTCCCTCCTTGACATTTTTCTGCTAGTAAAGTGGAATCAGATGGAAGGTATCATTATTTCCACAAAGATTAACATGCAAATGAATTCTCCTTTATAACAAATGTTTTTTTAAAAAAGAAATCTTTTCAAATGTTATTTATGTGGCCATTAAATTCAGTGCAGTGGAGAACTTTTGTTCCAGGTTGAAGCATCTCTAATTGTATTGCTGTCCTTGGCCAGAGAACATTCTTCACTAACCAACACCTTTAACAAGCATTTTATTAATATCCTGGACACCTGATAATTTTGTTCTTCATTTTTCTCCCTCTTCTGCAGGTTGTTGGAATCTTTTGTAAAGAGCTGCACTGATGTTTTGCACTTCACTCTGACAAAATAATTACACACCTGGCATTAGGAAAATAAATCTGCAAAAATTAGAGTTTATTAGAGTACCTCTAAGCATTGGAAATGATATATTTAAAAATGATTGTCCTTGGGAAGTTAGCTGTTAAGAGTTAACAGGTGGTTGCTGTTGTTGATAGCATCCCAGGAAGAAATATTGTTAATGTACTCTAACTTATTTAGTAATTGAGGAGACTGATGTCAAAGAGGATGTTACTACTGCAAATTGAAAATTTTACAAAAATCTGTGACCGGATAGTTGCATTCTTCATTCGAATATAACTACAAAAGACAGCGGTGGTGGAAAATTAGTCATTTGCCAGCTGCTAATGACAAATTCCCCATCATTTTAACTTATGATAAAATCTCTTTGTTTAGTTAATCTATATGACTTCCTAGCCTACCTAGGTTGGAGTGGAATTTAACAGTTTTCCTACTTCTGAGATCATGACTTGCGTAATACATCCCTCTGTGATAACTATTTCCTACCACACAGGTCCAAATGGACATTTTTGTTTCTTCCTTTGGGAGCTTGCGACCATTGCTGTACAGTGACAAGTAGCCTTCTTAAAACAACTTCGTTATTTAGCAAATGTACCAAAGCATCGGAGAATTATTTTAAAGAAACCAGCAGCCTACATGTGTGTTTAGTCATCTAATTTTACCCTTCTTTACAGCTAATTTAGATGGGTTTCCTCTTGAGTTGCAGGAACAATACAAGCCCAATTTAGATTATTTTAGCAAGGTCAGGAGCCCTTGGAACACAGTCTTGTATCAGTTTGCCCCCTGGTGAGTTTGTTTCCCCTCTTTAGGGAAACTTCCTTTTCACAGAGTCCCACTGTGCCTGAGGCTACATCTACACCTACCTGGAATGTCGACTGCTGCTACGCAATTATAGGTACACCAATTACATACTTAAAATCGATTTTGCAACTGTCAACATTGGTCCCTGTCCTTACTGCAGAATGTCGATGGGAATGCTCCTCCTGCCGACATTCCTTAATCTTTGTGGCTCAGATGGTGGTCCAGGTTCTACACTGATCCAGGAACTTGATGTTTCACACATGCACAAAACAGCACCAAGGAAGATTGAACCTAAGCATTCAATTTTCTATGGTTAGTGTAGACCTAGCCTCACTCAGTTAGTTGCTCAATGGACTTTGTCACACAGTCTATCTGTCACATCTTCCTTGTTTCTCAGACTGTTTTTTTCCCATTAGCTTGTTGAGGACTGTCCATGTGGACCTGCTGATATGGATTAACTTAGTACACTTTGAATTCATCCTCTTTGAAATTCTTGTCAGCAGGGTACACATGGACAGCTGGGCTACTGCTGGCTAGTGTGGTGTAGAACTAATTGTCCATGCAAACAAGCCTTGTCATAATACTTCTGTGATCGTTGCTTGATTACTTGGCAGCTGAACCCATCATCTTTAATGCTTGCAATCAAAGGCTTTGTGGGTGTGGGGGGCATGTGTGCAATTGTCTGCTCCCCCAGACATTCTATCAAAGCATCTCAGAAATTTTACTTCTACACTGTATTTTGAAGTGTTGAACAATATTTACCAGCAATCTGTACTAAAGCCATCATAGATCCACCAAAACATGTGGGTCCCCAGAGTTGCATGAATAAAATATGCTTTGAAAAGTGCATCATGTTGCATTGCTAGACAATGATAAGAGTGATACTTGGTATTTGCAGAGCAGCTGTAATTGGAGGTTCTTAGAGCACTGCATGAACATTAATAAATTTAATATTACAAATGGTGAAGCAGTAATGTTACTTTTCAGATATGGAATAAGAAGCACAGAAAGGTTCTGGGTAGTATTTTGAAAGTGGCCTACAAGTGTTAGGCACCCAATTCCATTTGAAATTAAAGGGGATTCGAGCATCTAACTCAAGGCTCAATCAAAAATCCTAGTCTAAGTGATTAGGTCACACAGAACTCTGGACACTTAACCAAAAGCCTAATCTTTTCCATCCACTATTAATCCATCACTATGTCTTTGTCCAGATTAGAGTGATTTGTCAACAGAAGTTTTTGTCAGAAGATATTTTGTGACAAAACGTCTGTCAACAGATAACATCCAGGCTGCCAAAGTGGATTGAAAGAGTGATCTACTCCATTGACAGAGAGCAGCCGGACTGCCTGGCCACTCTATCAGCAAAACAGCCAACCCGAAGCACAGCAGACAGAGTTGCCCGGTATCCCAGAAGCCCTTTCTGTTGACAGAAGGATCCATGAAATATCCAGACCAGCTTTTTGTTGACAGATCTCTGTCGACAGAGGCATTCTTCCTTGTGGCAGGCGGGGTACAGCTGTTGACTAAAGTGCTGCATTCTGTCGACTTCCTGTTGACAAACCTCTCTTGGTAATCTGGACACTCTGTGGGTTTTGTTGACAAAAATCAATCTTTTGTTGACAAAACCCTCTTGTTTAGACATAGCCTAAGAGAAACTATCTATTTGCTATTAAATAACATAGGCTCTCTCTTAAAATCCTAAAGGAGTATTCTTACAAATTCTCTGCTCATTGTTTCTTCTCATGCCCTTCCTTATGGGTAACTAAAAGTTAGTTATTATCACTCACAAGAAACACCTTGTATACTTAGAATTGTGCAAAAAATGTTTATTTTTTTTCTGCGGTTACATGAAAGGAAAAAAAATGTTTGGTCACCTTTTTCATTTTTGTAGCTAATTTTGCTGGCAAAGAAAATGTGTTTTCAACAGAGAAAACCTTTTGCAGATTCTGTGTAACAAAATGAGAAATTGTGCATTCCTGCACAACTTGAAAAAATAGTTTTAAAAAGCGTGCAGACCAGTTTGTTGTGGTTACCTATATCTAGGTCTAGGCTTTGCTTTTTTTCTTTTTTTGCAACAATTATAAACGTGTAAAACACCCAAAACATATTTTACTGGTTCATCACTATTCACACATTACATTGAAGATTTGAAAAATACACAAATTGTGTGTATGCTGTAAACAGTCAGATTGTGGTCTGTTGATTATAGACAGTTTATGTTGGCTGGATTGGTCTTGAGCTGTCAACACATAAAGAGAGAAATGGACAAAAGGGGTTCTGAGAGCAGATGTTGACACTAGGAGCTAAAATTCTGGGATACGCAGCCTGTGGATGTGGAAGTCCAGCTGGGAGAAAGAGACAGGCTGCATTCATAGAGCCTCTCTGGGATACTTGCCCCATGCAGGTATCTAGCCGTTGAGAGACAGGAAGATGAAAGGCTGCTCCACAGATGTCACCTGCTGAGGGTTCAGCTGCCTGTCCAGAAATGTCATGTTTGGCAGCTGGTGCACAATCTCTCCCACCAGTTCTGGCGCACAGATTCTCACAGTATTCCGGGAAAGATGCTTACACTAGGGCTTCCTAATGAGACTACATTAAAGAGAATTTTTGGCTTCTGTCTGTAACAACACATTGACATTAACCTAGCTGTCCATTTATTATACAGTTCTCTGAAGATCAGTCACTCTAACAAAATGAATTTTGGACACAATCATCAAGCCAAATCATCTGGGTATCTATCTATACAGATATTGCTTCAGCATTCATACCATCAAAATGGTTCTACACTATTTTGTTTCTGTCAGCATCTGACCATGCAGTAAATTTGGTAGTTAAAGAGAAAATAATGAAGAGATGATTTTAAGTTGAGTTATGCAGCTGCAAAACCTGTAGCTGCTGCAAACTTTCAGCAGAAACATTCAGGACAAGCAATCATTCTCCAAAACTCACGGTATTTAAACTAGCCACTAAATAGTGATTATCTGGGGTTTGGCCAGGCATTGTTTCATTAGCATTCTTAATTACAGCACCAGAAGGAATGAGAGAACAAGACTATAAAGATAAGAAAGAAAGATGGTAACAGCTTAGCAGTGAGAAAGCAAAACAAGTTGCTTCCTAATTTTGTTGTGAACTCCTGTAATTTTTCCCTTCCTCTTCCAAATCTCTCTAATTAGAACAAAGGGCATTCACTTGTGCACCTCATACACTTGGCCAAAATCTGCCTTTTCAGAGCGACTGGGAACTTACCGCAAGCCCTTTTCCATCTTGTGCACTGGTTCAGCTATTAGCCAGAATCCCCACTTGGATCCTCACTGAGCTGGATATTAGCACCAAAAGGGATATATACACAACTCCAGCTAAGAAAATAGTGTACCTTAGGTCAACTCTCCCTGATGTCCCCACAGTGGGACGTCAATGGGAAAAATTCACCCATCAACTTCTCTTATTCTTTGTGACTGCAAGGAGTACTGAGGTCAACTGGGACACTGAATGTTTGATTTAACATGTTCCTATGAACTGCGCTAAATCAAACCCCAGAATACTGACCTCTGGAGCATTGTTTTTCCTGTAAGTATAGATGGACCCTAGGATTCTGATTCAGTTTTCTACTTGGCAGATCATGGCTGGTGCTGAGAACAGCAAATGCTGCTTGAAATTTGTTGTAAGTAGTAGCAAAGGACTTCTATGTCTCTTCCCCACTCCCTGATGCACTCTGTCTCTCTAAGCAGAATGGATCCACTGGTGTATTTCCTCTTCAGAGCTGCTAAAACCAAATTATGAGAATGTCAGATTAAACTTGCCATGAACATATGGGTTCTTGGCTATAATCGTTAAACCTGGAGTATAGCCTTAGTTTCACGTCAGTAGGTAATAGGCTGACTTTAAGCTAAGCTTTAGAAATGATAAAATGATGTGTTAAGCACAGCATAGATGTAATAGTCACAGCCATCTCTTCTTACTCTGCACCTTGTCTTTCAGTAATTTCATACAAGCTACGTCTACACGTGTATGATACATTGAAATAGCTCATTTCAATGTAGCGAAATCGAAATAAGCTATTTCGATGAATAGCATCTTCACGTCCTCCAGGGCTGGTGCCGTTGACGTTCAACGTTGACGTTGAGCAGCACCACATCGAAGTAGGTGCTGCAGGGGAGCGTCTACACACCAAAGCGGCCCACATCGAAATAAGGGTGCCAGGAACAGCTGCAGACAGGGTCACAGGGCAGACTAGCACTTCCCGGGCAACAGCTAGCTGCTCCCTTAAAGGGCCCCTCCCAGACACACTTGCACTAAACAGCACAAGATCCACAGAGCTGACAACTGGTTGCAGACCCTGTGCATGCAGCATGGATCCCCAGCTTCAGCAGCAGCAGCCAGAAGCCCTGGGCTAAGGGCTGCTGCACACGGTGACCATAGAGCCCCCACAGGGGCTGGACCCCGCTATTTCGATGTTGCGGGACGCGGATCGTCTACACGTGCCCTACTTCGATGTTCAACATTGAAGTAGGGTGCTATTCCCATCTCCTGATGGGGATAGCGACTTCGACATCTTGTCGCCTAACATCGATTTGAACTTCGAAATAGCGCTCGCCACATGTAGACGTGGCGAGCGCTATTTTGAAGTAGGCGCAGCTACTTCGAAGTAGCCGGCACGTGTAGACGTGGCTACAGAAACATTGATTGAACTTCCATCTTTATGCTGACAACCAGCAGGGCCAACAGCTGCCACAGGGCCCAGAGCAAGGTGGTAGAGGGCTCAGCTCCATGCCCCAGAAGGGGTTGGGTCAAGGGCAGAAGGAGCAGGGCCTAGGACAGTCAGCTCTCAGCACCACCTAAACCATGGCACTGCCCTTCCCCCAACGCCCTTGCAGCCTTGAGCAGCAGAGGAGCAGCGCTGCCATGGAAATTCAAAGGGGCTTGTGACAATTCACAGATCTGCCTCCTTACCCCACATTCGTCTTAGTTTGCCCAAACTTAAATCTCACCCTATGTCTATGACATCTCATGAATGTGCAGCCATCAGCTCAAGATCAACAGGGATAAAACAAAGCTCTGAGTCCTCTTCCCTCCACTCAACTCAGTCGTCCTCAATCATTTTGGATAATGCCACCAACCTGCCTGTCACTTGGGTCTATAGCCTGGGTATCTTCTCGAGTCAAATATCTGTCCAGATCCTTACATCGCAGGTGATGGTTAGCTGCTGCAGCATCTTTTTAAGGTATGGCCTTTCCTACCCATCCACACAACTAAGGTTCTCATCTCTCATTGTATCTGACCTTGACAAATACATCCTTGCCATCCTCTTATCCATTCAGAATGCTGCTTCAAAGATCATTTTCCCAGCGCAGTGCATTTACCATGTGATCCTTTTCTATCTGTCTCTCTACTACCTCCTTCTCTTTATTTAAATCAAACATAAGCTGCTTCTTCAGGTTCTAGGCATACCAGGAGAGACTCAATATTTAAGGCACAGAGAGCCAAAGGACAAATCAGAAAAGAAGGATCAAGGTGAGCAAATCAGAGATTTCTCTGATTTGAGTCTGTTCTGGTCTGGCTCTGGTCTGAAGAAGTGGGTCTGTCCCACGAAAGCTCATCACCTAAGAAATTATTTTGTTAGTCTTTAAAGTGCTACTGGACTGCTTTTTTGTTTTGATAGTATATAGGCTAGCACGGCTCCCTCTCTGTTACTCTTCATCATGTATGTCTTTTTGTTTTGTTAATAAATGACCTTTTTAAGGCAAAGATTTGATTCCTATGTCCCAGAGAAAGGCCTGTTTGTATTCATGCCTGAGACTGAAATGTCAGCTAACAGAGATTGTGGTTTATTTTCCTTCTCTTTGTTTTCAAGCGCTTTCCTAAGGGAAGGTTAAAAGTGTGAGGTTCCCCCAATGGGAATTCATGATCTTGGGAGTTAGCTGCCATCAAGTTAGCAAGAGGAGGACAGAGGAAGGAGATTGTGACCCTCCCTTCTAAACTGTTCCATGGGTAATCTCCTAATCTGAGGTACTTTAAAAACTGAAGATTTATCTGGGGGAATGAATACAGTATTTCGTTGATAATCTTGTTTGACTAGAATGCATTTTTTGAAAGAATTTTAATTAACACATCAAAACTTTTAGCTAGCTGTAGGTATTTCTATGTGGCTTTCTCATAGAATTTATAAGGTGTTTATATCAAATATTAGAAGCCATATTAGAAAGTATGAGTTTCTTAAATTAGCATAAAATATGTTTTATGAATCCAGAAGAGCTTCAGTTTTCTTCCATTCATGGTGGGAAAGTTAACTGTACTGTGTTAAACAAATACAGTCTGAAAAAGATTTGGGAATCATGAACCTACACTCAGTGCCATGCTCTGGCAAAACCAGCTGATAGGCTTTTTGGCTGCATAAACAGGAGAATACTGAGAAGAAGCAAAAAGGCTATTTTACACTCCTGTGACTGTTTCTGCAGTACTGTCTCCAGTTCTGGTGTCCAAATTCAAGAAGGATGTTGGTAAATTGGAGAGGGTTCAGAGAAGAGCCACGAGAATGAGTCTGTCACAACAAGAAATGTTTTCTAATTCTTCAGTCAGATCTCAGGCTAGTTACTTTAACAAAGAGAAGCTTAAAGAGTGCTTTTTTACTATCACGTCATTAGTACCTATATTGGGAACAGATATTTAATACTAAGCTCTTCAATCTAGCAGAATAAGGTCTGATGTAATCCAATGGTTGGAAGTTGAAGCTAAACATTGAAATAGAAGTAAAACATAATTTTTTAACAGTGAACATTGGAACAATTTAAAAAGTTGTGTTGAATTTTCCATCACTGTCATTTTTTTTTAATTAAAATTGGATGTTTACCTAAAATCCTCGATTTAAAAGATAAGCATCCAGGAATAATTGCAGAGAAGTTTTGCAGACTTTGTTTTAAAAGGCTATCGGACTAGATGATCAAAGTGATCCCTTCTGGTTAGGGAATCTACAGATGTAATTTATGAGGGGAAAAAACATTTTGCTGTGGCTGGGTTGACAGTCATGGTCTTTGATTGTATGATTGTACACTGATAGTTCTTTCAAGAAGAGCCAGGGGATCCAGGAAACACATAGACCTGAAAAAGTCTTTCAGACTTGTATAAAGAAGATAAGCATGTCTGTACGCATACACAGCACAGCCTGGGTCCAGTTAAAGGGTATGCTGCTAAATTTGGTGTCAGTACATAGGACTTTGCACTAGAATAGAAATCCAGTCTTTTGTGCAAAAATATAAGAAATGTAATTGTTTTTAAGGGTCATGGGGAGAGAATGCATGTTAAAGTTCATAACAGGGCCATACCTACTCTGATTTACTAATTCTAAATATTGTGGAAGCTTAATAAAACAAGGGCTAAACTGGCTTAAGCTATTGAAGATTTGTGTGCTGGCTGCATGGCTGAGCATTTGTTTTGGAAGCTGGAGCCTCTGGCTTCAATTCCAATGCTAGTTAATTGGATATCGAACTCACACTGCAGTTCACTAAGGAAGGCGTTGGAGCATCTGGATTTGGAATGTTTAAGCCAGCAGTGTCCAATATGTTCCCTGTTCACAGTACAGCGTGGCGAAGTGCAGCTCAAGAGAGCCCCACACCTGGGATGCCTCTCCGGCCTCTCTGCACATGCACACCACCACATGGTGGGAAAAGTGTGTGGTGGCAGCGGCAGAGGAGATTCCTCTGGCAGCCAGCCACATTCTGGCATAGCTCGCACAGTGCAACTTCAGCCTCGGGCAGCTCCTGTGAGTAATCTGTGAGGGGCTGTGCCTGGCTGGGGGCAGGCAGTGCCTGGCTTGTGTGGGGGGGGTGGCATCTTGCTGGGGGGTGGGGCCTGGCGGGGGTGGCGGGGCTGTGGCGATCCCTTACATTCTTTTGGACACCACTGATTTAATCATTCGTGATTCTTCCAAAGGTGTCTATTGTCAAGTCATAACCATCTGGAGGAGCTGAGCAGCCAGGGTGGAGCCAATTGCTCTGTGACTGGGAAAGACCTTCAGGTGACCCAGTGCTGTTCATTCAATTACTGAGATTTTTTCTTTTGCAATTTACTTTATTTTTAGTGTTTTTAAAAACTCTCAGTCTTAATATCACTGCTCTGCTCCTTGATTCTGCCAGCACACCCCGTTTGGCTGCCACAGTCTGCTCCTGCCTGCTTTATTTTAACAGGAAATTGTTCTGTGCAGAGCAATGCAAAAGCAAAATATTCCACGAAAATGTTATTTGTAAGTAGAACATTCCTTTTTGGAAGGGAGGTGTCAGATTTCAGTCCAAATAATAAATCAAGAAAAAGATTGTTTAGGAACAAATAATAAAAAGTAGGGAAGTTGCTCCAAACAACCATTATTTATCTAATCAGATTTGTGGTGCTTATGTTTCTTTTAATAGCCTCGCTAACATCCCTTGAACAATTTGACTCACGTCCACATTTTAGACACAAGCTGTTGTGACTTCAGACATAGTTCTGATCTGGGGTGATGCATAAACTGCACAATCCCTGGAGTGACCACAGAAGCCAATGGGAGTCAGACTCCTCTCTGAATTACAGCCATTTCCCACTTCCTTTTTGCTTGGGTATGGTGAGGGAGGATGGGCTGATCATGTACCAGCGGCTTATAGCAACTGACCACTGGCAAGTGCATAACAAGGAGTGAGCCATGGACATGCTCCCCATTCCCTGACCATTTGCTGTCAGACAGGAGTGAGCACGCAATAGCTCTATTTACTCCTGTGTTTCTAGACCCAAGGTACAGACAGTCTATATAGTGGTTTCATCCAACTCACAATCTAGTGGTTATGGTCTCTTTTCTCCATTTATTATTCATGTGTAAGAGTTTATTTTTTAACATTCAAGGCCTACAAAGACAAAAGCTTGGTCTACACTAGGCAGGTAAATTGATTGTAGATATGCAATTATAGCTATGGCAATTGCGTAGCTAGAATTTACCTATCTGCAATTGACTTACCTGGTCATCTTAACAGAGGGACGTAGAAGGGAGAAATTCTCCTGTCAATCTTCCTTACTTCTTGTGATAATGAGGAGTACAGGTGTCAACTACTGACCCCAGGTAGTAACAGAGAGGAAGCCATGCTGGTCTATACACTATGAAAACAAAAAGCAGTCAAGTAGCACTTTAAAGACTAGCAAAATAGTTTATTAGGTGAGCTTTCGTGGGACAGACCCACTTCTTCAGACCATAGCCAGACCAGAACAGACTCAATATTTAAGACACAGAGAACCAAAAACAGTAAGCCAGGAGGACAAATCAGAAAAAGATAATCAAGGTGAGCAAATCAGAGAGTGGAGGGGTTGCGGGGGGAAGGTCAAGAATTAGATTGAGCCAAGTATGCAGACGAGCCCCTATAGTGACTCAGAAAGTTCCCATCATGATTTAAACCATGTGTTAATGTGCTGAATTTGATATAAAAGCCAGCTTGGCTGCTTCTCTTTCCAGAAAGGTGCGATAATTCTTCAGTAACACACATACCTTTAGGTCATTGACAGAATGCCCCATTCCATTAAAATGTTGACTAACTGGTTTGTGGATCTGGAGTGTTTTGAAGTCTGTTTTGTGCCTGTTGACCCTTTGTCTAAGGGAGTTAGAAGTCTGTCCAATATACAAAGCATCTGGGCATTGTTGGCACATGATGGCATATATGATGTTAGTAGAGGAGCATGAGAAAGTGCCCATGATTCTGTGGGTAACCTGGTTCGGTCCAGTGATGGTATTTCCAGAGAAGATATGTGGACAAAGCTGGCAGTGGGCTTTGTTGCAGGGAAAGGTTCCAGGACTGGTGTTTCTGGGGTATAGACTGTGGCTGTTAGTGAGGATCCTCATGAGGCTGGGATGTTGTCTGTAGGAGAGAACAGGCATGTCACCCAGGGCCTTCTGGAGTGTAGCATCCTGATTAAGGATAGGTTGTAGGTCTTTAATAATTCATTCCAGTGGTCTGAGTTGTGGGCTGTAGGTGATGACCAGCAGTGTTCAATTTCGTACGTCTCTACCAGGCATGCAAAATCGAATGGCAGAAGATTGACTCGGTTAAATAGTCTTCTCAACAAACCCAAAGTGTATCAGCCGACTTCCATGTTGGTTGTACCTTTATAAACCATCTTGTAAGGGCTGTGGAGTTACTTGTTAACCAGACTTAAATGTCTGCTCATTGTGTGTTAAATACAAGCAAAAGGTCTGGGGGAGCAGTATGCATGAGAGTTGAGTGCCTATTGTTGCATGGCTAAGGTTTAGATGATGATAGAAATCAGAATTTCATAGGTCATCAACAACTGTGTGACCCACAACACAGGAGCTTGCTGGTTTAAAGTAGTGGTAAATATAGTACTGTGTGCAGTCTTCCAGTGGCCAGAAATTGATACTTCAGTGGAAGGTGCAAGAAACCCTGCAGTAAATACCTATAAGATAACTTTGTTTTTAGGGAAAATATTTTTTTCCCTTTCTCCTCCTTAGTCATCCCCTGCACACAGTTGGCTTAAGACCTCACTACTCATCTTGATGCTTGGCTCAGGACTTGTGTGGAAATGCTTTATGCATATCTTTGTCTCTCTTGCACAGAACTTTCTGCTTGTGAGAGCTGACCACATCTTTGCAGTCAATTGTTGTGTCTCCCAGTTAGTAGTCAGAGACTAGAGAATGGAGGTAACATAACCGTGTCATCCATCCCATGGTTGGGCACCTTGATTACATCATGAATATTAGTACAGCTCAAACTATTCCACATTTCTTTTGCTCATGCCCAACAACCCTCCAGGTTCATTTCAAGGCTCCGTGTCAGCAATTCTTCCCTCCATTATCCCTGACTCCCACAAGCCTTTGCACTGATGCTCAGAGGTGTGGGAAATATGTTTCGGTGTTGTAGCTGAAACAAATTGTTATGCAAAGTTCTCTATTAATATGCCTAGGGAGGAGTCTATGGTAGAAAAAAAAGAAGAAAAGAAGAAAAAATCCTGAATCTATTTTGTTGTCAGTATTGTAGCAGATATCTCTGCTGACAGATATTTTGAAATAAATTGCCAAAATAATTGAAACTGGTATGATTACATTGTGTCATTACAAAAAAGATACCGAATTTTAAATATTGTGAGGATAATTTTCATTTTTGTGCAAAATTCTCCCAGGACTACTCAGGGTCCAAAGTTTTGGTGTCCCTCTGGACAAGCCATGATGTACTTAATAAATTTACGCTAGCTGTAAAGCATGGGGAAGGAAATGGAAGTAACTTCAACAAAGCACTTAAACATGGTTAACCTTATTCAACAAACTCAATATTAAACACATAGCTGTCTCATTGGAATCAGGCCTAGATTAAAGCTAAGTAAGTGCTTAGGTCCTCTGCCGAATTAGTGACACAGAGCAGGAAAAACAGCATGTTGAGTCAAGAAAAGAAACGATGACTGATGATTGAGAGAAAACAAAGGAATAGAACCTGAGGAAGAGAGAGAGGAGAAAGGAAAAAAAAAACTAACATAGACTAATGGTGTTTAACTTAGAATATTAGGCAAAAGAAGTTCTAATTTTGCTTACAGGTTTTTATTATTATTATTATTATTATTATTATTATTATTGTCTATAATCTGGGAGATGGACAATGAAAGAGACTGAAGTCTTGTCCATTTCTTGTCTCTTTTGTGTTTCCATTTCTCCTAGCCTCAAGCAGAGGTGGCAGTCCTGGCACATCTCGCCATTAGACTAAATCTCCATATGTGATCCAATTCTTTTTGATTTCATATGCTTTAAAGATTTTTTCTATCAATACTGTTCACAATTTAATTACAATAATTAACATAGTTTTCCAATATTTTTTTGTGCATTTGATTATATGCCTAAAAATGTTGCAGCTGTGTTTACCTATGTGCTTTTTGTCTCAGGCTTCATCTGAAATGAGAAGTAAATATCATTTTATATATAGTTTTCCACTTGCTTTGTGAACTGTTTTTTGTGCTACCCCAGTTTAGCTTCATACACGTTCATACAAAGGAGTGTGCTCAATATCTCAAATTGGGATGCTTCTGGGACAGAAATCACGGTAGTCAGAAATTCCCTGGACAAATTGGACAAGTCTTCCAGTGGTAATAAACTACATTATTTTCATAAACAATGCAGAGATTTTGTGTTATTCACAGGAATATGCAGGAAAATGGAAGGGGGGAGGAGACCAGGCTTTTTCTATCCTAGTTCAACAAAGAAAGCAAAATCAAGGAGATGCAGACCAGAAACCAGACTTAATTCCTGACTTATATCTGAAATCTGTGATATATTTGTTGTAGGTTTCTGAGAATGCTACAGCGGGGCCAGTTCTACCACTCTTACTCAAATGGCAGGCTATATAATTCCAGTAGTCTTCCTGCTGGGTGTATAGTGGGAAAGCTGGTTCAATAATATTAAATATTATAATCACTGAATCTTCTGTAATATTTTTCTCATTATTCATTAAATAACATGTTAATCATGTGTCTGGTGGAGGAAGACTACATTATATCAATAACTCACTTACCACAAAGACCATTGTTTGTGAAATGGGTCAAGTTTTGATCACTGTTGGGTACTACATGGCTGTTGGGGAGGGGAGATCTTGTTATCATCATCAGCAGCAGCATATCAGCTCCCATATGGCCCATAGCCTGCTATAGATCAGTCAAAAAATTTTGGTCTAGAAACTGCTAACATAAATTTCTCATGTCTCAAGAGTCTCTCCAGAGCCTTCAGTGGGAATTAGAATAGGCCCACAGTTTCCAGAGTGCTTATTGAGTTTTCTTTCATACAGATACATAATCCAAAGTGTTATGTACTTGTTGGAAAGTGACTGTTTCCACTCTACAACTCTGTTGCCAGACTTCCTGCAGCTATAGTACAGCCTCTATGAGAAAGAGATGAGAGTTTAGGGCTCAGAATTAGTCCTAGGTAGAGGAGATTGAAACATTAAGGTGATCATCTGAATCACAGTATAATCCATGGAAACATGAACTGCCAGCTCTGGAAAAGTATATGGTATAAAATAGAAATTAAATGAGGACAAGAAGAAGAAGTCTAGGTGTTTAAGGGTGAGTGAGAGGAGAAGGGATAGAAATGAAAAGGAACAGGGAGGTCCAGAAAAAAATTCTGATTTGACTATCACAGTTTTATTGTTAGAGCATATAAACTGAAATGAGAATAAAAAGCAGTCAAGTTGCACTTTAAAGACTAGCAAAATAGTTTATTAGGTGAGCTTTCGTGGGACAGACCCACTTCTTCAGACCATAGCCAGACCAGACTGGTCTGGCTATGGTCTGAAGAAGTGGGTCTGTCCCACGAAAGCTCACCTAATAAACTATTTTGCTAGTCTTTAAAGTGCAACTTGACTGCTTTTTGTTTTGATAGTGTATAGACTAGCACGGCTTCCTCTCTGTTACTACTGAAATTAGAATGTGTTGGATATTTACTTTGTGGTCTTCAGAGATTGCTACAATACGGAATTTGAGTTTTGTAGTAAAAGTTTTATTGCACGATGAGTCTGATACAAGTGCTATAGTCAGGCTGAGGGGCTTGAGTAGAGTCCTTAAGCACCCTGGGCCTTATCCAAAGCTCACTGAAATAAATGGGAATCTTTCCATTGATTTCAATATGCTTTGGACGACACCACTGTTAACCTTATCCAGATGCTAACATCACACAGTTAACTTTTTAACTAATGTCTGGGGGTTGGTACACAGATACCTCAGCCTGATTAGTACCATGGCAAATATGCCATTAAAAATCCTTTGACCAGTTTATATTTGCAAATGCTTTAAATATTAAATAAGGCTTTCACTTGAACATTCCTTCTTCCTTTTGCTTCAGCTGGAGAGTTTGTAGTCACAGAGCAGACCTTTGTCCAGTCATCTTGTAGACAGTATCAAAAATGGTGGTAATAGCCCTTTTTAGTGAAAAGAGGAGAATTTAGTTGCTGATCAAAAAAAAAACAGTCAAGTAGCACGTTAAAGAGTAGCAAAATAATTTGTTAGGTGAGCTTTTGTGGGATAGACCCACTTCTTCAGACCATAGCCAGACCAGAACACAAAAGTGGCTATGGTCTGAAGAAGTGGGTCTGTCCCACAAAAGCTCACCTAACAAATTATTTTGCTACTCTTTAACGTGCTACTTGACAGCTTTTTGTTTTGATAGTGTATAGACTAGCGTGGCTCCCTCTCTGTTACTATTAGTTGCTGGTTGTTTTTAAAGTCTGAACCTATTTTCTACTAGACACATATAAACAAATGGGGGCAGAAAAGAACAGCAAAGATTTAAAATATAGCCTCTATCTCCAATGCTGACTTTTACTCACAGTCTTGCTGCTGGAAAAAAAAAAGGCAATGACACACTGACTTATCAGCTCCTTGGTGACTTGAGATACTTGCACCAGCATCAGGCATTTATATCATTACACTGGGCTGCCTTTCCAGACACAGGACAGAAGTGTTCCAAAACATGCAATCTTGGTCAGTGAGCCAGACTTCTATTAGCCAGAAAGCAATAGAACAGAGAAAGAAAAGAGAAGTTAAAAAAAAAACCAACCCATTACTAGTTTCATTTTACAAATGGGGAAACTGAGTCATAGAGGCACAGTGATTGTGGATTAAAGTACTTAAGAACAGGCAGTCAAGTTTAGAAAAAATTGCTTTGTGTGTCGTGTAATGGGAGAGAAAATTCTCATCTGCTCTCTGAAAGCTAAGTTCTTGGATCTTTCAGAAATCCCTCTGTTCATGTTATGTGTACAAACCTTGCTAGGCCCCCAGTACATGTTCATGTGTAGTTCTTGTCTGAAACATGACTCTAAAAATGATAAAGGGTGTGTAGGAGGAGGATTCTCATATATACTGTCTCTTAAGTGATTGCATGTACCAAATGTGCCCAAGTTATAAGTAAATACATATTTTTGCCTACCTGCCATCCTCAAAATATATTGTGGGACGCAAAGAAGCTGGGTTCTTTCCTTCTTGTGCTTTCTAGTTTCTCATCATCTGTATTGAAGATACGGTAAGCCAAACTGGGTGCTCAATGACATCTATGCAGATTCATTGGCTTCTGTAGGTTTGCATAGGTGGAATTGGTGAGAATTTCAAATGCAGTACATTTGCCTTTCTCTAAGTTATGTTGCACTTGAAGTACTATTAGGAATAAAAGGCATTAAAACTTAATTTTCATCAGCTGAGTAATCAGAGTTCTAAACAGGGACAGATCAATTGAGTTAGAAGTTACTGTTTTACACAGTCTTCTCACACTCCTAAAGGCAGTGAGAGACTCTTTACTCAAAATGTCTGTCTCCCTTTCTTATTAACTGTCTGCTGGGTAGAAGAAGGGAGAAAAAGAATTTTAGCACTTCAGAAGCATGTTTCTGTACTTTCTGGTGGTGTTTTGACAGACTGCTGGAGGTGATAGGCTTTTTCGCAGTCTTTCTGTGGCCTCAGCATTCTGTTTCTACATCAGTGCACAGCCAGGAGGGTAGCAATCTCTACAGTACTGTTTGCTCTCTCTTCTTGAGGCAGCCATCCTCCCCTCCCCCTCATTTCATAGGAAATTTAGCTTTATCTTTGAACTTACTCAAACCTTAAAAATTCGCTGACTGACTGAACATAAATGTTAGAGATTTAATTTCTGGTCTGCATGCTCCTACAGCACTAAATGACACATTTCTCAGACTGCCATAACACCCAGAATTCCTTATATCACACGGATTCATTTAAGATATGTATAGACTGTGGTTTGGTTGAGAGATAAATGGGCAAGAGAACCTCCCATTGGCAAATACCTTATCTAAGTTCAAGAAGAATACTAGTGACACTAAGGTACTCTATTTTCTGAATCTTAAGAACATAAGAACACAAGGACGGCCGTACTGGGTCAGAGCAAAGGTCCATCTAGCCCAGTATCCTGTCTGTCGACAGTAGTCAATGCCAGGTGCCCCAGAGGAGGTGAACCGAAGACGATGATCAAGCGATTTATCTCCTGCCATCCATATCCCGCCTTCTACAAAAGGCTAGTCACAATGCCTTACCCCTTGCTAATAGCCATCTATGGACCTAACCTCCAAACATTTATCAAGCTCTTTTTTAAACTCTGTTAGAGTCCTGGCCTTCACAGCGTCCTCTGGTAAGGAGTTGCACAGGTTGACTGTGCGCTGTGTGAAGAAAAACTTTCTTTTATTAGTTTTGAACCTGCTACCCATTAATTTCATTTGGTGTCCTCTAGTTCTTATATTATGGGAACAAGTAAATAACTTTTCTGTATTCACTTTCTCCACACCATTCATGATTTTAAATATCTCCATCATATCGCCCCTCAGTCTCCTCTTTTCTAGACTGAAACGTCCCAGTCTCTCTAGCCTCTCCTCATATGGGACCCGTTCCAAACCCTTAATCATTTTAGTTGACCTTTTCTGAACCTTTTCTAATGCCAATATATATTTTTTCAGATGGGGAGACCACATCTGCACGCAGTACTCAAGATGTGGGTGTACCATAGTTTTATACAGGGGAAGTAAGACATTCTTTGTCTTATTTTCTATCCCTTTTTTAATTATTCCTAACATCCTATTTGCTTTACTGACTGCCGCTGCACACTGCGTGGATGTTTTCAGAGAACCATCCACTATAATTCCAAGATCCCTTCCCTGATCTGTTGTAGCTAAATTTGCTCCCATCATATTGTATGTATAATTGGGGTTATTTTTCCCAGTGTGCATTACCTTACACTTACCCACATTAAATTTCATTTGCCTTTTTGCTTCCCAATCACTCAGTTAGACCATATCGGGCCACATTCATCCACTTTAGTATATACAATAAGCTACAATCATTTCACATGTCTGACTAATGCAAGTTACAATACTTTCATACTTATGTGCCCAGTTTATGATGAACATATAGCCCATATGTAATTTACACCCCTATTTAAGTCATGTGTGAATTTATTTTAGAGACTTACATGGGAGCTGCAACCAAATACGTTTGATCAAATTCCAGCATGTTGTGTACTTCTCAACATGGTCTGGACAGATCTCAGCATAGGGCTGGGTAGATATAAATTACCAAAAAACGTTTCCTCAAGCCTCCTCTCTTGGGGTCTGATCTCTCTCCCAAACAACCTTTGCTCAAACATAGCTCCTTGAACCCTGAAGATCCTTCAGATTTATCTAGAATTCTTTCTCCAAGGTAGGAAGAGGGCAGTTTTTTTTTTCTTGGCACACACTGTGTATTATACCGATGAAATAATCCAAACACTTACCAAGAGGTCCACTTTGCTCGCTTTTTGAGGTTTTGTGGATTTTGGGGACTGCGATGACTTGCAGAGATAAAGAAATTGCTTTGTTTGCTTTATCAGTCATTCTTCGTATTCTCTTGGCCCTCTTACTTTCAAATATGTTGTGTCTCAAAGTGCCATGCATTAGCTTCTAGTGGTGAAGATTTCTGGCTTCATGTAGTCTGGTTCTTTTAGTATTCAGAGACTTGTGAGGTAAAACCGTATCAAGTACTCTCAAGGAAGTGTCAAGCCAATGTATGTACTTCCTGATGGCAGCTAGCGTGGCAGCATTACAATGCAAATGGGTTGTATGAGATCTTGTGATCTATTAATGGACAATTCTACTACCTAGTGCTATGCTAACCTAACCCCACACAAGGCAAAGGTAGCAAAGTTACACCTGGGTAATTTATGACACCCTATTTGAGCGGTTTGTGCTTCTCTTTCCGAAAACAAAACAAAAACAAAAACAAACAAAAAACAAAAACAAAAAAACCTCCCACAGAAGGCTAGATTAACTCCACAACTGAACTCTGGAAAATATTAGCCGTGTCTACACGTGCACGCTACTTCGAAGTAGCTGCACTAACTTTGAAATACCACCCGTCACGGCTACACGTGTTGGGCGCTATTTCGATGTTAACATCGACGTTAGGCGGCGAGACGTCGAAGCCGCTAACCCCATGAGGGGATGGGAATAGCGCCCTACTTCGAAGTTGAACGTCGAAGTAGGGCACGTGTAGACGATCCGCGTCCTGCAACATCAAAATAGCGGGGTCCGCCATGGTGGCCATCAGCTGAGGGGTTGAGAGACGCTTTCTCCAGCCCCTGCGGGGCCCTATGGTCACCGTCTGCAGCAGCCCTTAGCCCAGGGCTTCTGGCTGCTGCTGCTGCAGCTGGGGATCCATGCTGCATGCACAGGGTCTGCAACCAGTTGTTGGCTCTGTGGATCTTGTGTTGTTTAGTGCAACTGTGTCTGGGAGGGGCCCTTTAAGGGAGCGGCTTGCTGTTGAGTCCGCCCTGTGACCCTGTCTGCAGCTGTGCCTGGCACCCTTATTTCGATGTGTGCTACTTTGGCGTGTAGATGTTCCCTCGCAGCGCCTATTTCGATGTGGTGCTGCGCAACGTCGATGTTGAACGTCGACGTTGCCAGCCCTGGAGGACGTGTAGACGTTATTCATCAAAATAGCCTATTTTGATGTCGCTACATCGAAATAAGCTACTTCGATGTAGGCTTCACGTGTAGACGTAGCTATTGTGTGCTAAAAGAAATAGAGCCATAAGAGAAGGTGTGAGCTCTGTAAACAGGATGCACAGTCAAAGAGTTTGTCTTCTGAATCATTTAGAGAAGGGATGACAAGCAGACTATGCTTGCTTTCTGTTAGGAGTTAAAAGGAGAAGTTAAATGCATTGACATGAGGTCAGGAAGGTTGCAGTAGCCTCAGGGTACATGACATCCTTCTCCTTCTGCTTCCTTTTAGGTTGTGTACTGGACTGTCAGCCATGACTCACTGCATTTGGAAGTTCTTAGGCAGCATTCTCAGAAAACTCAGATCATCATATTAGTGATTATTTCAAGTGTGGTGCAGTCAGTTTTGTGCTCCCTTCATTCCCCATCCTCTACCCCGGGCATTTGTCTTCTGTCTATCTCAGAAACAGTCTCAACCCCATTCTTTTGCTCCTGCTGCAGCAGTCCTCTGTCATCGTCCCCATCCACACAGATACTTGCCCATTCCCTGTCTCAAACCAGTAGCCTTACACTAATCTTGATAAAGTAACCAAGAAAACCCACCTGGCAGAGAAGAGAAATGATGAAAGGAGGGACATACGCTTGTGCAGTGGGGGAGAGAATGACAAACAGTGAAATGGGCAGAAGGGAAGAGAAGCAGAGAGTGACCTGTGTGGGAGCAGGCAGGAACAAGGGGAGGGAAGTAAACAAGCACAAGAGAAGCTGCAAAAGTCAGAGATGCAAGCAGGGAGTTGGCTGAAAGGTATTGGGAAGGAAGGGAAAGAAAAAGTCAAAAAATAGCAATGGAAGACAGCTTACATAATAGCAGGTAGGAAAAAAACAAACCTAGAGAAAGAGATGAGAGAGGGTCAGAGAGAAAAACAGGCAAGAGCGGGGAACCCGACCAGAGTGTGACATGAAATTGATGAGCTCCTGAGCTTGTGGCACTCTCTTGCTGGGCAACCCCAACCACAAAGAACTGGGACCCCCACGATCCTAGGCTGAGACCCTTCACTTTCAGACTCTGTAAGTCTGATATTTATGCCACACTCATCCCAATGGTATGTTATTACTCTTCCACCTGGTGCTCTTGTGTTTCACTTTCAGATAGGGCAACGATGAAAATCATCTGGGAGGTTTATAGTTTGATAGTGACAATACTCAATCCTTTGTTGGCCAGATACTGCCCTTATCTGTACATATAGATTCTATTAAATTCCATGTGCATATCTGAGGGCAGAATCTGTTCTAACTGCATAAAATTAACAAAGAAAGCCTATACATTGTCTCATCTTGCGTTTTTATTATTTGTAGTTTATTGTGCAACTAAGCATGTATCATTGGTTAATTAATGCTGCCAAAACTGTGCTCCACTAAATGATTGTTTAGCCTAGAGTGGAATAAAATACTACAATGACTAATACAGTATCATTATGTTACAGAAAATTAAAAATCTGATAATTTGATTGTAACTCTCAGGTGAGTTTTTATATGAAAGTGTTAACCTCAAGTAGCTATAAACAGGTAAATGTTTTATTCATCCAACTGATAATTTATCTCATAAGCATTTATTCGTTATGTATAATTAATACTCATGGGATTAAAAAAAGTAAGCTAATAGGTTGTCAGTTAATTAAGGAAGTAATATGAAGTAAACAAAGGTGATTAGACCATACCTTGGGACCATAAACAGAAATTGTGCCTTAAATAGCCTTTTTTTAAAAAAACCTTTATACAGCAAATTGTTAATTTTAATCCAGAGCAAAAGTAAATGCTTCATGGGAAATACAGTGAAGAGAGGTATTAAATTAAGAAAGAGCTTAAGATAACAGGGGTCTGTGCAGCACGAATAATGATCAAATATAATGAATACATTTAGTCTGTCTTGAGGTAACTGCAGTTAGCACAAGGTCTGTAAAATATGTTGCAAATTAAAAGTGTATCAGAATGGTCTCATCCTGAAAACACCCTTCTTCATCCCTGCTCACACACGGATGGATTTGTAGCATGCACAGGACCCAAAACATCATAAGCTTGTTACTCGCCAGTCCTGTGACTCATCAGTACTTTCGGCCTCAGCCAGAATCTTTGCATGTAAGGTGAGACTTTTGACATTGCAACTCCATTTAAGCTGTTTATATTCAGTACATTCTAAATTCACACAGAAACACTGCAGAAAATGATGAGATCACAGCATTAGCTGGCTTTGACTCAGCCCTCTTCCTGTCCTCACATCTAGGTTATGTCTAAAACTTGCAGAATCTCTTTGTATGGCATCCCTAAGTTATGGCCTTTCCTATCAATCCACACAGTGAAAGTTCTTCTCCAGGCTCTTGTCTCATGTCTTGATTGCTGCACCATCCCACTCCCTGACATTAACTCATGCAGTCTTGCCCTGAAGAATGCAGCTGCAGCAAAGATAATTTTCCATTGCCTGGACCATGCAGGCTCAAGGACAGGGTTGGTGGGGGCGGGGGGTAGGGGGTAAGGGTGGCAGCTGCTCCAGGGCTCTCGGGTGATGCTACAGCAGCAATGGCAGCTGCCAGAGCCGTGCGTCCTTCAAATCTCTGGGTAGCACTGAAGGCCTGGCAGGGGAGGGTAGTCCCCTAGTAGATCTCCTTCTGCCCATGGCCCCTTCCCTTCTAGGTTGGATCTCCCCCACACCTTGCTGAGGACCAGGAGATGCCTTCAGACACCCTGGGACCATGTCAGCCTTTTTTGCATCCCTTCACTGGCTCTGTATTCATCATCATATCTGCCATAAGCTACTTGTGGACCTTGTGGACGATCGCTATCCTACTTGTGATTTCTCATTCAGAATCAAAAGGTCAGCTCCCGCTTCTGATCAGCCCATATGGGTGGCCTCCATTATCCACTTGTTAAATTTTCAAACAGGTACCTTTGGGCTTTTTACTGTGTTGCCCTTCACACATCAGAGTTGTTCCCTGTAATCATCTGCCAAACTAGCTCATCTTCCTCCTTTAATACCCCGGTTTGGTGTGAAGCCAGCCTACACAAAACCTGACGGTGAGGCTGCAGGTGTGCCGAAACCACTGCTTATCATGCTGACCTATATTGTCCTATTGTTTCCTGGGTCCCTCCTGTCTGGTGCCATCTGTTCCTTGTCACAGCTTATAAGATCTTTAGGGTGCTGGTCCATGACTGGGGCTGATATGTACCACAGTAATACACAATAATCAATTATATGTTATTACTTTTGTAGCCCTTTAGGCTATCTAGGCACTGCTGTGTGCTGGTGCATTGGAGTTCTCTAGCACACCAAGGGGATCATGCCTCCTGTGCCTGGTCATAAGAGGACTGCACTGGCTATTCAGGCCTTTAGGAAGGTGCAATCTCTCTCCTTTGATGTGTCCAGCCTACTCTGCTCTTTTAGATTTTGTAAACATCAAACTAAAAATCTATCAGCCTGTGTCTGTGAATTTATTTGTACAACAATGTACATGATAACTTTGGAATAAGAGATAGTATGTGTGACCTGCAAGGCAAGGTGGATAATACACTGCTCTTTTAAGAACACAACAGACACACAGTTCAATATTCAGGAAATGATGACTGAATTCAATTAAGTGTTGAGTTACCAGGTGGTCAGAAGTGGAAGTTCATTCAAGCTCACAACAGCAGGTCCTCAGCTCACTGTAATATATAGAAGAAGGCAAGTAAATAATATTTATGTATCACTTAAACCCAGGTGAGAAAGAAACCCTGAAAGATAACAAAGCTTACAAATTAAAATAGAAAATATCATCTGAAGCACCAGACACCACTGAATTTCAGCTTTTGGGGCACAGTGAACACATTACGAATTCCCTCAGCTCCCCAAATTAGTTCTGCATTCAAGTACGGTTACATATGCCTAATCTGTGTTCTTTTAACAAGTGAACATGGCCATATCTGTTCTCTTCTTGCAGGGTTAGGGGCTGAAGTGAGAAGCACAAAAAATTGCCAGCCTTAAATATGGAGGTTTAAAATTATTAAATGTAAAGCTCTATCAGTGGGCTTTGAATTTGGCTCAATCTTGCAGAGTCTGGCAGGCTGATGAAGTGTAATTACCACGGGTAAAAAGCAGAGCATCAATTAACAGACACATGTGAGGCTGGCACTTACCAAGAATTCTCCCTGAAACATCTAAAGACAAATAACTCAGTGATCAGACACACCTGGAAATCTTGGAACAAACTTCAGAGTTGCAAAAATCAAATCTGGTAAAAATTTTCTAGTAAATACTGGACAAGACTCTTACAGTATATTTTTTTCGGGACTGCACTGACTTCTATATTGGAACCTGTTCTTTTTTTTTCTCTCAGTTGTTTATTCCTCTCAGTTCTTTTTCTATCAGTAATTCTCCAGATCTGAAGAAGTGGGTCTTTCCTACAAAAGCTCATCACCTAATAAATAATATTGTTCATCTTTAAGGTGCTACAGGACTGTTTTCCTTGTTTTGTGAAGAAAATCCATATTAATGCTGAAGAAAGAAAAGCTATTCAACTCAAAATTGTATTGGGGTTCTGTTGATCCTATGAAGAAAGCGCCTGAATGCCTGATGAAGTCAGTGCATCTTGGATCCACAAAGAGATTTTGGCATTGGTTGGATGGGGACAGTGGGGTACCTGAGGACATATCTACACTTGGGAAGAAAGCCATCTTAAGATAAGCCTCTCCAGCTACATAAGTAGTATAGCTGGAGTCAAAGTACTTAAGCTGAATTTCTGTAGCATCCCCACAGTGGACGGTCAATGGGAGAGTTTCTCCCATCGACTTCCCTTATTCCTGGCAGCCCCGTGGAGTACTAGGATCAATGGGAGAGCAGCAAGTGGTTGATTTAGCATGTCCCTACCAGACCCACTAAACTGATCCCAGTGAGATTGATCTCCAGAGCATTGATCTCCAGTTAAGTGTAGACAAGCCTTATGAACAGGCTCCACAAGAACCAGCATGTTACACAGGAAGCTGCCTTACTTGCCATTGACAGCTGCTGATGAGAGGGGTTTATTCTAAAATACCCTGCCCCCAACAAGGAAGTAGGTGCCTCACCAAGGGCTGAAGGCAAGTGCTTATCTCTATTAGTTATCCATCACTAAAAACCCCTCTCCTGGAGGCAAGAGAAGTGCATGCTAAATCATTTCTGGTGAGAATGTGTTAGGCGGCTGCCTCACTCCACACAGAACAGCAAGAGCACAAAGAGGTAGGGTAGTATTACCAACCAACTTATAGCCCGGTGGTCAGAACACTCATTGGGACTGGAAGAGACCCAGGTTAATTCCCCATCCCCCTCTGCTGGATGGGGGGAAAGGATATGAACAGGGATCAGCCACCTCTAACCATCTCTCTTTTTTTACCTCCCCACCCCATATACCATTAAATTCCCTTGGAGCAGGTGTATTCCTAAGCAGTGGACTAGAGAGTCATTCTCACTCACTTTCTGCCCCTTTCTGATCCAATACCAACCGAGTTCCATGGCAACCAAGCAGGAGTTTAAGGGGCTGGATTTGTGTGAAGTGGAAAAGCTTCAACAGGAGAGATTAAGGAAGCGTCATACTAGAGTATCCAATAGCTCAGTGGTTACAGCACTCTTTTGAGATATATGGGAGACCACATTCCAATCTTTTCTCCCCCTCAGGCAGGAAGGGGAATTAATCAGGGCAACTCAGACCCCCAGAGAGTGTTCTAACTATTGGACTAAAATATATAAAGGTGGATGGCAGCAGCACTTCCTCCTCTGGACACATTTTAAATAAGATGTAATCTGGATGGTGGCCTCTGAGAATGTCCATCCAATCAGGCATCTTGGGTGAGACTGGCACTTCCCTGCCTATCTTGTCCCAGTTTATAGATCACATTCACTGCCAGATTTTTACATAAGTAAGTTGCAGCTTAGGGCAATGGAAACTGGTGAGGAGAACTACCGGAGGGGCACTGTCCACATGCCCATCCTCAGCCCAGGAAGGACCAAAACAATTCCCTTCCACCCCAAGCCTCTCTCCCTCATCCCATTGGGTTGTTACAGAACTCTCCTGGTGGTCCTGGCCCTCTCCAGGAGCAGCCCTGCCAAAGAGCAGTGCAATTAGAGCAAGGTTGCGCTGCTCTCTGGCCATTCCTCTCCTGTGGAGCAGCGGGACCACCCTGTACTCAGCAGAAGAGGCAAGTTGTGAAGGGTGAGTGTGGGAGGGTGGGCACTGGGTGGGTGCATGTAACTCGTTGTGCATCTCGCAGGCTGAATGTGATTTAATTGTGTACTTAATGGTAAGCTAATAATGCATTAACATTTCCTGAATAGAGCTGGTTTTAAGAAATGTGCTTTGCAGAATCAGGGCCTTAAAATAAATGCCTTTCCTCTCTGACCCTCTTTTGACTTTTGATTTAAATCTTTTTTGTTTGTTTACCTCTCCTGTGCCTGATTTTCAGGGGAGCTTTGCCCACAACTCTCACTGAATTCAACTGGGGTTACAGGTGCTCAACACATCTGACAAGCTGTTTATATTTTATATAAAGCACAATTCTCTTTCCCTTACTTCCTTGAATGGACTCATCTATTTCAAAGGCTGAGAAGAACAGGGCGTTAGTGGATCAGGGATAACATTTCTACTGTATTATATTGGAACAAATACGTCCAAATTATTCTTTCTCCTGGTCCATGCTTCAAAACACAAACGAATAATTGTCACCAGTTACCCGAAGCTAGCTCCGCGAAAAATTATCTGTATCAAGAAATTTAAAAAACTTTCACTATATAAAAGCAATACAATAGCTATATTAGCAGTACTTCTGCTCTGATGATATGATGTATACATTTGAAACTTACAGAACTTAGAGACTCAACTCATTGAATAAAAACATTGTTACATGTAGGATCAGCAACAAGCTTTATGTGAAGCTCATCAGAATCTCTGTTATAGATGAGATCATTCCCTTCTTGTCAGATATTCTGAACAAACTCTTATGAACATGAAGCTGATGGTTCAGGATGTACTGATGACAAAAGGGAAATTCAAATGACCACACTTGCTGTGAGAGCACATCCATGTAGGCATGGCTCTGTAAACAGGGGGCCAGGTCCTGGGATGGTGTAAAATGGTGCAATTACAATTAAATTGATGCAAATATTTTGATTTAAACTAGCTGGTGATTCTCACCCTGGATCTCCTAGGATGTGATGTATAGAATGAAAGTGGGGATCTGACCCAAATCATTAATTAGTTCTGTGAGCAGAAATCAGGTGCTGTTTCTAAGGCACATTCTGACTTTGATCTATATTTTAATTGTGAGAAGACATTTTGGCATATTTTCCTTCTTTCCCCTCCGATGGGCCTAGTAAATCAAACTCTGAAAATATTAATTTTAGTATTTCCTTCACTTCAGAGGTGCAGTAATATATCTAGTCTATATCTTTTTTATAGGTTTGATTTTGGAGGGATGGGGGGAAATGAGGGGAAGGATAAACATGGGGTAGGAGTAACAAAATAAAAGAATATTTAAATGATTTCAAATGGATTGTAAAGTGTAGAATCATAGAAGATTGGCAAAAAAGCCCTCTCCTCATGAGGTCTGGCTAATATTAGGAATTATTGCCTCAAACACTGCAGGTGTGGATCCATTTCTTTCATTGCTAGCAAATGGGGTTGCAACTGCCTTTGACAGTGTAAAACTGCACAATCCCCATGCCCCAGGGCAGACAATGATGTTGGTGAGATGCTGATTTTAGGATAGAAAATTACAATGGTTATATAGTAAACAGCACCTGGAAGTTTACTAATGATTTTTACAATTAACAGCAGCACTGTGGTCCGATTATTCATGCAGGCTGTCTATGAAAGAGAAGAAAAGAAGCAGATGTTGAAAAGAACCACATGGATTGAGTGATATATATATACATATATAATATAATATTATATTTTAAAATAAAATATATATACTTTCTGGTAACCGGAGGTCGAGCCTCCTGTTATCAGCTTCTCCTAGCAATAATACTCAGGCCAAAAAAAAAAGGAAAGAAAAAAAGACCTTGAAACTCTGTTCTCTTGTTAATTCTGCATATGTGTGTGTGTGCATGGCATATGCTTGTGAATACACATATGAAGCCTTTAATCTCTGTGATATGATTTGTACGTTTGATATGTAATAAAAACTTTATATAGATGTGTAGTTCTCTTTTATTGAAATAACTGGATGTTCTGTGATAACATTCATAATGTTGTTGGCTGAATCTTTCCTCTGAGAAGTCCACCAGGTGTGTACCTGCCAGGTTAGCTAATTTCAGAACACTGTGAGTTTGAAACACACTGCCATCTGCAACATGAATGTAAAAGTACTATAAGGCATACTTTTATCTTGTATATTTTCCCGCTATCTCTCTAGTTGTCATTTATTTTCACAGCTGTTCTCAACCCATTGCCAAGCACAGGCCTCTTCAATTCCTTTCTGTAATTTGAATGTTAGTCAGGATTGACTGAGAGTGGGGGAGGCAGCTCTGAGAAAGACACTCTTTTCTTTTAACCCTTTGCAAACATCTGAAATTTCTGTATAAGCTTGCATTTGTTCTATTACTTCATGCTCATTAATGTTCATGTATCTCCATCTTTACAGGATCCTTTAGCAACTATAATAAGAAGACAAAAAAGCAATCATGTAGCACTTTAAAGAGTAACAGAATAATGTATTAGGAGATGAGCTTTCATGGAGCAGACCCACTTCTTCAGATCTGGAGATAGTGCTGTACTGGAAAATAATTAATATAATTATAGATTATAATAAATTATTGTGTTAGTCTTTAAAGTGCTACGACTGCTTTTTTGTTTTGTTAGGATACAGACTAACATGGCTACCTCTCTGTTACTAGAATAAGAAGAGTGTGTATGTGTGGTACCATGAGAATAAGATTGTTCTCTCTCAATTTCCATAAAACGAATCTGGAGAAAGAAAAATCAAAATTCTCACCCAAAACATGTGGCCAGATTCTCACTTGGTGTAAATAAATATAGCTTAAATGCTTTCACAAGAGTTATGCTGATTTGCACGACTTGAGGCTGTAGCTCTTTTCCTAAATGATTTCAAGCCCCATTTTTAAACACCCAAGAGATTCCAGCTGGTTTAGGAAACTTCACATAATCATGTTCATATCTGTGTGGTGATCTGAGGCAAACCAAACTCTAAATCTAATATTTATCTACTAGGTGCAACAAAGGTATGACCCACAGCAGTGCTGGTAAACAAAGTCACTTGATTTCTGGCTCAGGTTACCTGATCTGCTACAGCAGGTTAAGAAAAAAATCCTGTCACATGACAGGTGTCAGTATCAACTAATGTACACGGTCACTGCTACACTTGCTTACCAGATAATGTGAACTGATGTAAAACTTTTATCCTAATTTATCTCTTAATTAACCTAATGCATGTAGCTGAATGTACCATGAACACCAGTCTGTTCTGGATGGCTTAGAAGTTCTTTATTACACCTCTTCCACCTGGTTTCCAGCCTAAACATGTGACTATGGCTAAATTGGGATTCTGAATGTATTACTTAGCTGCTCAGTATGAAGGTGAATATGTACACATTGTATTTTAGAAAATCCATAGGCTTAAGTAATCATCTTTGTTCTCTTCTTGGACCTTGAAAAGCAGCCCTTCAAACAATTGTGACCTTCCCTCTTCATGTTACATTCCCAAATACCTTCTTTGGAGGATGTAGTAAGTGCCACAGATTAGCACAGGGGCATGGAGTCTTTCTCTTAGGAAAAGTAAATCTGTTTTCTTCAGTCTTACCTAGTTCTGTCTAGATCTCTCTTCAAAAAAACCAACCAACCAAAAATCCACTTTGTTTTCTGCCTTCCTGTGAATTTGCCCTACTTCTTGCTACACCCACTTGAGCTTTTCATTGTTCATGAATGTGACATATATTAGCATTTTCAAGTTTACCTATTGCACATGTGTGACTATAAATATACATTATGTTGCATATGTACCACTTTATATACCATCTATCTATTTAGACATACACATACAGAGTACATAAATATATGTCTGAGTGATGCTTATCTTTAGGCATCTTAGGCTCTTTATTAATGTGGGGTTTTGAGTTGAGAAAATTTCAAGTTTTTTTCTGGCTCGCAGAATCCAGTGGAACTGGAGGAGTGTCAGCTTTAAACTGGCTAGATCAAAATATGCAAATAAACTTAAATTGTAATACCAGTGCTATGCAAACTGTAACAAAAAGAAACAAAAGACTCATCTTTACAGCACAAAGAACTGAAAAGGTCAGAGACAATATTTAGACTGACACAATGCATTCTAGCATGTTTCATGCAGTTGAAGAGATGCTTTTCTAACAGAAACTATCACTGCAAGAATATTTTAAGATCTGTTGCAAACAAATGCAAATGATTAAAATTACAATCTTAGCATAGTTTGTTTTTAGGATTCTGCTCACTTATTGCTTCTAATGGCAAGAGTAGACTTTGCTGTGTCTTCAGGTAGTTTACCTCTGGTAACTGCCTAGCACCCCCTCTACCCCGACATAAAGAACAAAAAGTGGGAATAGCAAAGACTAGTTTGAATACTATTAAAAAAACTTGTCACCTCACTCCCTTGTACTGTGCACCAACTGAGCAGTTTGGCCAGAGGGGAAGACTTCAAGGAAAAGCTGTGTACATCAGGACTTGGTGACGATAATCTATAGGCAGCATTCTTCCTCCTACCTCAGGTCTGAACCTAGACCTTAGTCTTGCATGAGCTAACGCTGTGCTGCTGAGGTTGCTGTTTTCAGATGTGCTATCAAACCATGGTCTTGGCCTTGTTCTAGTTAAAGATCTCATAGCATTTTTCAAAAGACAGAGTGCTTGCTCTAGTGTCTGGAGTAAATTCCAACTTGAGTAATTACATTCTGCTTACCTAAATTTCCCTTGCAGTTTCAGTTGAATGTTATTTTTCCTTCTCTTCTGTTTCCTGAAATGCTGTGTAGTATTCCAGTGTATAATGTAAGAGTTACTACATTTTGTACTAGTTGTAGCTGTATTCCCAGATGAGAGCAGTGTTTTTTTCATCTTGTGTATCAAGTTGTTCAGTCTGCAAAGTGTTTGGGGATCCTTGGATTAAACACAAGATCATTTTAGGATATATTTGAAAAAGTAAAAGCAAAAACAGTTTTTTTTCTGCTGAGAAAATAAGCTTTCTTGTCGGAAGTTGCGGTGCACTATTTAATTTTTTTTGGTCCTAGTCTGTCACGTTGTTAGTCAAGTGGTGTACATGAATAATAAATACCAATGCCACTTAAATATTTGAAGAGGGGTTCAGCTGAGAAACTGCTTATTTTTACAAAACACGTTGTTGACAGAAAAAGGGAAAGTGGGAGAGAGGGTTAGCAATTTACAATCACAAGCTTCCACACTGTGATTGCCATGGGGTCCTCTACCAACAAGGCAGCTCTCATTCTGGTGTCCTTGTGCCACAGTGCTGGGTCCAGCTCCTCACACAGTTCCAGGAAGGTGACTTTCAACATCCAGAAATTCTGTAGCCGCTGCTTGTCATCCCAGACCTGCATGACAGTGTGAGTTCACCATTCAGTGCTTGTTTACAGGGCCCAAAAGCAATGGCCCACTGTGTGTGCAAGTGCTGTGTGAATGCCAATAAATAAATAAATAAAATCTAAAGTTTCTGCTGTCCATATTACACACCATGTCAGGAAACTGAGTCTTGTTCAGTTAGCAACTTTAAGATTAACTGCATTGCTATCTGTGATGCCTTAAAGACAGCTATTAGAGCGTAGGAGAGGAGTGTGGGACCCATCCATCCACACGCGGTGGGGTGCACAGCAAACAAAGACAGCTGAAAAATGCCATGAAAGAAAGCTGGAAGCCTGTGGAATGTTGAGACAGAAAATAATGCATCATGGGACATTGAGCCCAGTCCCAAGATGTGCCCCAATCTGCTTCGCCTTCCCACGAACCTAGCAGCAGAATGTGTTGAGTTGCATTATGGGACGGGTACCCACAGTTTATTCCTCATCTGTTGATATTGCCCCAACTGTCACAAACTCTGCCACAGAGTTTGAGCAAGTATGAAGATGGAAAACCCATTTTTATTAGAGCTCTTTTTAGTGTCCACATAGCTGCTGTTGACATCTATCCCACTGTAGACAAGGCCTAGCTAAAATACTGACCCTGCAAAGGATTAAGTACATGCTTAATTTTATGTACTGTGGGTTTGCACCTGTTTCCATGTACTTGAATGATGTGGGATCAAGCCTCAGAGCCTTGAGCCTGGGCTACCGAGGGCAGTCCAAGTTTGCTGTTGACTTCAACACGAGACAGAGCAGATTCTATGAGAGGTGTCACTGAAGTTTAGAGGACTACTTACTTTACACAAAATTGTGAGTATGCATTAGTCTTCCCAGGACTGGTGCCACAATGTATCTGTAGCGACTGGTAACCCTTTCTGGTGGCAGAGAGAGGGGTGTCTCCATATCAGATATTTCAGCAAAACTCTTTAATTTTTTCCTTGCTGTTCTGAAATCCTTAACTTAGGCTTTATGCAGCTAGCTGTATTAATGGTGTGTGAAGCACTCTTTCAATGAAAGGAACCTTGGAAAGGTGGAGAAAAGCACACCAAGGGCCCAGACCTGCAGTGTGCCAAACACCCTTTTTTGTCTGGTGCTAGCTGAGGGAATTTAGCTGCCTAGTTGGTCCTCTTCACTGGTTGCTGGATTTTGCTTGTGTGCAGCTCATGGCAGGACTGAAGCCTTTGATAACAAAGTAAACTTGTCTGTGACCTTTTTATGCAGATGTTCTCTAATGTTTTTATTTGCTTTTTCCTGTGCCACATGCTATTCGTTTCACTGATCTTCCATTTGCATACATTCCCCCAAATAACTCATTATTTTCATTGTAATTTATATGTTTTTTAAACTTACCAGAGCTGTTGCCATGAAGAAAAATAATAAAAATTACATAGAAGTCTATAATTACATTAGCCTGTAATTATTACAAACAAGATACAATACTGTACAAAGCAACAAAATAGGAACAGGATTCTGGTGTGCGCGCGCGCACACACACACACACACTCTCTCCCTACCCCCGCAGTTAAATAACATTATGCATCTGCCTTTAAACAAAGAAAAGAGAGAGAATCATAAACCAATACTTCCCAATCTGATTACATCCCCATTCTGGGGAGAAATGCTACCTGAGGTCACAAGCTCTTCTGACAACTTTACCGATAGCTTGGCCCAGTGAGAGATAAAGACGGAGTTAGATGTCCTCACCCTGACCATCTGGTAATCTTTTGTATTTTAAAATAGTGAACAATACAACATGGACTGGAAGTAGAAGTAGCAGCAGCAACATTGCAGGTAAAGAAACCGTTTCAATATAGAATCCTTCATAATCTGGAATTACAGGTCAATTTTAAAGGCCAGCACTGGATTTCGGTTGAATGAGCGTCCGTGATCATCAAGCTGGCAATGAGCGGAAATTAGGTCTGGGTCCCATCAGCATTTGGGAAGAGGAGGTTGTACAGTCACAGCTGCCCTCCAGTTATAGGAATCATGTTACTTATAGGAAGATATCAAGATACGTGACTGAAGTTCAGGGTTTGAAAATCTTGACATGGTGCAGTTATCATGGAGATCTGAAAGGTGATTAATGATGTACAGCTCCAGGCTGAACTATTGATGAAATAAGTTCAGAGTTTGTATGACTGGGCTTCCAAAACTGGGCTGGTGCATCTGAGGAGATACATATAACCTATTCTATTCCCCACATTTCAATAGCCAAAGACACAACACCATTGTGCGAGCCCTTGTGGGCCATGGTGGCATATACAGGACTCACTGAATTGGATGCACTGGATACCAATAAACAGTGGATGTATTTACTGTCCTCATTTGGTGTGAGTAAGTACTACCCCAGATAAAGCATTATCACTCATGCTACTGATTTCTACGGTCCTTGTATCTGTTCTCTTTCTGCCCTGTTGGAAATTGGTGTAATGTGAAGCCGATAGCACTGTGGTTGTCCATGACTTAATGACTGGCTCTCCCAGGAATTGTCCTGAATGTTTACAGTGTACGATAGCATGGAAACGATTCCATGGGGTATTTGACTCCTAGGCTATGTCTAGATTCAAGAGATCAGTCAGCAAAAGATACGCAAATTGTGCAAAGCATTTGTGTATCTCCTGCCAATAGTTCTGTCAGGAGAGGCTTTGCCAACATTTGACCATCTGCATGCGGCCAAATGTCACGAAAACGACCTCTGCTGACACCTCCCTTCTTCCTTGAGGAACGAGCGTTAGTCGGATGTTGGCAGAGGACTCTGGGAACAGCAGACTTCTATCCAGCAAAGGAAGTTGTGAGTTAATTTTACCCTCCAACTATTCAAATTGTTTTGTGGGGATGGATGCTTGGCAGGGTTGCTAGAAGATATACCAGCAATGTCTATTACATTGCACTCTTTTCAGGCTGCTGAAACATTATAAGCATTTGTGCTACTTCACATACCAGAATGAAGAAAATGCCATCCAGATACTAGGGGTTGAGACCTTCCATTTACACCTGGGAAATTTTCCTGTGTTAGTGACTGAGGAGCTGATAAAGACTGGACAGGATTGCAAGTTACAATGGTTGCGGAGGGATACTAGCCTTAACCAGGCATTTTGGAGAACACCTGAAATTTTAAAATATTTCCTTCGATATCTTTTATTATTTGCTAGAAGTGGAGCAAAGTCAAAAAAGTAATAAACTTGTTTTTGCAGTACAGGCAGGCTGTTTTAATGTGGAAGGGGTTGGGACTGATAGAGCCCTGAAGAATAGTTTTATGGCAATTTACATTGTGCTTGAGAAGTGGACACAAATGTTTTAATTTTATAGTAATGATTTATTTAAAAAAACCTACTAAATGCAGCTGTAATAAAGTGGTGGGTCACATTTTTTCCCTCCCATCCATTTTCTTGAGCAGAATGATCAGGTTTTTTAGGGGAGGTGTTGGGGGATCAGAGGCAGTGGGGAAGGCCAACTGCAGTGATGTTTCCTCCATCCACACTGAGGCAGACGCTAGGATTGTATGTTAAGAATGCAGCCTATTGTTTTGCGAGATCCTTCATAATAACAAATATGTTAGCCTCCACGTTACCAGCCTGAGATGCAGAGTTTACTCCTGCTTCTTTGGTTTGTGAAAACTCCATCACATTGTGATGTTTCTGGGCTATATAAGCGAATAACTCCTATGAGTCATCTTCCAGGCTAGGGCCAACCCATGTCCCTCTTCCACTTCTCCCTTTCCTTGCTGGTTGGCTAGGAAAAGGAGCCTGTGCTGCATCTTTTCAAACATTCAGATTTCAAATAAACACCCATCCTGGCTCACTGGGAGCTTCCTATATTTTTGGGAAGAAAGTTTCTTTTGAAGATGGGGTTTACTTTCAAAAGAGCTGCATCTACACTGCTGTTTTTCTTTTGAAAGAAGCTCTTTCAAAAGGAGAATATGCAAATGAGGCACCAGGTATGTAAATCTGCACCTCATTTGCATTATTGATTTCCCTCATTTTCATGCCTCTTTCGAAAGAGGAATGCAAGCGTAGACACAGCCTATCTCACCATCTTAAACCAAACCTGAGAACTGCCAACTCAAGGGAAAAAGAGCTTATAAAAATCTCTTTTTCCTAGTCGTTTCTACTAGGGTGGGCTTGGCTAGTATTTAAATCCAGCATTATAAAAACATAGACTATTTAAAAAAAAAACAGAAAAAGTACTCCGGTGTATAGAGACAAACTCATCTCTACATTGTGCATGTACGTTTGGGTTTTTCAGCTGAAAATAGTCAAGCAAGCAACATTCAGTAAAGGAACCAAGGGGACATTATTAAGACCCACCACTAGCACATTCACTTTGACATATCTTTGTAGCTGACAGTGTGACCTTATTTCTAGGTACTCTCATTAGCTGAGGGGCACTATCAAAGTTCATAGAGGTGGGTCAAGATATTCTGCAGAAGTAACAGTCTCTTGATGAAAATTGTACTTCAACAAGTGCTGTCATGATACCAGGTTGGCATGGTAGTATAATGTCATTTATGAAACCTAGGAGGTGCTTCTGGGGAGGATGTTATAGAATGTCTAGTTTGCAGATAGCATTGGTGTTCCAATTTTGAGCCTAAGAAGTTCAAGATGAAAGTACAGTATCTCTTTTAATAGGAAAACAGTAGGGATGGAAAGACTAATTTGGGTATCATAGTCCACTATTCTCACTTTTTCTCCCATTTTAAGGATGAAACACAAATCAACTTTTATTTTTCGTTTTCACAGTGCTTTAAATTAATGTTTTTTCTTTGCAGCTTCAGAAAGCACATCCTCATGTGCGTATCAGCTTGATGATTGAAGAAGATTAATTGGTTTAGAAAAATGTTGGAGAAGTGTACAAACTTTAGAGCTTTATCTGAAATGGACCCCAAAATGTCTGAAGTCACTAGCATTCAGACTAAGGTGTCCATCGTATAGGTCTCCATCTAGGCCTCCATTATACGGATATCTGAATTTCAGCAAAAGCATTTTACACAGGTCTTCTTTGAGTAAAGCATGTGGGGATTATGCCTCTCTATCAGCACAACAATCACAGATGAATAAAAGACAAAAGGTACTCAAGGAGGGGGAAATCTCTATCTCTGCTTTCACTTCTAGCAGTTCATACACGACAATGAGATACAGATAGCAACTTTGTTATCAGACACATGAAAATTTCCTTTTAAATTGCATGTTTTTCAAGTTATTCAGTTCAAACAAAATTAGAATTATTATTAATTAAGAGCATGTGAATAAATTTGAATATATTACTAGTTTTTGTATCTTCACTGTTTGCTATCTTCATGATCTTATTTTACGGAATTTCATGGCTCTACAGCAATCCTATTTTGTGGGTTACCTTGGTGGAAGAAAAGGCAGCAAAAGAATTAGAAAAGGAAAATGCTCAGTTAATTAGGTAGGGTATTAGCTCCTGCTCTAGTTAAAATCAAACTAAAATAAGAATTTGACAGGTGTTTGGCCACAATGAAAGCATTAACCACTTTTTAACTTTTGGGAATGTGAACAAGGGTTAAAAAGAGATGGAGCTTGAAAGTCATTTTGAGGACATTTTATAACAGCGTTTATCTTGTTATTCAATGAATTTTCTTTGACAGTTCTTCTGAGACAGATTTTCCCTCCTCTCCTAGCTGTGCTGAGATATTTCATGTCTTTCCTTGTAGTGTAGGTCAGTTGGGATTCATTCTCTTTATTCACTTTACACTTTTTATTTTTACTTTTACGGTGCTTCCTGTGGTTGGATTTTTGTTAGTTTTACTGGCTTATTTCATGCCAGACTGAGGGAGTTGAACTGCAGCTTATTCTGCAGGACATTCCCTGAGAAAATCCTTCTGCTAGGACATCTCCACAAGGATCTAATGATGGACATCCTTGCACATCCATCCCTGAAAACAGCTACAGGACTTTTCCCAAGCCTGTACATCTCACAAGTGGTGAGGACAATGCATGTGAAGACCCTTAGCTTCTGTGTGAACTCCAGCCCCCCTTTCTTTCTCCAGCAGCACAGCTTCATCACATTATCTTTTCTGTAGATAGTAGAGCTAGTTAGAAAATAATGTGCATCTTCCCTAAGTACAGTCCATTGCTACTTCTACACCCACAAAGAACACAACTTCTAACTTTTGGGGATGTAATTATATAATTTTGTTTAGTGTTATAATGACTTCTTATATGGTGGTGATACATGTTAACTGCCACCTTCTAAGGGATCTCAGGCAAATCTTCCATACAATCAAATGCAAGCTCATTTTATCACAATCTACCTTTGTTTGCAAAAGTAGGGACAAATAGAAATCTTTCAGGCTCTCTCAAGATTTCAAGGGAAACCCAACTGTAAGCAGCAGTGAAAATATTTCAAAATATGATCACTTTCGCTGATGGGGGAATTACCCCACACCAGCCCCTGGAGAGATTAAGATCATTAGATGGGCCAGTCAACTCACTGGGATGCACCCAGAGGAGCAATAAGGACTAATTGCAGGATGAAGATCACCTGGACAGGAATGGGATGGGCTTGCATGAGCCTAGCTAGCTGAGGGCAGAAAGGGGCTGTTAGGAGAGAGGAAGTCAGTCATCATTCTTTCTGAGGCTAGAGAGCAAAAGGAGCTTGGCTTGGAGGGAGGTGCGTGCCTTTCAGAGAATGGTAAAGAAGCCTGTGGGAGGTAATGTAGGACGTAATCCTGAGAAACAGCAGTGGAAATGTGCAGAGCTTAGCTGATGGCTGCAGGATCCCTGGGCTGCAACTGGAAAAGAGGACAGATTTGAGTTCCCCTCTAGCCACTGTGGAAGTAGCACTACTGAGGGGCAGTGAGAGGAAGACTTCAGGGGTGGTGGGTACAAAGATACTTTGGTTCCAAACCCTCCTGGAAAGAGGAACCTGACAGTGACCCTGCTGGGGGTCAAGCCTTAGAGTAAGCAGCAGCTCCACCATCAACTGTCTCTCTCAGGACTCATTTCTGGAGACAGGGCCACAGTGGTGAGTAAAGAACTAATATGCAGCAAAATAATTACATATTATGAAATAATGTCCACTGTACAAAGTCTATAAAATAAATTCAAATAGCCTCTGGTACAAACAATGGATTTTATCAGTAATTTTCTTAGGGTTGTCTGGTCACCCTAATCCCCTACCCCTCCATCGTGAAATTACACTTGCTGCTTGGGAGACAGTGTGATGTTTTTCCCTGTGCAAAAAACAATGGCATTGATTGAAATTCTCATTTCAGTCACAAATTTCTGAAATCAGCGGGGTGTACTTCAACCATTCAATCATTAAGACCCATTCTGAAGTGACCTTTGAATATATGTTAACTAGATAAAACTATTATAGCTGGGTGAAGTTTGAACTCAGTATAAGGTTTTCAGAATGGGGATTTTGACATTGCTCATCTCAGAGAGAAACAAATTGTTGCCACTGACAAGATTCTGGCAGCAGACAGCTGGAAAATCATAAAGAAATGATAAAGGGCATTTTATTGACAAGTGGAAGCTTTTAGTTCAGCAATATTCATCTCTGGCCAGTCGGTTCAATGAACAGCTGGAACTCAAAGTGTGACTTCTTGTCTAATACTTGATGAGAAGGTAGGAAAATGCTGGTAGGAAAGCCCTCTTTTACAGTTACCATGTAGAAACTCTTCCAAATCAGCTCACCTCGTCTTTAGTTCTAAGGGTCAAGAAAATAAATGCCTGTGGTTCTGCAGTAAAGAACAATATACTTACCGCCTTGAAGCCATGTTACTAATTTCAGCACCACTGATGCTGTCATTATCTTTTCTGTTCAGGTCATCTTTGGATTATAAATGTTATTTCTTCAAGAAACAAAAGCCTGTGATAGATTTTTTGGGAGGCCAGTTGGAGGGTGACAAACAAAAATAAAAAATACTTTCCCAGCTTTCCCATTAGTTCTGGGAAAACATAATAAAGCCACAGCTGGTAGGCACTTATTTTTTCTTAGTACTTAATAATAGAATTAATTGGTAAGTGGAAAGCTTTCAACCCTTTTTTTCTGCTGCACATTGCCCTCTGCTATCATTATGAACAGACATTAGAATCTGAGCTAATTGTAATTTCTTAAGAAGAAATATACTGGAATCATCAACATCAACTTTATTGTTTTAGGGTTTTTTGTTTTAGTGACAAAGCTTTAAAGTTGTGCATAAATAATCTCCAGAAAAGGTGTAGCTAGCATAAGAAATTCAAATCCCTGAGAAATGCTCAGTTGTACCTCTCCAATGTACCCCCGCTTTGGACTGCTCTGTGATTCTTTCACTGTGACAACACTCCCTTGAATGCCATCTCAGTAAGTCTTGGGGAAAGTGACTCTTTTTTCACTGTTGTACTAGCTAAAGTGAGTAATGTTTAGAATGATGAACAGCAGTTTCAGCTGAGTTGTCTACTGTAGTTCATTCAGATTAATCCATCTTCATTAGAGACATTTATCATTGTCACTATGCTTTTCAAACAGTGTTCTAATGCTGCAACCCATACCTAGCTAGCTTCATCTTAGGCATGCTGAGTTTATTGTGAAAAAATGAGAGCTAGTGTTAATTTTTTACCTGACCTGTAACTGAACCAAAAGCAAATGTTCATCCAGAGTGGGCCAGCAGCCTTGCCAGGCTCCTGGGCAACGCGAGGGGGCCCTGCTCATGCCGCAAAAGGGATGGGACTTTGTGTGGAAGGGCAGGGCTGCGGCCAGTCAGCTCTCAGCACAGCCTGGATGGTGACAAACTCCACTCTCCCCCGCTCTTGGCACTGCCTGACATGTGCTGCATGGCACTCCCGGCTCCTCCAGCATCCTTAAGAACCGCTGGGAGTGCATTGTGTGGTGTCCAGCAGTGGTTTAAAGGGCTCCAGCCAGCACTGCTCCAGTGGGTAGTGGTGGTGGCAGCATCCAGAAACTCCCGGCCCTTTTGTATCACCAGCTCCAGGGCAACTGCACTCTTTGTCCATCCTGCCTCCCTCGCCCGTGTTGGTGGGCCTGTTCATCCATTATTTCAGACATAAATCTGGGCTCCTGTGCTTTTCTGTAAGTTATGGTTCCTAACATGGAGAAAACAGCAGGTGCTCAGATGCAATAGTGAGTGCATGATCTAAGATCCTGCAAAGACTAGAACTGGTAAGTTTGCAATTTCCCAGCCCCCTGAGAATCAGAATGCTTCTTGCTTTGTTGAATACCTAGTGGTGGTGTGCTCTGCTGGACTTCCAGAAATCATAACTTCAGCAAACCTGACTGGAGCAGAGGAGTAACCTGGTTTAAAATGCAAGATAATCATGATAGTTTTTAGATGAATCCAAACAAGTAGCTCTTTAGCTGGTGAAACAATTCATGGAAAATCTCTTGCTTCAACAGTTTTAATTTCTGTCTCATTACACTTCTGCCTGAAGCTGACTTTTATCACATAGCACTATTTGGTTAGGGCTAACCTATCTTGAAATAACATAAGCGATTTGTGTTGTGCTAATTGCGTAAGTTATTTTGAGGGAACTTGTTTTGAACCTGGTGCCAGCTACATTGTACCAGAGTTTGAAATAAGTGCCTATCTTGAACTTCCTGCTACCCCCATATGATGAGGGGTAGCGACAATGAAATACTGAGATTGAAATAACCCTGCTATTGTGAGTGTGGTGTTTGTCGGTGGGGTTTTTATTTCGAGATGCAAACATATCCTGAAATAGCAAACATAGTGCAGCCTTGGCCCTTAGGAATAATTTACAATTACTTAAGAATATTTAAAAGTAGCATCTAACAAAGTGTTCCCTGGCCTTCTAATGTCTGTCCGTAAATATACCATGTTCTATTTGCTAAATTAGCTAATCTCAACCCTCCTACCCCATCCTAGCACAGTTTATTGACTAGGCACCAGGTTGTAATTATGCAGCCTGAGAAGATGAGTGACAATGATTTTAGGATTAGATTTTCAAAAGCACTTAAGTGATTTAGGAGTGCAAGTCCCATTGATTGACCTTTAACTATTATTGGCCAGTGAACCAAACCAGCAAATGGGGGTGAGGGGAGGGAGCAAAGCAGGCAAGTGCTCTGAGTCCAGGGATTCAAAAAGGCTGGAAGTTCCTGGCTGCCATCACTGCTACTGTGCAGTGTGCTCTGGATGGCTCTGAGAGCTGGCTGGGGGTGAGGGGCCACAGTGCAGTCTGGGCACCTCTATGTGTTGTCTGCCCCGACCATGCCCTTTCTACCTGAAGTCCTGCCCCTTCATGGAGTGCAGAGCCGGGCCTCCTCCTACCTCACCCAGGGGTCCAGCAAGTCTTTTGGATGCCCTGCTGTGAACTATGACAGACTTTCTGTTGTTGTTATGTAGTACCCAGAGGCACTGAGACCTCATCTGGGGCGAGTAAAGTCTCTGCTCTACAACCTTAGCTGAGAGGCAGCTGGCCTTTAGCTCACATGGTAGAGTTCAGGGCTTCAGACCCTCTACTTACAGGTTCTGTCCCTGAGGCTAGCAACCTGGGTCTGTTAGCGTTACAATTAGATAAAGTGATAGATTTGTCTGCTATAATTCAAGAATTATTTGCTGTTCATGTTCCTTCAAGGAGTGAAAATGCCACAGGAAGGCTCTGAGTAGAAAAAGTAAGGACCAAATCTTGAATGTTATTGGCTATCCCAGTCATGGGTCATGATCATAATTGATAATGCCTAGAACTTATAGAAGAGTTTTCATCAGTGGCTCTCAAAGTGCTTTACAAAGCAGGTCAGTATCCTCCCTTTTTACAGAAGGGTTAACTGAAAGACACATTTGCAAAGGAACTGGCTCAAGGTCACTCAGCAGGCTAGTGACAGAGCCAGGAATAGAAACCAGCTCTCCAAAGTCACAGTCTGGTTTTGGATGCACACCACTGCACTGCTTTCCAGAGGCCTTCCTAGAATTCTAATGGAAGCCCCTTTCACTGAAGTGGTGTATTTAACAGAATGTCACCTTCATTATAACAGAAGAGGATCTACTTGGCAAGTACTGTACTCCCCTTCACCATGGGAATGTTCTTAAGAATGCCCTTCACTTCCTTGTAATTGTAGTGGCATAAAGGTAATCTCAGGAAGTCCATATTTGCACTTTCACTGGGACGTGGCTAAATGATCAATTGAGTTCTGCTTCCAAAGACTAATACAGTGACTGTCGCAGGGGTAGGAGCAAATGCTTCAATTTTATCTTTAACCCCTGGGGTAGCAACCCTGAACTTCTTTTCCTTCTGCTTTGCTTGTCCTGAGCAGAGGAGGAGCCAGAGTAGGTAGACACAGCAAGGGGGAAATTTGAGTAGCAGTTGAAGTCTAACAGCACTCAAATGTCCACACATCACAATGTAGCAGGAGTGTCAAAAGCCCTTGAGTGTTGGTCCATTCCCTGACCAGTGGGCAAGCTTGAGTTTAAAACACTCCCAGAGATCATTTAAGTGCAACACTCTGCATAACTAAACTTTACATTGAAACAGGGGCAATTCATATAGTGGGGGGTGCTGAGCCATAAAACCAAATTGTAAACCCTGTCTGTACTGGATAGCACTTCAAGACAGGGAGTACAGTAACGCCCCCATCCCCAGAGGTTTTTAAGTCCCGGCTTGACGTAGTCCTGGCTGGGATGATTTAGTTGGGGTTGATCCTGCTTTAGGCAAGGGGCTGGATGGATGAACTCCTGAGGTCCCTTCCAGCCCTAGGAGTCTATGATTCTATGAACCCTTGTTCTAGCATGCATGCAGTGGAGATGGTTTCTTATAAAGGTATGTCTACTCTGCAGAATTATTTTGAAATAGCAGCCGCTATTTTGAAATAACTATGCAAGCATCTACACAGTGCAAATGATACTTAGAAAAACTTTCAAAATAGTGGATGCCTTATTTCAAAATTGTTAAACCTCATTGCACAAGGAATAGCTATTTCAAAATAGGGGCTGTGTAGACAGGGGCTGTATTTATGTTGCTCCCTCCCTTTCAGAAAGGACATGTAAATTTGTTTGGGAAGAAGGGTGCTTTTGAATTCAGGGCACCCTTTCAAAGGAACCCCAGCTACATGGCTATTTTTAGCTCGAAACCAGCACTTTTGACAGACCAGGTGGCTCTCATTATGCAAATTAGGTCCTGAATATTCATCTCAGTGACTTATTTGCATTTTGAACGGCCATAATGTTACATGCCTCTTCCGAAAGGGAGGGGTAGTGTAGCCACAGCCAAGGAATAGGGCCTATTTCAAAACATGCCATAGTGCGTCCAATGGCTCTGTTTTGAAGTCGGCTCTTTTATGTGTAGGTGATCTACTCTGAAATAGCTGAGGGCTATTTTAAAATGCATGTTGTGTGTAGCAATACTATTTTGGAATAAGCTATTCCAGAATACCTCTTCTGGAATAGCTTATTCAGGAAGGCTGTGTCTACACTACCACTCCCTTTTGGAAGGGGCATGTAAATGCAGCAGATCAAAAATGTTAATGAAATGCTGATATGAATATTCAGTGCCTCCTTTGCATAATGGTTGTTGAAAGTGCTGCTTTCAAAATGCAAACAAATTGGGAAGAAGGGTGCTTTCAAAAATGGGGCTTCCTTTCGAAGGAACCCTGTCTACCTGAATAGTTTGCATTTCGAAAGCAGCACTTTCGACTTGGCAAGTGGCTGGTATTATGCAAATGAGGGTCTGAATATTCATATCAGTGTCTCATTAGCATTTTCCATCTGCTGCATTTATATACCCCTTCCAAAAGGGAGGAGTAGCACAGACACAGCCAAATAGTGCTGCTGTGTTAACATAGCTTTAGACTGCCATAGCATATCAGTGACAGTCTGTCAGACAAACAGGCCTTTCTGAGCTCCAGTTATTTCATTGACTTCTACTACTATTGTATATAAGTGTTCAAGATGAGATACTTCGGTGTCTCAAGGACTTTTTTTTATGTTTTTGTAATATCAAAAATGATGCTTTTTTTTCTGGTTAATGGCTGAAATGTGAAGCTGGCAAAAAGACATTCTGCTCGTTTTGTTGTTATTTTTATTTTATTTCGTACTGCTTCAGACAAAAGGTAATGTGACTGATGTAATCTGGCATGATATTGCTCAGCGTGAGATACTGATATAGAGTTAGATTACAGTTTGTCTGAATGCGTGTGAATGTTGCTCTTTTCATCTGGTTAAAGCAGATGCTGGAGGTGGCATTAACACTTCCACCTTAGCAGCAGCTGCTAATGTGAAACCATTCTTTCACTGACCTCAGCTTTTTATTGTGATAGAGAGATAGCCATGTCAGTCTGTATTCTATCAAAACAAAAAAGCAGTCCTGTAGCACTTTAAAGACTAACAAAATAATTTATTAGGTGATGAGCTTCCGTGGGGCAGACCCACTTCTTCAGATCATTGTTGATCTGAAGAAGTGGGTCTGTCCCACGGAAGCTCATCACCTAATAAATTATTTTGTTAGTCTTTAAAGTGCCACAGGACTGCTTTTTTGTTTTTGCTTCTGCCTCTCATTATTTCCAGTAAAATCAAGGGTTTCCATTTACTGCAAGTCAACCTAGTGAACTGGGCAGGTCTGATACAGACCCATGTTAGTGAGGGACACAGCATGTCATTGCAGTTGGCTGAAACGTTAATGTATATATATTGGTGGGATCCTGGTCAGTGTGTAGTTCACCCTACTCCATTAATACATTGTTAAAGTGAAGGCTCAGATGTGCTTCCAGCAACTACTGACATTTCGTCTGAAATAAGGATGAGAAATTTCACTTATTACAAAGCAGAACATTAAAAAGGCTCCTTATCTAGGGGACCAGAATAGGGATATTAGTAACACTGCCTGCTTCCTTTTAAAACCCTATTAGTGTCAGGTAATATGTTTCTCCAATGGTGCTTGACATTCACTAGGCTACAAAAATATTGAGACTGAACTTTCCTAGGCAATATTTTAATGTACACAAAGAACTGTCACCAACTAAAGAAAAAGTACTCTTTGATTGGCAATAAAATATGTATTAGCGTTGTTCCTAAAAATGGTTACTGATCTGTTCCTAAGATGGGTGTGTGCATGTGCATATATACATGTAAATGGACATACGTCCTCATTAACTGAATTGTGAACTTATAAGTTAGTTGTAATTTAGCAGTTGTGATGCATGAGCATTGGAATGTCCTACAGTTCAAAATCCAGTGTTTATTTTTGTGCTGCATATCACAGAGTGGTGACAGGATATTGGTTTCACACTGCTGTGTGAATATATATCAGCCTCTTGCATGAAATATTTTTGTTTACATAGTATTTTAAGTCTTACACATATACAACTGTTGTTCTTTGTTAAACTGGCTGCCTCCCAAAGCTTGCAAGCTAAAAGGCACAATACATTGCGAGTCAAAAACAGCATGACCTATCAGTATTATAGTTGGAATGCCTTGTGAATATAGGCGTTGACTCTCTGGGTGCTTTGGGGCTCAAGAGAAAATCAATACGGGATGGTGAGCACCCACTAATGACTGCTGTTTGGTGGTACCCTGAGCTGGCTGCTGATGTGCTGTCTGGTGGAGGTGTGCGGGGAAGGTAGGGAAAAATCAGAAGCAGGCAGGAGGAGGCATTGAGGGAGAAGGCTGAGGGGAGCGAGGAAAGGGCAGACATGAGTCAGGGGAAGAGAGTCTTGGGGCCAAACTACAGTGATGCACCCACCAGTAAAAAGTCAGTGCTTATGCTTATGAAATAGGTATGTTTTCAAAGGGACAACAGGGAGACACTTTAGAATCCCATCCTTTAACTGGGAGGCTGTCTCAAGCATGGTGACAGAATGCAGAATGTCAGGAAAGGGTGAAGGAGACAGAAATGTCAGTCAGAAAAGAAGTGAGGTAGAATGTAGAGAGTGGGATTGTGCAGGACATTGTGGAGGGAGATATTCTAAAGAGCTTTGCTAAAGGTTTAAACAGTTTTGATAGTAGCAATGCAAAGTTTGATCTTAGTAATGGAGAACAGAGAAGACCAATGGCAGATTAGCCACTGGGCCAATGGTGCATGTACCCTGAGGCCCCGGCCTATTGGAGGGCCCCAGAAAAATACATGCTCTCATGTCCTGACTTGATCCAGCCACCCAGTGCTCTTGCCGGGGAGCAGATTAGGGTTTGGGAGCTTGCCCCAGTCCAGCTGTCCCTGTGCTGTCAGGGTGGAGGGGGTCAAAGTCCCTTGTCCTGACTCCATTTCTCTGGCAGTTGCTTGGGTAGAGGGGAAGGAACTGCAGGCAGAAGAGGTGGTGGAAAGGGGTCTCATTTGCTCTGGCCCAGGGCCACACAAAACCATAATCCACCTCTTGAGAGAACCAGAATTGATATTCAAGATTGGTGGTGGGTAAGACATGGGGCAGGAGAAATGATCTTTACAGCAGCATTTTGGGTGTCCTGAAGTAGGGGAGGGCTGGTGGCCTAGAGTAGGAGGTTGCAATGGTCAGGATAACTTTTGAAATGACGCATATAACACAAGTCAATTAAGGGTAGACAAAGAGTATGGAGTTTAGAATCTGCTAACTGATTCACCTAACAAAGACAGGATGGGATTGAAGTAGTATACTACAATGCATTGATTTCACTGTCAGTTTTGTAGCAGTGGGTATTTCCTTTAAGAGCTATTAAATATCCAGTAAAGCAGGGAAAAGATGTCAGGGTCAGGCTACACCTTTGCCACATCATTCCTTTGCTGCACTTTTAGCACCTTGGAGCTGTTAGCAGCTGGCATAGGTGACCCAGAGGCTATTCCAACGTGGTGTAGGAGTGCCGTCTCTGAGCTCAGTGTCACCAGTTGTCTTTGCTCACAGCTCTTACCTGACTTGTAGCCTCTGCAGATAAATTATAATGGAGTATCCAGTCCTTAAAATCGCCAAAGGAATTTTGAAATCATACAACCAGTAGTGGCAGGAAGTTAAAAAAATGTTGCCTGTATGCAACATTGTTTGTATGTTTTTAATTTTTCAGTTAGTTGTTGTTTTCTGTCTTTCAGGTACCAAACATTACAATAAATGGATGGTCAATGGGAATGTTATTTTGAAGCTGAGGTAAGAGGTGCTCTTGTCCCCTGGTTAGAGGATTACACTAGTCTCACAACCTCTTTTGTTGTGCTCACTTGGTCTCTGAAGTGCAAATTAGAAAGGCACATATATAATCAACCGCTGCATATTTAAGTCATGATATATTCAACATTGCCTATATTTATCCCAACAATAGCATGAGATCCCCTCTCTCATCACACTCAAACTCCTTTCTTCTATAACCCTCTTCCAGACTGATTTTGTTGTTTTATTCACTCAATGTCAGAAACTCAATATTGTCTGTCTCTGACTCAGCGAGAAGTTAAAATGACTCATACATCATAAAGGCACCCTTTTGTTGAGTGCTCTCTGGTTAGTTCTAATTAGAACAGTGAATTACTTAAGGAAACTGCAGAAATTAGGTAGCTTCCAGGCATATAATTATTTATTCACTGTCTGAGCCTAAGAAACCTCCACTTGGTAGGAATTTTTCAGATCTTTCCTTCTAATATCTAGTATTATGTTTAAATTCTTTCAAAATTTACTGATAATCTCCAAGCCCCCAAAAGAAAAGTATCTTTAGTACTAATAAAGTTAGACACCATCTGTCTGATAACTATAGTTGTGCTTAGCATTGTACAGAGCAAAATTTAAGCTATCTCATTCAGAAGATTGCAGACAGCTCCTTGCACACCAATAGCATCTTTCTTTCGAGTGTTTTCCAAACACTCACTTAGGCTCCCAATAATCTGTGAGGTAGGTAAAAGTGACATCCTTTTACAGATAGTAAAGGCAAAGCATAAAGAAGTTCACTTTATTTGCTCAAGGATATGTAGGAAGCAGGTAGCAAAGGAACTTCAATACTTCCATGCCTTATCAGAGACCTTGGGATAAATAAGAATTGGTAACCTGGGTTTTTCAAATCAGAGCACTCATCTGAGTTTTTGTAGCCTATAGCAAAGTAACTGTAAATATTGTACATTGAATATCACAATGCAATCAAATCAATTCCATTCCACTGCCTGTTAGGTAACAGCTGGTGGTTCTTCATAAAAAAATAGGCAATTCATTATTCCTACTTTTTGGTGTGAAATCAACATATCCTTTTTTGCATTTTTCTGACTTTCAAATGAGCTCTATCATAAACGATACTGGTTGACATGAACAGAACAAGTCCTTTAAACTTTACCATTCTGCCAAGCAGCTGCTTAAGATGAGCAATTTTAAGACCACCTACAATATTAGTCATTGTTTCCCTTGCCATCTACATCTGAGAATTGGAAAACCTTTTGCTGATGGAAAGGACACTGCTCTCATCAGGCTTGGATAAGAGCACTGAGAAGCTGAAGCTGCTGCACCATAATACATCACTGTCTGACAACACTCTAATCAATTGTTTTCACTCTAATGTTGAAATCGGTTTTCCTTTTAAAATGATCTCCTGTGGGTTCTGAAAAGAGTTCATTAGTATAATGCAGAATAGCTTGACTTTATCTGCATAAGAAAATGTAACACACTAGGTCATCTATCAGCACTGCTGTCATAATGTCAGGTGCTACAAAGCTCAGGAAGTTACCAGTTCCCTAAACCCCATTGTCTTGCAAGCTACTCTTGGTACTCAGGAGACTTTCCTATACATATGGTTGTGAATGTGTTAAAAGTGAATGGCCACTCTTAGAGGGTGAATCTCAGAAGGTTTGGTTCATATGAGCACAGAAAAAAAAATCAGTAACTCTTTTAGTATGTAAATCAGATTAAAAATATCACAAAACTAGGTGGTTTTGTGAGATTTGTGACATTGTGCTGGTTTTGGCCATGCTGAAATAGTGGCAGAACTATTCTTAAAGTATTTCAACAATCTACTAACTACTACTTATCAAAATCAGGAAGGGTAGAAGTATATGGAAATTAAAAATGCAAAGCAGGGAAAGAAAAGGTTTGAAAATGGATAACAACACACTGGGGCCTACTTCACAACAAACCAAGAAAAAGTCCCATTCCTCTAAGAAAGTGAGAACCATATGCTTATGTGTATTCTCTGTCTCCTCAGTTAAAGCAGAAACTAGGAGGAGCGGGAAATAAATAGATGAATCCTGTTAAAGCTTTCATAATTTCAGATCTTTCCCTTCATAATGCAAAGTAAACTAATTATCTCATTAAGTTAACAGGTGTCAGTCATTCAAAAATAAAGAGCTGTTATATAGGCCAGAACCAGGGAATTCTGTCTTTAAGTATCTGTACTTAGTTTTAAACATAATGGCATTAAAATAACTGATTAAGGGCTTTAAAGAAGTTAGGGCTCAGATCGGTACTTGAGGCATTCATCTGTGAGGCATTTAGGATTCTGCCTCATATTACAGTATCTTGGCAACTTTCCTGAAGTATCTGCTCGTGTGACTTCTTATGTGTTGAAGGACGACACTAAAAAGATGTGTACAGTTTACAAAGGTGCTAAAATGCTGTTTGTTAGTGGAAAGAAGGAGGCCAGTAGGCCTAGCTGTAAACTTTGGGTAGTGACAGAGAGACAGCCGTGCCAGTCTGTATACTATCAAAACAAAAAAGCAGTCCAGTACCACTTTAAAGACTAACAAAATAATTTATTAGGTGATGGGACAGACCCGCTTCTTCAGACCATAGCCATACCAGAACAGACTAAATACTTAAGGCACAGAGAATCGTTTGAACTGGGATGGGAATCTTCTAGATCATTATAGGGGCTGTTTTTCATACTTGGGTTTATCTAATTCTTGACTCCCCTCCCCCCACCCCTCTGCTCTCTGATTTGCTCATCTTGATAATATTTTTCTGATTTGTCAACCTTGATTACTATTTTTGGTTCTCTGTGCCTTAAATATTGAGTCTGTTCTGGTAAGGCTATGATCTGAAGAAGTGGGTCTGTCCCATGAAAGCTCATCACCTAATAACTTATTTTATTAGTCTCTAAAGTACTTTTGTTAGAATAGCCAAATTGAGGGATTCATATTCAAATACTGTGTTTTCTGCCCCAATTTTTTACATTCTATGGCATAAGTTGAATATTTATTCACGTGGATGTGGTGATATTCACACTTAGGCAATGCTGAAAGGAAGAAAACTGTGACGATAATGAAAGCAGAAGCAGGAGGTAGGTAACATTTTGGGTACTAAGTTCAAAAACAGAACTGCCGTGAAGAGCATGGTTCAAATAAGCTGTCTGGGATCAGTGTCAGGCCCTGGGGACCAACTGTTCATCTGGGAAGAGCTAGACCTGATAGCAGCATTATGCAAGTAACATGTAATTCTCCTGCTCTGCAGCTCCTTGAAGACTTCCACAAGAAAAAGAACAGAATATATTTTCAGTACTGTTTGATTTATTTTCTTTGCAAATTATTTGTGTTCAATCAGGGAGCAATAACAGTGTAGTAATTAGTAAAAGATGTGTATGGAAATAAATGCAGAGCTAATAATTTTTCTAATTTAAATCTACAGTGATAAATGTTATCTTTAGACTGGGGCTGCATAATCAAATGGAATTGAAATTGATCTGTTCTCCCATTTAAAGTTTTAATGCCCAAATGCACCAAAAATGGCTTATGTCCTGTCTGTGTGCAGGTGTCAGGCTGCACAATGTTCATTCACATTACCAAAGGCATGTCGGCATGCAAATTGGTATGTGCTGCTGGGATATAGGTAGGGCAATGGGGAATGGAAGGCACAGCTGAATTGAAGGTGAGTGAAGAGAAAGCAGGTGGTGGTTGATGTTAACTTCCACAGACAACTTACAATCTACTAGCCAAGCAACTGCTTTGACAAACAAGCCACTATGTGTTTGTTTCTTTGTTTATTTTTTTAAAGGAAGACCAGACTACACAGCAGTCTATTATTTATGTATTTACTTATTTATTTATTGGAAATTGCGTATTTTCCATTTCTTTCTCATAAATTAAATTGCGACTCTAAGGAGCCATTATACTTTATTTCTAGTGACTAAAATAGTCTAAAACCAGAAATAATAAACCATGCTGAGCAAAATTCTACCATAATATTCACAAATGTTTATCTTATGAAAGTGATCGATAGCTGGGCACCTTCACACATGCATAATTCTGCTCCAGTGGGCATTTTCTGCACTTGAATGGAAATTGTAACCATTTTTTCTTAGATGATAAAGTTGAAATTTCAAAAGGCAAGAAACTGGAGTGAACGGGGAGTTGTTTTCAGCAGAGGCACATATTATGCTACATTTAGGTGCACAGTTGGGACCGTGGTCCTTGAGCAGAGCCTGTAACAGTTACATTGATATAATCCTGTTGAAAAATTCTTGGAAGTGGTATGCAGAATGGATTTAATATAAAGATTCCTCACCATCAAGTGAATGGAGGATTTGTAAGACCAAAAAAAAAATCCTCATGGAAAATTTCATTGAACAGAAATACAATAAATCCAATGATCATTGTAATAGTTTTCTTTATGATGATGCTAACTCATTACTAGGTGTAAAGTTCTGTAGGCCTGTTCCCGTTTCAACAGAAGTCACATCATTGCTCAGATTAAGCAGTACTACCCTCTGTAGCCAATGCTGAATTTGCGGACCAGCTGGCAAAAGAAAGGCCTCAAACCTGGAAAAAAAAAAAGCGATTTTATGGGTACATTATTTTAAAGGCTGCCTGCAAAGACTGTATATTTTGCATTCCTTTCCAATCTATAGAAAGGCAGATTTAGGGTTACAATAAATCCTCACAGGCCCAGGGGAAAAGGCAGCACAGACTTGTATTATGTCACTCTGGGGTAATTCATGTGATGACAAACATAACCGTATTTTGCAGTCAGATATGCAACAGTGAGTGGTTTATAATACAAGTGAGTCTAATGGATTGTATGTAATAAAATGGAACATTACGGAAAAGCATCTCTGATGCATTTCAGCTGTGGAAACTATCACATTTGACTAACATAAACATAAATAACCCCAACCTAGAGAAATATCTTCCTCTGTCATGTACCTATATCCTATGTATGGAATGTCCTTTCTGTGATCATTCAAATTGCTTCTGCAAACGTATCGGCTCTTCAAAGCCTTTCAGTAACACTGTGAAATTGACAATTCAGATAACAGAGTTAGCAAAAGGAAAAGAAAACAGCATCACACCAAAACTACCCTTAAGATGTGCCTAATTTTGCATCATCATTGTAATCCTCAAAGGACCATATGTAGTCTGATGGACTAGAGCATGAAACCAACAGATCTGGGCTCTATTCCTGAGCCTGCCAATGACCTGCTATCTGATGTAACTTCCTAGAGACCCATTTTGCCCATCTATAAAAATAAGGTTAGTGTATCTTTATAGCACTTTTTAAGAGCTATGCTTTTGTTATAAGCTGTAGTATCAAGCACTGATGAACCACAAAACCTTTATATTGAAATAATCATAATACCTTTCATTTATCATTTTCCATCACTAGATTTCTAAATGCTTTGCAAAGGGAGGTAGAAATCATAGAATCATAGAACAATGGAGCTGGAAGAGACCTAAAAAGCCATCAAGTCCAGCCCCCTGCCCTAAGCAGGACCAAATCCATCAGATCAGCCCAGCCAGGGCTCTGTCAAGGCAAGACTTAAACACTTCCAGGATGGAGACTCCACTACTTCCCTGGGTAGACCATTCCAATGTTTCACCACCCTCCTAGTGAAAAAGTTTTTCCTAATGTTCCACCTGGAACTTCCCAACCACAGCTTAAGACCATTGTTCCGTGTTCTGCCATCCATGACCACTGTGAACAGCCTTTATCCAGCCTCTTTGCAACCTCCCTTCAGTAAGTTGAAGGCTGTTATCAAGTCCCCCCTCAGTCTTCTCTTCTGCATACTAAACAGTCCCAATTCCCTCAACCTTTCTTCATAGGTCATATGCTCCAGCCCCCTAATTATTTTGGTCACCCTCTGATGGACCCTCTCCAGTGTACCCACATCCTTCCTGTAATTGGGGGCCCAGAACTGGACACAGTACTCCAGATGCAGCCTCACCAAAGCTGAATAATCATTATCCTCTTTTCTACAGATGAGAAAACAGGCACAGCAAGGTAAAGCGACTAGGCCCAAATCATGCAGTGTGACAGAGCTTTGGAAGAGCATTGCTCTATAAGAAAGGAAAGTTCTTAGCTAAGTTAGTCTAGGGTTTAGAATCTATCTTATGATTATACTGTATATATAACCATCTGTTTCAGATACTTCTACTTGCTGTCACTTGAATCTCTACACTTTGTTAAATAAACCTTGATTTGTTTTCACTACGAAGCACCATGAGGACTGCTCTTCTGAAAAAAATGGCCTGCAGATCATCTAGACATACTTTTTTCAAAAAGAAGTTTTCAAAAGAAGGTGCTCTCCCTGATCCAGCAGCGGAAGATGAGCCACGTTCTTTTGATTTCTGACTGAAAGAACACATTTTGTGTGTAGATGCTCCACGTGTTGTTTCAGTAAGGGCTGGATTTTCTGAAAGGACTTGCTCACGTAGCCATGGCCTGGGGTGAGCTCAGACATGGCTTCCTCATAGTTCATGTGAGATTGCTTGCTGTTCTGTTTAACTTGTCTTTGATTCACAGGAATGGGACAGCAGGTGATCAAAATCACACAGGTAACACGTGTATTTCTAGAGAGCAGATGAGAACACTATAGATATACAGTTCTTGCTTTTGCTATTACACTTGGAAATTAAGGAATCCCAACAGCTGCACCACACTTCCAGGTTGTAGTTACCTCTATTATGTAAAAATGCAGGCAAAGCTGCCTGACTTCTTCGTTTTCAAACAATACATTTTTAAAATAAAGCTAGCTCATAAATAGGGATGGTGTCATGCAAGGAATGTTTTCAATGCAAAATCTACATTAAAAGGAAGAGATTCTCCCACACATACTCACATTCACAGATTCCAAGGCCAGAACATACCATTGTGTTGATCTAGTCTGACTGCAGTATAACACAAGTCAGAGAAATCCCTCTGCCCCCCAGTATATCCTTGAGCAGATCTTTTAGAAAAAAAAGCCAGTCTCAGCTTCAAAGGTTCAGGGAATCCATCCCAGCCTACGATCCATGTAAGCTATGAAGCCAAGTGCCCACTGTTTAGTGCTGTATAGGCACTCAGTGAAGTAGTTGAGGCCAAGATCTGCAGCAGTTAGGGAGAGGGCTGCCCCACCACTGGTCCCAAACTGGACCACCTTTCAACAGGCCAGGGCCACTGGGCTCCAACTCTGACCTGCCACAGCCAGTGCAATCCCAACCTGGCTCCTGCCACAGCAGCCCAGCCCCAGTCCTGATGTGGGGGAAGTCAGCTCCCACCCAGTCCCAATCCAACTGTGTTGCCCTGGCCACAGCACATGTTGAGCCATTGCACTCATCTGACTGAGTCAGCAGTGGTACAGGCCCAGTCCCCATCCAGCTGGGGCAGCCCTTGCCCCAATCCAGGCCCTGCTCCTAGCCAGCCATTGTGGTCCTGCTGCAGTACCACAGCTCCCATCTGGCTACTGTGGCCTAGCCCTAGCCCTGATCCAGCCCAAGCCCCCAATCTTGCAGCAAGGTCCAGTTGTCTGGCCTCCATTTGGTTGCAGTGGCCTGGCTGCAGTTCCCTACCCAAACCCCCAACTGGCTGTTGCCCCCATCCAGCCCCATCCTCTATCTGGTCACAATAGCCCAGCCCTGGCCTCCATCTGGCCTCATCATTTGGACCTGGCAGCCTGACCTTGGCCACATCCAGCCACAGTCCGATTCAGGCCCTACAGCCCAACCCAGCTCGCATCTGCCCCAGGGGTTTTCCCCAACCCCCAGGTGCTGGTGCAAAGCGAGATGGTGGGGGGAATCCTCTCCTCTCATAGTAGCCCCAGAGCACCTTCTTTCACCCCAAACATTTCCCCAGTAGTCCCATCACATAGCCTATATCAACAGCCAGAGCCCTCAGACCCTGTACCCCAATCCTCTGTTCCATCTGTGAACCCATCATCCCTGGCTCCACCCCGAGCCTGTGCCCCCAGCCAGAGCCAGAGTCCTTGCACACCAACTCTCTGGCCCAGCCCTGTGCCCTTTATCCATGGTGTCTCCCCACAGGCCTAGCCAAAATCCTCACAGCTTTGCACTCCAAACCTCTGCCTCAGCTAGGCAGGTATCCCAGCAAGCCTTCTGATATATGATCTGCAGTTTTTGTTTTCAGTAAAATGCATAATGCTTGCTTGTGCCCAGCTTAGCAAGAGATCCAGACCTGAATCAATGATCTGCCCTCCTCATTATTTATCAGTGAGAAGTTCCTCTGAAATCAGCAGTAGGTTTGATGAATAGATGTGAGCAAGGGAAGCAAAATATTGCACAGGATGGGAAGAGGCTGATTTATACTTTATGTTGCAGACACACAGTTCAATACAAGTAGAATAGGCAGACAATACAAACAGACCAGTCAACATTCAACTCTATCTTAATTCACTTTAATTAGTGTATTTTTATATATTGATTATACATTTTATACTTGTATTTTCAAACTATAGTGCAACTTTGCAAGTGATCCTTCCAAGTAATTATCTATTAATTATGGCACTTTTTTTCTAGAGTCTAGATTTTCCAGCTGTTTTACTCCTGTAGTGAAACACCTACACTGGTGACAAAAGTTCATTGTCTCAGGAATGTGGCTTAGGAGACAAAGAAAGAGAATGAAAGTGGTGGTGGGGGAAGCAGAGACTAAAAAGCAGCAATAAAACAAAGTTCAGACTTCTGTGTCCCTACCATGTTATTCATTTACTCTCTCCCTTATTCAGTGATCTAGGACTTGTCATTATTTTTGGATATATATTTATACATTTATCAAACATGCACCGATTGCATAAGATTCCAGGTGGCCTTTCAAAAGTTAAAGCATATATTAATATGAGAAGTTCATAACAAACTGCCAGCAACTGGCAGGAAGCAGAGAATCTCTGTATTAATTACAACTAACAAAACCATAAATTGAAAGAACTGCTTTACACAATCCGTTAGACATGAGGCACCTTTCCTCCAAAACCTTAGTCAGACAAAATTCTGGACAAATAGGTGCATTTTGAACCATGCCTTTGAACATAAGAATGGGTCAGACCAAAGGACCATCTAGCCAAGTATCCAGTCTTCTGACAGTGGCCAATACAGATGTCCCAGAGGGAGCAAACAGAACAGGCAGTCACTGAGTGATCCCTCTCCTGTCATCCATTTCCAGCCTCTGACAAACAGAGGCTAGGGACACCATTCCCAACCATCCTGACTAATATCCATTGATGGACCTAACCTCCATGAATGTATCTAGTTCTTTTCTGAACCCTCTTAAAGTCTTGTCTTCACAACATCCTCTGGCAACTAACTTGGTTTCTGGTCGAGCAACAAGGGGAATGAATTCTGGAGTCATTAAGACAGATACTTTCTGCTTTGGCTGAGCAGTGCACAGTGCAATTCACAGCGTGGAAGAAAAGGTCATTTGCAGACACTTTTGTGTATTATATCCTGAGCCGTCTAGTCATTGGCTGACATTAAGAGAACCCAAAGTTACTAAGGTGATTCAACCCACTTGATGGATTTGATCATAATTATCTATACTTAAAGCACGCCTATTTTAGCACTGGTTCATCTAACATGAGAGCTGTCAGCAGTGCTTTGACATGATCAATATTTGTAGTGTAGACAGCAAGGCTTAAAAGAATAACCAAGGGCTGTGAGCTTGGTTCAGTTTTAGGATAACTTCTCAGGCTCCTGAAGTTTCAAATGAAAGTGGTGGCGTGTAATGCCTTTTTTGTGTCCATGCTTGGTTTGGCCTCTGGCCGAATCTTTTCCTGTCAGAAGTGGATGTGTGTATTTCTTTTGAATTTCTGCATTGGATGTTGAGTTGTATAATTATTAATTAAAAATAGGGCTCACGTTGGTCATTTCATTCATTTCCATTTATCATAGTATTGTTAAGCTATGTTTAAAAGAGACACTTGTATGTCTTCCTCCTCCCTTCTGAGAGAAAGTTTAAACAAAATTTGTAAAGTCCCAAAGTCCCAGCATCTACAACTAATGAAAAAATGTAAATTGGTTCTTATTTTGTCATTATTCATCCTTATTTCTTCGTCCTTATTTTGTATCTTTAGCCACTGCTGCTTTTGAAAAATTTGTATTGCAGACAAACTTACCTCACTTGAGTCCAGCCCTTCATGTCCTGAGAGATCATTACCTTTAAATCTGACTGCCATTTTGATTTTAAATTCTCAAGCTGATCTGTTTGACCTGAAGCTGGATGTACTGGACCTTAAGACCATTTCTTTGGAAGATATTATAACATTGCAAGGTATGGATAATGAACTTCAAATCATACTTGAAAGTTCTAAGACTCTGGTATAATTTTCAGTGGGAAATTAGAGGTGTCTATATTAAGCATCCTATTCTTTGAATAATAGGTATTCCAGAAAATATTGGCAGCTTTGTTTTTGTGTAAAGCTTCTGTTCCTTCTTAGAAACCGTGCTGCAGTAAGACTGTAGATACATTTTGTGTCTCCAGACCTTCACCCATCTCCTTATTCTAATTCATCTTTATGTCATAACTTGATCAGACATTTGGATCAATAACTGATAAGGAGTGGGTAATATGAAGAGTATGGAATCAGCATTGTAGCTTGCCATATTTAGGAAAGAAAAGTGAGTATTGTTCTGGATGTTTCACGGGCAGAAAAAAAAGGCATTGTTTACAGAGGGTCTGGTTCTGCCACCTGTATTCCTACTGTACAATACTTCATTTCTTAAGTAGGTTTTTTCATACCTTTTTTAATAAATCAGGAGAAATACAATAGGCACTGCTGCATTTGGTTGTTGCATTGTGATGTTTGAATGTTTATTTGAGGTTAAAGCTTATAAAATGCTGTATTATGCTGTCCAACATCTTACTGGACATACAGCATCTAAGTTCAAATACATATAACTGGTAAATATCTGATTCTGCACGCACTTTGTGTACAAGACTTCCAATGAAATGACTTTCCCCTGTTTGCAAAGTCTTGTGTGCAGACTGGCTGCAGAGACAGGAGCTTGGAAAACACTTTTCCTAGCCTGCTCCTGTATTTCAAGTGTAGTGGTAGCTGGAGCCCACTCTTGGATAGGGCACAGCAGTTGCTTAAGTAAGGAATCAGGACTTTGGCATACAGACCAAGTATCTAGGGAAGGTGGAAGCATTTGCTCTTCCAGCCTATTGTTCATTATCTATGCATTTGCATTCTGAGATATCAGCATCCTGAGAAATAGTTAGCTGGCCTGGGTTATAACAATAGTTAAAAATGAATAAGATTCTGATGCATGCAAAACAAGGGGTTGGTCATACAAATAGGTGCTTGTGTGCATAGCCAGTATTTGCACGTTCTGCTTTGCATGCACAGCTGCATATTTTGCATGCACTATTACCATTGCACCTTACTGGTACCATTAGGAATACAGGGTACACAGCACCTTACAAGACTAAGTCCTAAGTAGACTGGTACAAAAGGACATAGTGCAGTGGTTAATCAGAGTAGAAAAATTGTACTTAGATTTTGGGGCTGTTTGAGCGTTAAATAGAACTAGTTTGTTTAGCCCTGTTCCCCTCATTCCCAAATTTAGAGGTTCTCTGTGAATGCAACAGCCAGATTCTGCCTCTGATTAAGTGGGCCTTACCCATGAAAGCTCATTACTCAATGAATAAAATTGTTAGTCTTTAAAGTGCTACAGGACTACTTGTTTTTTGCCAAGGATTTTGTGTTGATCTGCCATGGTCCCAAGGTGACAAAGCTGACATCTTTTGTGAGCTGACAATTTGGATGTCTCCACACTCCAGTGGGAGAGGAGCATCTGTTTACTCACACTGAGAACTACTCCTCCCAGTTCCAGGGCAGACATAATCATTATTATGTATGTCCCTCTTTTGGCCATTGGGCAGGACTGAGGATAATTTAGTGAGAGAAGTGAAAAGAGAAGGAAGATAGTCTGCCTCTTTAATGGCAAATAATGGAGCCTTCTGAATTACTACGACGTAGGCTCAAACACATACTATTATGATACTGAATGTTGGCTGTGCTTTAGGGTAATACAATGAATAATGTAGAAGTAAACTTGTCAAGGGAAGGATATACAGTAAGATGGACTTGCCTATTTAAGGCTAAATGGCAGACTTGCAAATTCCTGAATTTTGAAACATCGCTGTTGTTAGGCCAGTTCCATGGTGTTTTTATCTGTTCCCCTTGTCAGGTGGGCAATGCAAGACAGCCTAAACAGGAAATTACAGCTTGATCCTGTGCCTTTTGAAATCATTCTAATCTCCCTGTGATGGTTCCCTACAGGGAAGAGGCAGTGTGCATGCTCAGAAGCAGAGACTCCTAAGAAACTTTAATTGCTAAAACTTGCTGCGCCTACACTACAGCAATCTTTCGACAGAAGTTCTTCCAGAAGATCTCTTCTGAAGAAACTTCTTTTGAAGGAGCATGCCCACATACAAAAAAGCAGATCGAAAAAAATCAATCTGCTCTTTCGATAGAGAGTGTCCACACAGCCCCCGATCTTTCAAAAGAATGGGCCAGGGATCAACAAATCTGGCATCATGAGGACCGTGCTTTCAAGAAAAGGCCCCCAGGGCATCTACACAGGGCTTTTTTTGAAAGAATCTTTTGGAATAGGCTGATCTTCCTCATCTGGGAGAGGTTGAAGGCTGCTGGAAAAAGTGCTGCTTTCTTCTGATTTAATATGAAAAGAACGCATTTTGTGTGTAGACACTCTGCTGGAGTTTTCGAAAGAGCCCTGGCTTTTTCAAAAAACCTCACTAGTGTAGATATAGCCAGTGAGTTTAGGTCCCTACAGGATTTAAGCAGGAGTTCTTTGCCTCGTTGTGGTTATGAAGCTGGAACTTAGGCATCTGACCTAGAGTGTTAGGTCCCTAAGTCCATATTGTGCATTCAGGCCTTAGTTAGGAGGGAAATTCATATGGGTAAATTTCCCAGGCCTCTCACAAGTTCAGTTAAGTGTCTTGAGACCTGATCCTGTGAGACAAAAGAACACACAGATCCTCTTTGTCACTGAGCATTTGGGCTGATATTTCAGCCAAACTGAACTCAGCAAAAAAGAGTGCTCATATCTTGCTAATTTAATTTTGAATAGCTTAGTTAATTAAAATAATATCTGTAATCAGTTAATTAAAATAAGGAAACCTGAAACTAGATTTTTAGTAATTCATAAAATGTGGACTTTGCAAAGATTTTGAAACCTAATTAAAGCTTATGACAAATTCAAAAATGAATTTGCAGTTATTTGTGGGGTTTCAAAGGTTCTTAAGTATCTCCCTCCTCAACCTGTTATTTTGGTAGGAATAAAGTGCATTTTTTCTATGTAAAGATGGATCAGACACAACCATGAAGGTCTTTCAGTTCCTCTACCCTGACAATGCCATTGACACAAAATTTTCTTTTACTTCAAGTAATTTCCAATTTTTTACTTTTAATTGATTTTCCGTTAATTTAGTTTTATGATTAACAGCAACATTATCTCTAATTAAGGTGGTTGAAAGCTGCTTAGCATTATCCAATTCCTGATTTAATCCTCATATTTTCCATTCACCATTTGAAGAGTCTCTTCAGTCAAGACTTTTTCTTTCTATCTGAAAATATGACCTAAATTTCCAGTTTAGCAGCAATACGGTCCTCTAGTCTTAGCAGCCTGCCAAATCCTATGCAGAACTTTTCTCATGACGAAAGGAATTACAGTGTCTCCTCAGATAAGTTATACCCCTGTTCCACGGAAAGGATAGCTCAAGGATCTTGCAGAGAAATACCTAGCCACAACCTGACCCCTGAAACATTAGCGGCAGACCACAAATATATATCCAGCACTTGTTGGGACTCTACTGACCTTTTAAAAAACATTGGCAATTTAGGTTTTTTCCAGTTTTTTTCTGAATTTATGGGGAATATAGTTAGAAGAGAAAAATCTACTCCTCAAAAAAAAGAAAATCGGCAAAACAAAGTCTTCACTTTCGAACATTTTTAGATGTGAACACCTGCTCCATGATCTCCAGAAACAGGGCCAAACAACACACCCGCATCCTCTCATTGTGTCAGAATGGCATTGCTGCTGAGCTATCATTGTTGTGGAGTGACTAAATTGAAGAGTTCCTGTTTTGGGCATTGATGTGCACACTTTTTTTCCCCCTGAGACTCATTGTTCAGCATGATTAGGGCACCAGAAAACATCCTCCTTCTGAAATATCACTGGCCCTGCCAGGTCAAAGACAGCATGTGGTGTTTTTCATTACCAGCATTTTCAGTTACTCTTTCTCATTCTAAGTATTCTTACATGGAGAGGAACATAAGGCTGTAGTGTGAACAGAATGTAATGTTACATTCTGGGATTTTCTCAGGACATAAGGTGTTATGTTAACAACTCGGTAAGTCTATGAAAGTGTTCTAGAAAAGGAGTTTGGAGGAAGCTATATATGGTTCTCCATGGAACAAACAGTTACTTTCAGCCAGAATGACCTTTTTTTTCTTTTTCTTTCATCAAGAGAACAACACCACAAGGAACCAAAGTATCCATGAGAGTCCAGTGTGTTTATCTGACTCTGTGTGTCATCTGAGACCATGAACTGAGGACACAAAATTGGTTCCTGACCTGACTGTCAGTAACGTCCTTAGAGCATTAAAAATTCAGGTCATAGAAAACAAAGGAATAACTGATATGTAGTCAAATCCTGCATATGTGTCAGAAGATTTCATTTTGCTTTTATGCCCTTTACAGGAAAAGTGAAACTTCTCATTGTCATTGCATCGTTCTTCTATCAAAGCCAGCTGTTATAACAAACTAGAAACTGGAAAACAAAGAGATGGAGACTGCTACTGCAGACTTCCTATGCTCACATTTGGGGGTAAACTTGTCATAAATAGACGCACAGAAATGGGGCATGTGTCCAATGATCATCTCCCATTTACAGACACAACTGCATTAACTACACACATAAATGCCTAGCAGTGCTTTTAAGGACCTGTTTGCTCACCTTTGTGTGAATAGTTATGCTAATTATAGTTCCAAATTTAGGTGCACTATTGTGTGAATAATTTTTGCATAACCAAATGTGCTACTTTTCAAAGAATGAGTTCTTAAGGTAACCACTTAGGACACAGAAACAATTTTTTTTCCTTCCATGTATAATAAACTCTTGAGATACGCACAACCAAGTTGTGCGTGTCTTGGGTTAACATGACTACCGCCCCTAACAGGAGCAGGAAACGGCTCTTGTAAGGGATGGCAGCCTGAGCTCAGATTCAGGTTGCCCTTGGTTCCTGGCTCCCCTCCTCTGGCTTGAGCCAGGGAAGTAACCAAGGCTGCTGTCCTGGTCAGTTTCCTGGCTCTGTAAAGGGAGGGGAGGCCAGGTGCCAGGCTACTGCCTGGTTCCCAGCTCCCCATCACTTGTGGCGCCTGGGAAATTGGCTCACCACTCTGGGAGCCAGGAAACTGACCATCCCCGGTGGGCTGGTCAGTTTCCTGGTTCCTCTAAGCCCCGGGGAGCTGGAAACCAGGCTGCAGCCTGGTTCCTGCCTCCCCTCAACTTGCATGAAAATTTGTGTTATGTGGGGGTTGCACGAATGCAACCCCTGCATAACTCCAAGGTTTACTGTGTATATATCACAACTTTACTATTTTCACATAGGATAAAGGCCTAATCCCAAATTCCTGCCATGGGAAGACCCCACTGATGAGAATGGGCTTTGGATCATACCCAAAATTTCTAACATTAACTGGAAACAAAACGGTTTCCCCAGGAAACATGTTTGCAGTGGAGTGTGGTCTTTTTAATTCTAATGATTTCCAGCTATTTTTATGTACAGTGGTTAGTTTTCAAACTGATGAGAAGGACTCTTATTTGTGCAGATGGGAAATGCTTATTATGCTAATAGTGTTCTGCATTGTTAGCACAGATTATTAGACAGAGATGTTAGAAATGCCTCCAGTGGAATTAAGTAGGTGACAAGGTAAAACAAAGAGATAAATGACAACAGTGATTAGGAAACAGATTGTACTGGATATGAGTGCAAGGGAAAAACAGAAAAAAACCTTCAACTTTTACAAAAAAAATGGGTGGCTTTATAATGTCATCTTTTTAAACACAAAAACTGGTTTAGCAAAATGACGAAAATTTCTGCCAGTTCAGTGGTCATTGATTCTAAATATGGTAGTTAGACTACACTGTAATATTTAACCCAGAGAAAGCATGAGGAAATGCCAAAATGATCAGAGGGGAGGAAAACCAGAACACCTGAAATCAAGGAAACCACAGACACTCCTGTGTTTTATATAATTAATATATTCAGCCAAATATCTTTATCATGTATGGCCAAATACATGTTTTCTTATATTTAATCCAATGTACCATTCATCTTTCTCAAATCTTAGTAAGTCAAGAAAACCCAGACACTGGAGGCAGATGGGCTGGCTCAACATATTTTATCGGTTGTCAGAACAATATTTAAACTTGTTGCTCTTTCAGCACATTTGCAATATACCTAAAACCCTTGTTCCAGCTGGAAAATGGCAATCAAAGTTATGGATTTAAGAACAGCAAATCTCAAGTTTTTTGTTAGTGAAACCCCAGGTCACAACATCATAGATGCACAGTGACTTCCTAAGCACTGGATAGATGTCAAAGCACATTCATATTGTACTAATGAATAATTACGATTAAACATCATAGAATAAATATTCAGTGCACATAGATGAGCCAAACAATATGGCATGTTTTCTTTGAGTGATTTGTGAACTGATGTTGAATTTCACAAATGTATTCATTCTTCCTAATAATTCACCACTGGCAAAATCCTGCTCCGTTGAAGTCAGTGAGGGTTCTGCCATTGACTCCAACGTGGTCGGGCTTTCAGCCCAAATTTCCTTTAGGTGGAATGTTCATAAACAGCTTGTTTTGACTGTTTGATTTTTCAGAGGTGATTGATGATTCATTGAATTTCTATGATTTATCTTTTCTGCTCCCTGATTGGATGGCTGAAACTTCCTTGAAAAACAGAAGAGTGGTGAATAGCAAATAGCCACCAGTGAATGAGTGACAGTGAGCTCCTTGTCTGCATGCAAGTTTTCCTTCCTTGTACTCGGCAGGGACAATATAATGGCTTCTCTTCCTCAGAGTGTTTTCTCCCTGACGTAGTATGTGTTGAATAGATGTTTCTGAGGGCTTGAGGTTAATGAACACTGGTTTCTGTGATGGAGACCAGTTCTGATGACACATTGTTTATAAAATGAGGGACACAAAACATATTTTGTATTAACTGATATGAGGCTGAGTTTGTGTTATTGGCCCACGGGCCCCAGATGAGGTAGCTGCTGATTTCACAGGAATGGACAGTACCAATTAAGTAATCTTCATTCTTGGTATTTTCCATGTATTTCTTTCTGTTGTGACTTCTGTTAAGGAGGTGCAGGACTAACTGTGCAATTAGTAATGATAGCAAACTATTTATCTACAGCGTTACTCTTTAAACATATTCCTAACTTTCCTCAGAAAAGAAGCAAGAGAATTATTTTGCAATATTTGAAATAACAGGACTATACTGCGCAAATCAGTGAAGGCCAATTCCATAATAATTCCACAATCCCACCTTTTCAAGTTACTTGATAAATCAAATCAAGTTAAAAATTTGCAAAACTTTGCTAATTTTTGCCCTTTGTGTTTTTTTCTAAGGAAACAGATCTCTTCCCCACACCCACCACACTTGCCAAAAGAAACCTCTCTCATTCAAGAGGGCTCAGATCAGTACTGTGTATGATTTTTTTTTCAGTGAAGGCTTATTTTCCTTGCAAAATATTTAACACAGAAAAATATTTAAGGTGGCCATGCACATCTGAGGCTTTTGTTTATGCCAAGCAAATGAATCCTAATATCGGGGAGATTGTGCATCATTTTCAGTGGGTGTGTGTGTTTAAAATCAGTCTGATATGCATGTGTTCAAAGTAATAAGGTTGCTATCAGAAGGTTAACATTATCTTACTAGAATGCCAAAGGATACGTGGATTGACCTAGTCATCTCACTGTAATTGACAGCTATTATTCTTCATTAGGTGTGGCAGCCCACCCCAAGTGCAGGGACAGGGAAATCCTGTAGTATCATGTTCCCCCTTGATTGAACAACTTCAGGGGCTCAGACATAACTGTGTGGCCTCTTGTTCAGCTGCAAAGCTGTCTTTTTGTTTGTTTGAGGAAGCATACCATTGAAGAAGGAGGTGAAAGAAAGGCCATTTCTCTTTTTTCCCTCTAGTCTCACAAAGGTCAGGAGCCAGCTTCATCTGTCATACTTAATCAGCTGATGAAAACTCCACTGATGCTTGAGGTTGTAGCTCCTCTATTTTAGGCATAAATCTAAAAGGGAGAATCATTCTGTAATGTGTTACTTCCTGAAATGTGGTGCTGCTCTTTTAGAAGTGAGCTAAAGGCTTCGGGTAGCACTGTATATCTAAAGCCTTTCCTGGGTGACACGCTTTTGTCTACTGATATGTAACAGCTTTCCTATGGCCTATGATAAGGCCTGTGCACTCAGAATCCAGTGCAGGGTTCTAACAAATGGAATGTGTGTTCAAAGTGTAATGCCAGGCAAATAATTACAACTTCCATTAACAGGATGCTGCAGAGTAAAACAAGAAGGTGGGAGTATATTTAAAAACCTGTTTCTCCTCTCTCCCCCACTTTTAAATTCTAAATGTTAGATGAATATGAAGAAAACCCTGAGAGAGAGAGAGAGAGAGAGAGAGAGAGAGAATATTATACTTTAGGTTTAAAAGAATAAGCTGCAGAGGTCATCCATATGAGCCTGGGAAAATGAGGTTGGAAAGGTGGCGAGGCATAGCCACTGCCCTTTTCACATGACTAGAACATGACTAGAACATGGGCATTTGTGACTGAAGGACAAAGCAGGAGTCATCCTTTTGGTCAGACAAGGAAATCAGTAGCCACGAATCAGAGCCCAAAGTTGGAGGCCAAGGCCAAGGCCAAGGTCTCAGCTAGAGTTAGGGTTGACAGATGTTCAGTCTTCATCTGGAACACCCAGTTAAAAAAGGGAAACTGTCAGTGGTTGGTCACTTGTGCAGACCGGAAGCTGAAATTCTATTTACATGCAGTAACTGGCCTCTGCCAGTGGGGAGCTGGAAGAGGAAATTCTTTGCACCCTCTAACCTGAGGGAGAGAAATGAATGACTCCTAGACCAGGCTCCAAAGTACGTACCAGCACTGACCATCTCACTGTGCCTTGATTTCCCTAGACCTTTTCTCCCATGGCCTCCCTCCCGGCCCCCAGCTGCCCTCCGGCAGATTTCCCACTTCAGCTCCTCTCTTCAAGGACTGACCCCTGCCATGCCCTGCTGTGACCCGACTGGGCAGGCAAGCAGGCTCCTTGTCCTCCTTCCAGGTTGACTCTGTAGGCAGCAGGTGAGTCTCAGAGGATTGGGGAGTGAACAATGGGTCAGGGGAGAAAAACCGGGGCAGGGGGCAGGGCCACAGAGTAAGAGGCTGTGCACAATCTGTGAGAAACTTCCTATTAACATTAGAAAAGGAAGTGATACCTGAGGATTTAGGTGTGGTTTCATAAATGGAGGAGATGTGATGGAGAACATTTCAAATTCTGTTCGAATTAACATTATTAAAGATAACTGCATATTCAGATTTAGAGTAAATAGATTCTTTCTATAGATTTTTATGAAAAATGCTCATTAGCAGAGCAAAATTGATATTTTAATTTGGAAGATAATGTTACATTGTTAGTAAAAGCTGGAACTCAAAATAATGGCTCAAATGGCTCTTTCTTTTCTGATTCAGAATTAATCATAGAATCACAGAACACTAGGACTGGAAGGGATCTCAAAAGGCCATCAAGTCCAGCCCCCTGCCCTAATGACAGGACCAAGTACTGTCTAAACCTTCCCTGATAGACATCTATGTAACCTGTTCTTAAATATCTCCAGCGATGGAGTTTCTACAACCTCCCTTGGTAATTTATTCCACTGTTTGACCACCCTGACAGTTAGAAACTTTTTCCTAGTGTCCAACCTAAACCTCCCTTGCTGCAGTTTAAGTCCATTGCCTCTTGTTCCATCCTCAGAGGCCAAAAAGTATAGATTCATCATCTATTTTTTAAAAGGCTACCAATCCCAGACAGAGTTTGTGGAATTGATGTCTCATAGGATGCTGCACAAAGTTAGGAGCTTATATTTATGTACATCAAGGATTTAATGTGCCTGGTGCCAGAAGATAAAAATGCAATTGGGAGCTTCCAGAACAGCCCCTCGCTTCCCTGTTCAACAAGTGTGCCTGACTACAGCGCAAAGTACAAGGAAACGCCTCAGATTAGATGGTTTGGTGTTGAGCAGAAGCAGCCCAGCCAAATTAGATGGGTGGATGCCAGGAGGCTCTCTCTGAGGCAGGAGGCAAGAAGTCCATACTGCCCTCACAGGCTGCTGAGCCCCCTTCTACATGCTCTTCCTGTGGGGAAGGGGAAATCCAGGAGAATTCTTCTACAAGTATGTCTTTCAACCCTGCCCTCACATGCCACCTGTGTATTACCATGCTTGGAGCCATTGTGGTGCTGAGGTCAAACTTGGTCTAGGTGTAACACCTCTATGTGCAATCTCAGAAACCTTATTCCCACTTCTACAGTGGGAGCACAAAGGTTCCACAGCTAGGGTACTCCTTACATAGGGGTATATTTAGATTTTTATTTTTTTTTGTATTTGTTTTTTTATTTTCTTTTGTATTTGTTTTTTCTGCAAAATGTATGTATTGAAACTTTTCTTTGGAGATTTTTAAAGCCAAGTATATTCCTGACTCTTCGGTCCCTGTAGTCAATGCAAGTTATGGATGTGGAATCAGGGTTTCATTTTCCCCATCTGTAACATAGGACCAATAATGCTTCTTTGCCTACTGCAGAGATTGGATGAAAACTGATTATCTAGAATTCCATCCTGTCAAATGCTGAAAAGAACTTGTGAGCATTGAGCACTGGAGGTAGTTAAAATATCAAATATTTGCCAAAAATGACAACCTTTTTCACAAAATGACACTTTTGGCCAGTGCTATCAATCACCCTCTACTTTCACTCACATGCACATGTGCCTGGATTTCTATGCTTAGATCGCATAGGACAAAGGTCCTTCCTATTGTTAAAGACCGCTTAAGATGCAAAATGCTACCCAATTTACATTTATACATTGCAGCAGGCTATATTTATGCAAGCACCCATCAAACTTGCTCAAGAGTGTGTGTCACCCTCTAGTGACTTAATCCTACTTTGCGAGCTATGGTACTGGCTTGAAAACCTTGGTATGAGCATTTCGTGCATCTAGATCCCACCCCACCCCTCAATGGCAGCAGTCTGTAGGGTCTATAAATCTAATACCCCAGTGTGAATGATGCAGAGGTTACCACTGGTCAATCCTATGACAATTTGTGGGTCTGTTAACTGGAAAATTATAAAGTAAGCATGCTGGGATTGCAAGCACTTACATATGAAAGACTGCTCAGTTTGCCCTGTATGGTTGGTCTCCTAGCCACTCAAGACCACTGATAAGATTGGGCAAGTTTTCCTTTCCCAGCCACTGGAGCATGATGGCCTTGATGATTGTATTGATGGCTGGCTTGCTGAGGGCTGATTTGTCTGCCTCTAGCAGCCTGTGGTGCTTTAGTTCCAGCTGCCTATTCAGCCATGCTCTCTGTTCTCGCTAATCGCCATTTCAGAAACCAAATGAACAGGGGGTGAGCATAACTATCATTAGGGAAATGATGACAATTAAATACAATTAATAAACACTCCTATTACAGGGCATATGCATGCTGTGTATCTAAACTGGACAGAGTCTGAAAATTTGCACACCTCATTACCCAGATGAATTGGTATTATCCAGCATAACTTCCACTATTAAAATAGCTTAAAGAATTCATCCATTTGCTCATGTGTGTCTATTTCCAGCAAACTATGTGCTTTTTAGTCAAAGAATATTAGAATGAAACTCACTAATCACATCAGTCCAGATGGTTGGCTCTCTTCTTGCCAACTGAAGTACCATAGTCCCTTTAATGTGCTATTTACATAAGCTTTGTTTTAATCAAGATCCAGGAGCTACATTCTACTCTTCTCTCTGTCTTGGGTTCAGTCCTGGGAGGTTGTGTTCACTGTTGTCAGCTCCTCTTATAGCTGAGCATGCTTAGCACCTTGCAGGATCTGGCAGTCATCCCCACATTCTCAAAGAATTATTGAACCCTTTAATTGATCAGTGTCCCTTTCTGTGACTGAAAGTGCTGATGCATGTGTTTATATATATCTTTGCAAAATCTGTGCAAAAGGATTGATGCAGGCATAGAACCCATTCAAAAGAAACTCAGCCTTGTTTTTGTTCAGTGTGCATTCCTGGGCCAGCTGTGTTATGTTAGAGCTGTTCCAAGTTCACACACTAACCAATTAAAAAACTTTTGCAATTTCTTTCTTTATTTTTTTTTCCTTCTGGTAGTCACCAACTTTGAGGCTACTGTTCAGCTGTCTTCCGAGTCTGACCAGAATCTGGTCACATGGAGCAAAATCAGAAAATGTTATCTAATAAATTAACATAATTTTTGTCGATGTATTACTGTAGTGGCTAGAAGTGACAGATGAGATGGGGCCCATTTTTCTAAGCACCATACAAACACATCATACAATGAGGATATGTTTTGTACAAACTATGCCTTCTGAGGCATCTTGATCTCCTAGACTTTAATATGTTATTGTATTGTATGTGCTGCCATGATATGTGAAGTTTGGCTGTGTATGGGCTATTGAAATCCATTGTGAGGTTGAAAACACCCACAAGCAGTGTTTCAGGTACAACGACAGAAAGGCCAACCTGATGGTAATGCTTATGGAGCAAATGCACACAGGCAGCAGGATTACCCCAGGAACTGAGTACAGCACAAAAACCTGTCCAAGCTAGTACTACAATTTGGGAACTGTTTGACCCCAGACATGGCAAAAGAGCTTTCTAGAAAGTTGGAAGGAGAGATGAAAGGGGGAAATGACATCATAGAGGAAAATCATTCTCCCTACAACAACACACCTGAACTTACCAGAGGAAAAAGATTGAACTGGGAGATGTAATGGTCCCAGGCTAAAGGGATTTCTAGCACGTGTAGAGAAATGACTTGCTAGTATCATCAGTAAGGGTAAGAGATTATTGATTCAGATCCTATCTAGTATTATAGGTTCAGTTTGCATTTTTGTTTTATTTCTTAAGGTAGTCTACTTTGAACATCACTTAACAGCTCTCTCTCTGGAGTTAATTTCATAATTTACTTAACACATTGCATGTGGTTTGATGTGCAAAGGCCATAAATCTCATCTCATGAACAGGAGTTTGTGCATGTCCACTTTCCTTCGTAGAAGTGGTGGATTGTCTAATACATTCACACTGGTTGGGTTTTGACCAGGCCTGGAGAATACAGCTTTGGGGTCTTAGGCTGGGGAGCTGGGAGCATTTTGGCTATAGACTTTCTATTGGGGGCTCATAAGTGGCTGGCCAGAGCATTAATGAACACAGTTGGGTGTGGTCCCTGTCTGTGGAGGTTGATGTGAGTGCAAAGTTGGAGGGCTTTTCAGCTGGTTACAATACCACAGTGCAAGAGGGAACCCATACTGGGGACACAGAGGGCTCAGGTGCATCTCAATTTCAGGTGACATCCTGGAGTGAACCCGTCACCAACCTCAAAAGTGACAGACTCTGCCCTGAAGAGCTTACAGTCTATGCCTAGATTGGGGCAGTCCGTTGACATTACTTTCTGCCAGAAGATATCTTCTGACAAAACTTCTGTGAACAGATCATAGCCAAACTGCCAAGTGAATCTCAAGAGTGACCTACTCTGCTGGCAGGGATTGGCTGGACTGCCCAGTCACTCTATCGGCAAAACAGCCATCAGGAAGCCCAACAGACAGGGTTGCACAGTGTCCTGCAAGCCCTCTCTGTCAACAGAGGGTGCCCCAGAATGTCTAGATCAGCTTTCTGTCAACAGATCTCTGTCCACAGAGGCTCTGTTCTTCACGGGGAGTGAGATAAGGCTGTCAACAACAGTGCTGTGTTCTGTCAATTTACTGAATACCAGTTTTGTCGACAAAACCTGGTGATTTCCCAAATTCCCAAGGTGCTCTGTTGCAAGCTGTGTGAGTAATACATATATGCGTTGTCTGAGGCTGAATGAAATATTTATTTTCAGCAAAAAGGCCCCATTTCAGTTCAGTTTGGGCTATCTTAAAATGTTTTACATTTTTAAAAATAAATTTGAAGGAAAGTTTGAATGGAAAACAACTTCAGATGGAAAATCAAAGTGGCTCATTTAAAACATGTTGCAAAGAAACATTTAAAAATTATGAAAAAAAAAGTTTTGTCTTTTTTCCCCAGAAAACAATTCAGAAAAAATTATACAAACTTGCAAAATGTTTTGGAGGCACTAGATGTGTGTTTTTCATTTAAAAAAAAAGTTTGGATAAAAATAGTTCACCTAGTTCTAGTGAAGCATAACAAAGAAGCATTAAAAATAGTTATTGTGAAATTAAAGCACCTATGTTTTTTGTGATGGATGGAGATAGGCATTGATCTAGAAAGTTAAATGGAGTCTAGCTTCTGTACCAGGTGAGACCCATTCTGACCTCCCTCTTTAGAAACTCTGATACCAAGCAGCTCTTATTTTGGAGGAACTCCTGGGCAAGCACAAGTGCCCAGATTTTGCAGGCCCCTCCTGCCATCATGTGCTTCTCCCCCATTTCCAAAAGAGAATATATATTAAGCTTTAGTTTCAGATAAATCTTTCTAATGCCCTGCTTGCCTACACTTTTCTGGTAGCCTGGGTAGTACAGGCACTGAGGGAGTAGAGAAGAGTGAGGTGGAGGTGAATCCATGCTACATCAGTTCCTGTAGCTGGCCAAAGAAAAACAGAATACAGACTATTTAAGTGCATGCTGCATACTTCTCCCACATACTGTTGTGTGTCAGGGAAGATTATGTTTGCTGTTTACAATTCCTGCTGGAGCATCTGCTAGTGTGTTCCAGTTTTGAACCAGTCCAAATGGTAATGCCTGAATGGCACAATCTAGCAGTATATTGGGGACCAACAACATAGGTAGAGACAGTTGTAATGCCCAAATAAGAGAGCAGAATGCCCAGGGAACACATAGTGACCAAACCTGGATGCTTCAGTTTTGCTGCTGAAGATGTCAGGTTTGCAAAACAAAGCTCATAACTCCCCTCCCTATCCCCAAGAGAAATCGCTCTTGAATATTTCAGGTGTTGGAGGGGCCACATCCAGAAAGTATTAGACTGACAGGAAGAGCAAGGTGGTGAATTTAAAGTAGTAAGAACTAAACTGCGCTTTGGAAAGAAGCTAATTTATTTGTTTTTGGTTTGCCTGTAGCACTTGGTTTCCAACTGAAATGTTGAAGAAAAACCTGCTAACAAACATATTCTCTCCATCCACATGGAAAGACGGAATTATTGAATCGCGATTCCTTCTCACCTCCAGAGAGCTAACTCTCGCAGCCTCCTGTTGTGTTGCTGCTTCCGTTGCCCCCTGCTGCTCCTGCCTCTGTTTTGCTGCAGATTTGTGTGTTTTATGGCACTTTAATCAAGCCTTCTTATTAAATGTTCAGGCACATTGTTCATGTGAGGCAAGAGCTTGAGAATGATTTACATCAGTGCCTGGGATGGCACAGTGACTGTATATGGGAAAACACCAACTTTTCTGTTACAATTACCTGCATGGAAAGTTACAGAAATCTTGATAAAATATGCAGTCTGCCTTCACATAATGCCTGCTTTACAATACTCTATTGTAGTGTTTTCAGGGAGAGGCTATAAATTATGATACCTTTTCTGCATGTGCTCATACCAGCTGAGTCTTCCGCATCCCTCAGAAATAAAGTGTTACTTGGGGTTCAAAAAAAGAACTAGATAAATTCATAGAGGATAGTTCCATCCATGGCAATTAGCCAGGATGGGTAAGAATGGTGCCGCTAGTCTCTGTTTGTCAGAGGTTGGAAATGGATGACAGGAGAGAGATCACTTGCAGTTACTTATTCTGTTCACTCCCTTTGAGGCATCTGGTGTTGGCAACTGTGGGAAGACAGGATACTGGGCTACATGGACCTTTGGTCTGACCCAGGATGGCTGTTCTTATGTTAATATGTATGCTTACAAGGAAGAGATCAGCAGCTGGGACTAGAATTTGGAAGACATTCTCCTCTCGGTTACACATGTGCAACTCACTGAAAGCAGTAGGCCCTGCAGTCATGTAACTCAGAGTAGAATTTGGCCTGGCTGATGCTTTCACTTAAAACAAAGGGGCAACTGGCAGGGTAAACAAGGGTAGCAGCTTGTTTAGTACTTTAGCCATAATTCATGCAAGCCTTTCTTGAGATCATGCCCAAATCAGGATGAATATGGTCCATTCTTATCTTTTATAATTATTCCTTTTAAAAGTGTTTTGTTGAAACTTTATTATTAAAGGCATGCAATGCTAAACAGGCATATTTTATTCTGCTATTAATTAATATGTATGTTAAAATTGCATCTAAAAGCCGTATAAAGGATTGGAGTTCCAGTACTTTATATGGAATTCCAGGTGTAAGAACCTGAATGGAATACAAAGCAAGCCTCAGCACCTTTTCTCAACCTCCAGCAGATGTGTCATCTGGAGTACCGGTGTCACACCAAAAAAACCTAACACCTATTTTAATCATTAATTCATTTTCTGTCTTTCAGTCCTGATCTTGTGACTGGCTCTAAGATTCAAGATAGTGCATGAACCTATTCACAGGACCAAAGCCCTTACAGACTCCTATGTCCAAGTGCTATCTAATAATTATGGGGAAAATGTACAAAGCTCATATCTCATCATCCCTCTTAATCAAAGTATATCAGCTACACTTACACTAGTGAGTTTTGCCAACAAAACTGGTGGAACGTCCACTCAAAAAATGCATTTTGTTGACAGTTTGTTGTGAAAACTCCGCACTTTCGCTGTCAGCATTTTGCTTCTTAGCCATGAGGCATAATGTTCTGTCGACAAAAAAGCTGTGTGGACACTCCGAGGGGCCTTCTCTCGACAGAAGGGGCATCCAGAACAATGAGCAGTCCTGCTTGGAGTGCTTCAGGGGCCTTGTTTTGTTGAGAGAACAGCTGGGCAGTCCAACGGCTCTCTCGACAGAGTGGACCGCTCTTCTGATTGGCTTTTGTGTGTGTCTGCACTCTGTTGACAGAAGTTTTGTTGGGAAATCTCTTCTGACAGTGACTTCTGTCGAGAGAGTGCTGTAGTGTAACCCTAGCCGTCAGGTTTAAGGCAGCCAAATGTGTCAGGAGAGGTATAGGGAAAACAAATAAACAAAAAGATGTTTATTAAAAAATCCTAAATAGATGAATGAATGCACCACAAACTAGAATTCACCAGATCCATAGAATCAGAGATACAGAGGAGCCACTTCAACTTTATTTAAAGTGCATTGGAAAAAAATTAACACCAGCATGAAACTGACAGACATAGTCTGCAGGTAGCCAGTGCTATTGATTACTGCATTACCAGAAAATACATTTGCTTAAAATAGCAAATATAGCATAAATTTAGTAGGAAATTAAAAAAGTGAAGACAATATAAAATGGTGCTTTTGGGGGTGGACTTCAATAAAAGAAACTGGAGAAACTTTGTGTTTCATGATACTTTTTAAACTCTTCGAAGTTGAGGACATGTTCTGGACCTGTAACATGCAACCCCTCCACTTCCATAGCAAAGTGTCTCAGGGCTAGACTGTCACCTTACACGATAACTAGAGTAAGGAGCAGTGCAGAATTGCACTCCCTCCGGCACAGAGCAGGGAGCAAACTGCAGTTCAGAAAGTCACATTTCAGTCCCTGCTTCCCTCTTGCTCAAAAGGGGAAGTAAGTGTTGGCAGTCATTTTCCTGGTGCAGCTTACTTCCCATCTGCACTCTCTCAGCTGTGCTGGTGAGCCTGTTGTGTAGGAAGAACCACAGGTCTTCGCTGTCTGCAGGGATATGTGAAGCAGGTGGATAGGGCCAGGAAATGGGTGGAGAGGCTGCACAGCAGCTTCTCTCATACTAGCATTGTGACCCAAAATCCAGGTACTCCACAGGAGAAAGGTACCTTACATCACTTTACTGTCTTAAGTGGGTACATAGGATGAGTAATGACTGAGCCAGAAAAACGTAAGTGACCAAATTTTGGATCTCCCTGCAGACCCGTCACCAACCAGAAGTAGAGCATAGAGGGCTGCCCAGTGTCCTGGAGCTCTCACCCCAAGGAGTAAAGCCCACTGGGCCTCCCCAGAACATGCATACTGGCTTTCTGTACACAGATCTCTGTTCACAGAGGTAGTATGTCATAGGAAGCAGGATAAGACTGTCGACAAAAGTGCTGCATTCTGTTGATTTATTATCGACAGAACACCACGAGATGTTTCCCAGATTTTGTTGACAAACCCCCTAGCATAGATGTAGCATTTTAGTGCCAAGGTATTCAAAAATGCCCTTTGTGAGTGACCGACATGGCAGGCTGTTCCTCTGAGGCAGGTAACCCATTATTTTGCCTGATCTGGCTCTTGCACCCCAGTAATTTTAGGGTAACTCCACTGAAGTCAATAAGGCTACACTGGTGTAAAATTAGTTTGAAAAAAGACTCAGGTCTGTAGTTTTCTGAAACCTGTATCATAACTCTACAAAGTCTGTTTGCTAGCATAAGAACAAAGAGGGTTGCCAAAGCTTGAAATGCTCACGTGACCATCTTCTCAGATTGTTTGACATAGTACCCTATTAAAATGATGAGCAGCATTGAAACCTGCATAAAATAACCATATATAATTCAACATCCATACAAATGGAATAATAAGCAAAACAAATCAGAACTGTTAAAGAAAGGGAGCATGGACTATAGTTGATCATCTTTAAACTAGAAAACACCTTGACAAAGGATTGTCTTCAGCAGTCCTTCAGAGGACAGGAGGCACAGGTGGATTTCCAGGTAAAATGATTTCTGTACTCTCAAGGTCACAACAGAAAGTGCTTGATCAGTCCCTGAACAGAGGCATCATGTGGAACCGATAAATGCTGACTGAGTAAGAGCACAGATAGCTGGTAGGGCATGGTTGAAGGAAGGTGTACTCTGTGTACATATCCAGTTATCTCCTCCTTTAAGGCTACGTCTAGATTGCCAAGAACTGTTGGCAAAAGATACACAAATTGTGCAAAATATTTGTTTATCTTTTGCTGACAGCTCTGTTGGGAGAGGCTATTCGGATATTTGGCCTGTCCACATGGGGCCTAACGTCAGAAAAAACCCTCTGTCAAGACATTCCTTCTTCCTTATGGAATCAGCTGTACGCGGATGCCAACAGAATGCTCCCAGCTGCAGGTCTCTGGCAACAGATCTGCAGTCTGGATGCACACTCTGCGGACAAAACTTCTGTCGACAGAAGTTTTGTTGACAGAAGACTGCAGTCCAGACATAGCCTAAGAACCTAATCCAAAACAAGTCAGTGGAAAGGCTCTTGTTGATTATTATGGGTTTTGCATCAGGTCTCAAGCTTTAAAAACCTAAAAGGCCAGAGTAAAGTCTGGCTGAAGAAGAGACAAATGGAAGACAAACATGGAGTTAGAAAGGTTTTCTGTAGAGAAAAGGGCAATTAAGTTTAGATTGGTTCATAAACAAGGCTTCATGTTTCCTTTGTATCACTGACTGGAGGAAAAGAATAACATGTTATGCATTGTCGTCAAATCCCAACAAGAACTCACATTAAATCCCTCCATCAGAATCATTTCAGCTTCTGCAGACTGGAGTCCTGCTCTGAAGGTATAAAAGATATTCAAAACATAGACAGGGAGGACAAGGGGGTGGGTGGCAGTGGTGCTAATTCTCTATGAATGTTGGTGCTTGTCATGTATATGTGTGGGTGCAAAGACTATTGCGTGTGGGAGGGGCTGTGGGAGGCATGTGACTTTTGTGACAGGATTTCAGACCTTCAGCATAAGATTGAGAAGAAAAATGCTGCTTTTGCAGTGCTACCTTTTGTACATTTGATTATTTTGAAGTTTACACAGAAAGCTCTGAGCCATTTAGGGTTTGCTGAGAGGGAAAATCAACACCTATTGTTGAGGGAGACTATAGCATGCTGTAAATTGTCAGGAAGAAAACTGCCTTTTGGCTGAGGTCATATTGATTTTTCCTGTTCTGTTTCTCCCACCGAGGTGCAGCTGCAAAACACAGATCTGCTGTGTGACAGCACAAATCTGCTGTGGGGCAGTGCACCACTCCACGGAGCAGGAACTCTGTGCAACTGGGTGGGAGGCACGTTGCAAACATGGAGATGATTTTGAGCAATGTCTAAACGCATACGTTTAGCTTTTACACTAAAGAAAAAAATTCTGTTTTTGTTCCGCACAGACCAGATCAAGGGCCTGACTCAGGACAAATACAGCCAATTGAATTAAAGGTAAAGAGCAGAGAGGAAGTATGGCTCTGAGGGATGTTTTTGATCATATGGTGCAGTTTGTTGTGAAGATGTGAATATCAGCAAATCTCTGGAGTTGCACCAGGGCTGAGGGGGTTTCTGAGAGAGGCTGTGTCTAAGAAAAGTTTAAAATCACAGTCATCTTAGCATGTAGGTGTACTGGGTGGAAGGGCACGAGCTTGTCCATTGCCCCATTCCGCTGATCTATAGTGCCTAGTCTCCCCTGATTTGTGATTTGTGCTGGGACTTAGGTTTCCAGATGCCTAGAGAGAGGCAGCGGTACGTGGCCTCTGAAGCAAGAATTTCTACTGAAAGATTTTTTACCTAGGGAATTTTTATTGAAAAAAGTTAGGCCCTGAGTGAGTTGAGACATGTCCGGGATTAGGTAGCAGCTCAGAAAAGCTTTTGCAAGTGCCACTGCTTCCTCAATCCTCTTGTGGCTCTTAGGTGACTCTCAAAGGCCTGATTCGCCACAGCCTTGCACAGTGTGTAGCTTGTTATATCTGTGCAAAGAGAGGACAACATGAATGGACAACTTATCAAGGGGGTAGCAGAAAGGCCACAGAGACTCAGTTCCTGAGCCTGTAGTAGCTCAACCATCAGTAGTATATTTTCCCTTTCGACGTGCACATGTGGGCTACACCTACACTAGTCCCTTCCATTCAAAAGAGGCATGGTAATGAGCGAGTTGGGAAGATGCTAATGAGGTGCTGCCATGAATATGCAATGCCTCATTAGCATAATGTCAGCTGCATGCAATTCAAAGCAGCTGCTTTCTAATCATGTGCTGCCTGAATAGATGGTATCCTTTTGAAAGGACTCCACGGACTCCAAAAGCCCCTTCTTCCTATTTGATTTTAGGAAGAAGCAGCTTTTGAAGTCTGAGGAGGGTCCTTTTGAAAGGCCCCCATCTACATGGGCTTCGTGCAATTTGAAAGTGGTTCTATTGAATTGCATGCGGCCACCATCATACTAACAAGGTGCTGCATATTAATGGCAGCGCCTTGGTAGCATCTTCCCAACTCGCTCATTACTATGCCCCTGTAGACACAGCCATAATGCTAATAAAAGAGACACATTCATATTGAGAGGAAAGTATATAATATTGACTGAGCTCACTTCCTTTTCCATTTTGTCATCTGCTCTCAGAGCTCTTCATATTCTTCTCTTCTCTTTTTGGTGTGCCTTCTCTGCTAGGTTGGTAGTCAGTCATTTCACATGCTGCAGGCCTGCCCAGAATACTAACCATCTTGTGCGGCTTAGTTGTTCAGAAATCAACGCTGTTGCATTAGCTTCCTTTCTGCTGAAGGGCTATAGGTCTAATAATTAGAGTAACCCCTTGATGAGCACATTGAAATCTGGTTTGCCTGCCTTAATCACAGTGATCAGAATAAAATTATAGCACTTGGAGCAATCATCTTTGATACAATGTTAGCTGTGCATTGTGTTAAATTAATGTGCTGTTATTATTTCCATGGACATTACTGGAACCGCTCTCATAGGCAAAGTGAGTGGGTTTTGGCCCCTCTGCTGCACTGTGAACTTCATTACATTTAAAGAAGAAAACTGCATGTACCTATCACTCACACTAATGGTTTTTATTACCTTTATCTTGAAATGTGGTAAGAGTTATTTCCTATGATAAACAGGACATTTTGTCACAGTTCAGGAAAGCATTTAAGCATATGCTTAAGTCCAGCAGACTTCAATGGGACTTCAACCTGGACTAAACCTTCAATATGTGTTTAAATTATCTCCCCACAATAGAATTGGGGCCCAAATCGGTGGCAGTGCTGGACAATGATAACAATTAGTAATGGTTTCTAAATACCCGATAATACAAACAGACACACACACAAACATCTAGGCTGTGTCTACACTTTCCCCCTTCTTTGAAGGGGACATGGAATCATAGAGTTCGCAGTTCTAAGGAAGGGTAGAATGGAAAACAGCAAAATAGAGATAATGGATTTTAGGAGGGCAGATTTTGGTAAACTCAGAGAGCTGGTAGGTAAGGTCCCATGGGAAGCAAAACTGACGGGAAAAACAGCTGAGGAGAGTTGGCAATTTTACAAAGGGACATTATTAAGGGCCCAAAAGCAAGCTATCCTGCTGCATAGGAAAGATGGAAAATATGGCAAAAGACCACCTTGGCTTAACCAGGAGATCTTGCATGATCTCAAAATAAAAAAGGAATCATGTAAAAAATGGAAACAAGGACAAGTTACAAAGAATGAATACAGACAAACAACACAAGAATGCAGGAGCAAGATTAGAAAGGCTAAGGCACAAAATGAGCTCAAACTAGGTACAGGCATAAAGGGAAACAAGAAGGCTTTCTATAAATATATTAGAAACAAGAGGAAGACCGGGGACAGGGTAGGGCCATTGCTCAGTGAGGAGGGAGAAACAGTAACAGGGAACTTGGATATGGCAGAGATGCTCAATGACTTCTTTGTTTTGGTCTTCACTGAGAAGTCTGATGAAAGAATGCCCAACATAGTGAATGCTAGTGGGAAAGGGGTAGGGTTAGAAATTGAAAAAAAAAAAAAGAACAAGTTAAAAATCACTTAGGAAAATTAGATGTCTGCAAGTCACCGGGGCCTGATGAAATGCATCCTAGAATACTCAAGGAGCTGATAGAGGAGGTATCTGAGCCTTTATCTATCATCTTTGGAAAATCATGGGCGGCAGGAAAGATTCCAGAAGACTGGAAAAGGGCAAATATAGTGCCCATCTATAAAAAGGGGAATAAGAATAGCCCAGGAAACTACAGGCCAGTCAGTTTAACTTCAGTGCCAGGAAAGATAATGGAGCAGGTAATTAAAGAAATCATCTGCAAGCACTTGGAAGGTGGAACGGTGATAGGGAACAGCCAGCATGGATTTGTAAAGAACAAATCATGTCAAACTAATCTGATAGCTTTCTTTGATAGGATAACGAGCCTTGTGGATAGGGGAGAAGTGGTAGATGTGGTAAGCCTAGACATTAGTAAAGCATTTGATACAGTCTCACATGATATTCTTATAAAAAAACTAGACAAATACAATTTAGATGAGGCTACTATAAGGTGGGTGTGTAACTGGGTGGATAACCGTACCCAGAGAGTAGTTCTTAATGGTTCTCAATCCTGCTGGAAAAGTATAACAAGTGGGGTTCTGCAGGGGTCTGTTTTCGGACCAGTTCTGTTCCATATCTTCATCAATGATTTAGATATTGGCATAGAAAGTACGCTTATTAAATTTGCAGATGATACCAAGCTGGGAGGGGTTGCAACTGCTTTGGAGGATAGGGTCAAAATTCAAAATGATCTGGATAAATTGGAGAAATGGTCTGAGGTAAACAGAATGAAGTTTAATAAGGACACATGCAAAGTGCTCCACTTGGGAAGGAACAATCAGTTTCACACATAGGCTATGTCTACACTAGCCAAAAACTTTGAAATGGCCATGCAAATGGCTATTTTGAAGTTCACTAATGAAGTGCTGAAATACATATTCAGCACCTCGTTAGCATGAGGGTGGCTGCAGCACTTCGAAATTGATGTGGCTCGCCACTGTGCGGCTCGTCCAGATGGGGCTCCTTTTCGAAAGGACCCTGCCTATTTCGAAGTCCCCTTATTCCCATCTGCTCATAGGAATAAGGGGACTTCGAAGTAGGCGGGGTCCTTTTGAAAAGGAGCCCTGTCTGTACAAGCCACATCAATTTCAAAGTGCCAGGGCCACCTGCATGCTAAAGAGGTGCTGAATATGTATTTCAGCACTTCATTAGTAAACTTCAAAATGGCCATTTGTATGGCCATTTCGAAGTGTTTGGCTAGTGTAGACATGGCCATACAGAATGGGGAGAGACTGTCTAGGAATGATTACAGCAGAAAGGGACCTAGGGGTTATAGTGGACCACAAGCTAAATATGTGTCAACAGTGTGATGCTGTTGCAAAAAAAGCAAACATGATTCTGGGATGCATCAATAGGTGTGTTGTGAACAAGACACGAGAAGTCATTCTTCTACTCTACTCTGCACTGGTTAGGCCTCAGCTGGAGTATTGTGACCAGTTCTGGGCACTGCACTTCAAAAAAGATGTGGAGAAACTAGAGAGGGTCCAAAGAAGAGCAACAAGAATGATTAAAGGTCTAGAGAATGTGACCTATGAAGAAAGGCTGAAAGAATTGAGCTTGTTTAGTTTGGAAAAGAGAAGACTGAGGGGAGACATGATAGCGGTTTTCAGGTATCTAAAAGGGTGTCATAAGGAGGAGGGTGAAAACTTGTTCTTCTTGGCCTCTGAGTATGGAACAAGAGGCAGTGGGCTTAAATTGCAGCAAGGGAGATTTAGGTTGGACATTAGGAAAAAGTTCCTAACTGTCAGGGTGGTCAAACAATGGAATAAATTGCCAAGGGAGGTTGTGGAATCTCCATCGCCGGAGATATTTAAGAACAGGTTAGATAGATGTCTATCAGGGATGGTTTAGACAGTACTTGGTCCTGCCATGCGGGCAGGGGGCTGGACTCGATGGCCTCTCAAGGTCCCTTCCAGTCCTAGTGTTCTGTGATTCTATGGTAATCAGGCTGATGGGAGATTACTAATGACGTACCGTGATGAATATGCATCACTTCATTAGGCTAATTCTCTCCTGCAGCAGCTTTGAAGTGTCAAACTTCGATGTGTTGGCATGTCACGTAACTGTGGATACTTCAAAGTGCCTGCAATTACACTGCATGCTGGCACTTCGAAGTTTGACACTTCAAGTTGCTTTGGGGGAGAATTAGCCTAACGAGGTGCTGCATATTCATCACAGCACTTTATTAGTAATCTCCCATCAGCCTGATTACCAAGCCCCCTTCGAAGAAAGGGGCAAGTGTAGACACAGCCATAGAAAAATAGAGGTGAGTCTTGATCCAAAGCATGTTGGGAGTCTCTCTGTTGCTCCTTAAAGCGCTTGTACCCACTTATGCCAAAAAAATTGTTCAGTGTTTTGGAAAGGTTCCATTCCCAATTCATTTTCATTTGAAATTAGAATTCTGGGATTGTACAAAACAAAAAAGCAGTCAAATAGCACTTTAAAGACTAACAAATAATTTATTAGGTAAGCTTTCATGGGACAGACCCACTTCTTCAGACCGTAGCCAGACCAGAACAGACTCAATATTTAAGGCACAGAGAACCAAAACAGTAATCAAAGTTGACAAATCAGAAAAAATATTATCAAGGTGAGCAAATCAGAGAGCAGAGGGGCGGGTGGGGGGAAGTCAAGAATTAGATTAAGCCAATAGTAACAGAGAGGAAGTCGTGCTAGTCCATACACTATCAAAACAAAAAGCATTCAAGTAGCACTTTAAAGACTAACAAATTAGTTTATTAGGTGAGCTTTTGTGGGACAGACCCACTTCTTCAGACCATAGCCAGACCAGAAGAGACTCAATATTTAAGGCACAGAGAACCAAAAACAGTAAGCAAGGAGGACAAATCAGAAAAAGAAAATCAAGGTGAGCAAATCAGAGAGTGGAGGGGTGGAGGGGAAGGTCAAGAATTAGATTGAGCCAAGTATGCAGATGAGCCCCTTTAGTGACTCAGAAAGTTCCCACCACGATTTAAACCATGTGTTAATGTGCCGAATTTGAATATAAAAGCCAGCTCAGCTGTTTCTCTTTCCAGAACGGAGCGATAATTCCTTTTCAGTAACACACATACCTTTAGGTACATTAACACATGGTTTAAGTCATGATGGGAACTTTCTGAGTCACTATAGGGGCTTGTCTGCATACTTGGCTCAATCTAATTCTTGACCTTCCCCCCCACCCCTCCACTCTCTGATTTGCTCACCTTGATTATCTTTTTCTGATTTGTCCTCCTTGCTTACTGTTTTTGGTTCTCTGTGCCTTAAGTATTGAGTCTATTCTGGTCTGGCTATGGTCTGAAGAAGTGGGTCTGTCCCACGAAAGCTCACCTAATAAACTATTTTGTTAGTCTTTAAAGTGCTACTTGACTGCTTTTTGTTGTGATAGATTAAGCCAAGTATGCCAAAGAGCCCCTATAATTGTACATTGAGTGAGGATAAAAAAACTGACAGATACTAAAATCTCTCTGCATGCTTTCATATATTGTATCCATTGCTATGCTGTCCGAATACTGAACTGCTCTACCTGTTTCAGGCTTTGATCCTATAATGACATATGCATAAATTCCTGATATGCAAAATGCCATTACTTGTTTGTCCTTAACTTGGAAACTCAGGGAACTTTATACAATTTTTTAATGGAAAATAAAGGGGTTTCAAGCATAATTACTCTGTGTTTTTAAATTATTGTACGTGAAGATGAAATCATGTAGCCTGTATAACTCCTTCTGGTTCCAGAAATCCCTGTAAATAACTTGTGAGTCTGAAGACATTGTTCTGGCAAGAGATAAAGTAAAATGAGAAAAATATTAATTTATCTTTGGACAGTTTTGAATGTATAACAGTCAGTACTTTGAACTGTATAAACAAATTAAATACATTATGGAAACAGGCCTCCAAATATTTTTCTTTTGCAGTGCACTTTTAATTCCATAGGCTCAAATTCCCCCTTTTTTCCAGTTAAAACAATAAAATGGACCATATGTAAGTTTTTAAATGGAATCTCCAGGAAATAAAATCAGTCATCTTTGTCAATTTTATACTTTTTTCATATGTTTTGAACTTTATAAAAAGAACATCTTCCAAAATTATATTAATCAAAGTCCTGGGTAGAGAAAAAAAAATCTCCCAGGGAATGCTGGTTTCGTGTTACTGCTAAATTGCTTCCAGTGCTTTAGATCAGTCAGCCCTTTGGATAAAATTCCATTTTTCTCATTCTTGTGCTTGTTTCCCCATTACCATTTTAGTCCTGATTCTTCTTTATCCAATGGCATAATCTGACAGTTGTTGCCACCAGAAGAAGACAGTTGTTACCCAGCTCAGAAGATCACCTACAGTCAAGCAAATTACTGCCCCTGGCTGCATTGTTTGCAGGGACTCTTTAGCTTTTGGTAGCCATTTCCCAATCTGTGTTCCCTGAAACACTGATCCGCATGCTGTGAATAGGTGTTCCATGAAAACATTTTAATGCTGGTAGTATAGTTCCTTCTAAAACATTAAATAAGAAATTATGTGGGTATCAAAAATACTAAGGTATTTGAATAGCATTTGGATTGTAAGTATGCTAATATTTACAACACATTCATAATAGTGTAGTTTGTACTTTTGCAACTCATGCCAAAACAAATATGCAAAAACACTCTTCACGTTTAAAAAAAACCTCAAGTTACTTACTTTTTTCCAGCAGTTTTCTATAAAAATAATAAATTTATAAAAAGACAAAATTTTAAAATATTTTTCCTCACTTAATTTGCTTTGAGTTTCTTTACATAAAAATGTTTTTTTTGTAAGCTTTAAAGGAAGGACAGTCCTGTTTTGAACAATATCGTCCTTTCTATTTTTGCACAAAAGAATGACACTAACCGGCTTTCTTTTGGCTGTTAGATTTATATTTTGTTTTGGGTTTGTCAGTAGTTTTTAATTTTGATACTTATAAGGTTGCTAATTGTCCTCCTATCAGGAGGATGTCAGTTATTCATTCAGATGACCTTCTCCTGTTAATTTTTGTTCTTTGTAAAATAAAAGACTTATAAAAATAACTTTTTAAAATCAACTTCTGAGCATTACACATGGCAATTTTGGGCTATGAACCCACCCTAGCCCTTAGCCCCCCTCCCACACACACCAGACCAGCATGTATGTGTTCAATCAATATATTCTAAGCCCAAAAGTGTTCTGTGGCCAAATTAGTTTGGGAACCGCTAGCTTTGGGTAAGCAGTAAAGTATATTCCAGTGTATATGGACAAATGACTAGCAAGAGAAGCAGACCTATATTGTGCTACCGTGATTTACATTTTGGTTTCTGTGGTTTTAAAGGCTCCCATTTCTCCCATCCGTATCTGGTATGGGAGAACATAAACTGCATTCCTGGGTATGCTATGAGACACCAGGACCTTTGTTATTCCTCCCATGGGCTCGCCTGCTACACATGAGGCCCTGCAGAGGTGGCCTCAGCTGGAGTAATGCAGCCAGTTCCGGATTTCACACTTTAGAAAAATGGAGACAAATTATAAAGAATCCATTGGAAAGGGGGAAAAAATAAAAAGCTTAGAAAACTATTAGGAAACTTTAAAAAACTGGGCATGTTTACTCTTGAGAGAAGAAGTCTGAGGTGGGACTTGATAACAGACTTCAGATATGTTAAGGATTGTACTCAGGAAGGCCACTCTACACTGCCTCTTTCAGGCATAAGGGGCTGATGATAGAGGGTGGTTTAGTCCACAGAGGCATGTCTACATGGCCTCTTTCCTACCAGCAGACACCTCTGACGAGAGCAAAATCTTCCATGGCTCTGCTAACTAGCTGTGTGATTATGCAAATGGCAAGCCTTTTGCAGTTACTAGAAATCTGCTTAGCATAGCTCTGCCGGCAGCAGAGCTGATGACCCATGCCATGTAGACGTGGCCAAGGAGTATGATTAATTGTTCTCCAGTTCCAGTGAAGATAGGACAAGAAATGATTAATTTAATTTGCAGCAATAGAAATTCATATTACATATTTGGAAAGACTGTCTAATTTAGAAACTTTCTCCACCTAAGTACAGTTAATTGTTAGAACAGGCTTCCAAGGAAGGTTGTGGAATTATGGTGCCCAGCTTTCTATCTGCACAAAAATGAGCGCTCTTTCCCTGCCCCCTGCCCCACCCCTTCTCCCCCAAGCCATGTCATGCCCTGCATCTGCTCAAAGATCCCACTCCCATGCACTCTGTCTCCCACTCTGCCTCTCATTCTCCCCAGCCTCACTCATGCATTTTCACTGGGTTGGCTCAGGGGGCTGCAGTGTTGGGGAGTGAGGGCTCTGGCAGGGGTCTAGGCCCTGGGGTGGGGCTGAGATATGGAATTCAGATTGCAGGAGTGGGCTCCAAGCTGAGGCAGTGAGTTGGGATGTGAGAAGAGGTGAGGGCTGTGGCTGAGGGAGCAGGCTCTGGGGTGAGGCAAGAGATGAGGGATCTGGGGGGTCAGAGGAGGCTCCAGGCTGGGGCTGAGGTGCTCAGAGATGTGAGGGAGCTCTGGGATGGGGCAAGTTGTTAGGGTGCTGGGAGTGTGAGGGATATGGCTGGGGGGTGTGGGCTGTAGATGGGGGCTGAGTATGAGGGATTTGGTGTGCAGGAAGGGTGCTCCAGGGTAGGACTCAGAAGTTCAAGGGGTGAGAGGGGAATGAGGGTGGAGCAGGTGGAAAGAGCTCCTGGGAAGTAGCTGGAAAATGCTGTGCTGTACCATCTGCTGTTATCGCCCCTACAGCTCCCATTGGCTGCAGTTCCTGAGGCAGCACAGGGAGCCTCCTAGCTGCCCCTATGCATTAGACTTGAGGGAGTCTGTTGGCTGCTTTTCAAGAGCCATGTATCATGGAGGCTAGCAGCAATCCTGTCAGCCCTGCTGCACAGCATATCCAACTGAACAATCAATAACCAGGTCAGTGGTGTTCACTGGAGCATCCAAAATCCCTTTTCAATAGGGTATTCCAGTCAAAATCAGACTGGTCACTCAATAGGGAATCCCAGTCCTGGGAGGTTTTTAAGAGTGGGTTCTATAAACATTGCGCAGGGGTGGCTTAGATTTACTTGGTTCTGCCTCAGCACAGAGGGCTGGACTTGATGTCTTCTTGATGTACCTTCAAGCCCTACATTTACATGATTCTGTGCCTCCCAGGCGAACAGGTCAAGGATCGTCCCAGGAATCCTGTTCATTCCTGTAACTTGGTTGACAGGACCCAATTTAAGAAAGCCTCTCTCACACCTTCTTCTACCCTAGAGCTACCTATCCTATCTCATATAGCTGGAAGGGACCATCAGAGGTCACCAAGTCTAGTCCCCTGCCCTCTTGGCTGGACCAGACTAGCACCTCTTCAATATTTGTCTACCTTTGTGAGGCTGGGAAGCAAGGTACATGAAGCCAAAATTAGATTGCTCACATGGCAGAAATTAGTGTAGGTTTGGGCTATTGAGCTTACTTTCCCTTATTTTTATTACACAGATTACACAGTCAATCATTTTTTCCCTTTTGCTCCATAGGGAAACAGATGAGAACATGGGTTAGATAACACAGTCCATCCAGCAGCTAAAACAGTCTTCAGACTCCTCCAATTTTCTTTTTAACTGTTAATAACACAAGTTCTCTGCTGTGGAAAGCTGTCTAGAGAGTCAGAGGGGTAGCCATGTTAGTCTGTAACTTCGTAAACAATAAGCAGTCCTCGGCCATCTTTGAGACTAACAAAAGTGCCACAGGCCCAGCTAGAGAGCAGGAGCAATGACACTGATGTGTTCAGTGTCCAGACTGCCCCAGCTCATGGCTAGAAGGCATTTCTTCTTAATGTTCACCCCCTTTGTTTGTCTAGAACCTGGGACTACTGCCCCCCCTCTTACATATACATCTTCAGGTTAGCAACTCGTAGGGCTAGCACATCAACTAAGAATGTGATGAAGTTTATTTAAAATGGCTTCTGTGGAACAACAATTCATTGAAACTCTCAGTGATCAGATCAGTTTCTGATTTGCAGTAAGCCTATTTTATAATGCTCTGTCAAAGTAAAAGGGACTTGAAATGGACAAAAAAGAAAAATGCAGTTCACTTTAGGGCCCCTTTACCTTGAGGCCTGTCATCATGGTGTAAAGAAGCTGGGTACAAAAATACAGATACAAAAATGTATGTGTATCTATACAGTCAAAGTGACAACTACCTCCTGGGCTACATCAGCCTAAACTTGAAATATGCTATGTGATTTGTACTATGCAAATTGCATATCTTATTTTGAGTGTAGTTTGAAATAGGATATTTTGGCCTTTGCCACTCTCTAAACAGCAGCAAATATTGAAATGAAGCACTATTTCAAAACATCCCTTACTCCTTCTGCAATGAGGACTACTGGGATTCTGAAACAGCATGCCCCTTGGTTTGGAGGAATATTTCGAAATAACGGGCATGTGTCAAAGACACGGAGTAGCTATTTTGGGATACCTCAGTACCTCTGATCTCTGAAAGTTTCCCATGTAGACATAGCCCTAGTGTGGATACAGTAACAAAAGTGCTTATATTGGCCGACTCATGCATCTGATGAAGCGGGTCCTAACCCCCGAAAGCTTATACTCCAAATTATCTGTCTATAAAGTGCCACAGGACTTCTTATTGCTTATACTGGTATTGTGGCAAAGAAGCAAGTATAAACATTCTCATAAGGGGTGCTTAAAATAGAATCAGGCCTTGGGAGGTGTTTTTTATTATGTATTTTAATAGCATTTGTGTCTGTGAGAAAAGTCCCTTCTTCCAGTTTTCTGATGGTTGGTTTTGTTTTCAGTAAGGGATTCCATGTTGTGGATAAGAGGGTGGTTTGTCAAATGAGAAGTGATTCTTAAAGCAAAAGGGAAAGTCGGGAAGATCAGTGCGATTAGACAAAAGTGATTCTCTTTCTTGTTCCCCTAGAAGCTTCACTCTTTGAGTAAGATGCTATATCTTTAGCAGTGGAAAGCCACTTCTTAAGTAGTGGACCTGTTAAAAAAAACAGACGTACTTCCATTTCTGTGCCATTTTTACCATCCAACCTGTAGGACAAAATAATATTTTCAAGCAAAACCAAATTTACTTAAGCACAAACTTGCTATATTTCAGGCTCACATATGACCATTGGCCCGTACAATGTGATAGGCTTTTGAGAAGCTAGCAGCAACCCCTCCTGAGTTAGCAAACTGCTGTCTTCTAAAACGTGCACAAGGGTACATGTGCACTTGTACTTCAGTACACCCCCACCAAAAAAACTGAAATTAAACTCAGGAGCTTTTGACCTACAAAACAGTCACTCATGAACTGTACTCTTGCTGGCAGCTCCACTGCGAAAGCCATGTTTCACTATGTCTCATGTATTTGTGAAAGAAAAAACACTTGTCTCCACAGGTGCAGCATCATCAGTGAGCTGTCTGTCAATATATGAGCTACAGATCTTTCTGCATGAGACAGATTTGTGTCACATAAGGGGTGGGGGCAGAGGAGAGTGAAGGTGGAACCATGCAACAATAAATGACCTGGGATTGTCCTTCCTGGGGTCCAACTCTTATATATTTATGCCCTGCTGAGTTCTGCATTAATCTGCAAGTTATCCCACTGAACTCCATGTATCTTAACATGACTGGAAGCAGTAGAATCCTTAGGGCTAGATACAGGCCCAGACTTGTTAGTCTGCAAGAAAGGAAGGTTTGTGTATGCAAGAAGAATTGTACTGTGTAGGGATGGAGAGCTATGAGAGCACTGGCAGCCTACACAAACTAAACATAGGACTTGCCACATTGGGTCAGACCTATGGCCCATCTTGTGTATCCCATCGCCAACAGAGAACAATACTACTTGCATTTACAACAAGATGCAAGTAGCTCCAGTAGATAGGTGTACTGGTTGAACCTCTCTTGTCCAGCACAATTAGGACATGACCAATGCTGGACGAGGGAATTTGATGGGCGATGGGAGGTCATTATTTTCTATCACATTACCAACACTTTCCCTGCTTACTGGGCTCTTAGAAGACATTTAGGGGTAAATTAGAGCTAAATAACAACACAGAACACTGAGAGCTGGGACTTGTGGCTGTAAAGAAACTTTATGGGACTGCGCAAAACTTGGCCATGCCCGAGATAATTGGTTGTCTGGCTAACTAAAACCATGCCAGATTACTGAGTTTGCTGGATGAGAGAGTTCTGGATTAGAGAGGTTTAACCTGTAGTACCGTCACCCACCTCTGAAGGTCTCATCCTAATCCTGGGTAATAAGAAATTGATTCAATATTTCTGAAATGTTAGACTTTATTTTTTAATATTTTTGTTAAAACAAAAAAAAACAAGTGTTCCTGTAGCACCTTAAAGAGTAACATTTTTATTTATTAGGTAAAGAGCTTTCTTGGCTAAGATGTGCTTAATCAAATTTGGAGCAGGTAATCAGAATCCAGGATTTAGTTAGTGGGAGTGTGGGGAGAAGGAGGAGGAGAAGGAAATAGAAGGAGGAGTCATCTGTCATTAATAGGACCTGTGAAAGAGGTAAGTTAAGTGGGATGGGTGCCTTTTCTGCTAATATCAAAGGTGGAGAAATTGCCCTTGTAATATGTAAAATAATTGAGATCTCTCTTAAGCCCCAGTTTAAATGTGTCAAACTTGCAAATGAATTCCAATTCAGATGTGTCCCTCTGTAACCTTGTGGCAAAATTCTTTTGTAGGAGAATGGCTACTTTCAGAACCTTTATTGAATGTCCAGTAAGGTTAAAGTGATCCTCTACAGGCTTATGTGTATTCTGGCTATTCCTGTAACTCATAAAAATGTCTAATCTCTCCTTGATTCTTGAATCCTTGCCGCAATGAGATCCGTGTGTTGCAGTCACAAATATCTGCAATGGTATTTATCAATTTTGAATTTGATACCTTTCATTTCATTGGTTGGCATAATCTGGATATACATCTGAACTTTTTGGAAGGCTGTAAAAATAAAAAAAGTAAACTTTTGTATATAGTGTTTCCGTGTTAGAATACTACATGACCTCACACGCATTCTTTGCTACAAAAGCATTGAGGAAACCAATTGCAAAACAGAAATGGTGCTAATGCTGGAGGGTTAGTTTCTAGCATGCTCCAAAATGTATGTATTTTGGCAGTGATGAGTGGCTTACTAACTGCATGATCCTGTGTATGTTTTGGCGCTTCAGGGGCTGGTTTTCTCCCGGCTCCTACCGTATGTGTATTTTGGCATGTTGGTTTAGTGCATACTCCTAAACAGTCTGTAGATTTGTAATGTTGACTCCGGGGTTTGCAGATTTTTATTCCTTTCATAGTACTTGGACAGGATAGGAATAATTGAAAAGGGAAAAGGATATTATTTTGTTAGCTTAATAATATCACAAGTCAGCAGGGAAAGTGGGAAAGAATAAAATACGTAATATCACTTTTGGCTGTGGATCCAAAATCCAAAGCAGGTGTAGTTTTTAGTTGTGTCACTGGGACAGCAAAATGCAACATCTGAGGTTTTGCCAAAACAAAACAAAATAAAACAAAAACCACTTGTCTGAGCCCATTTTTAAAGGTACAGAGAAGAGATAGTCTTTATCATTCTGTTCTCTTAAAAGACCACACAAAACACCCTCACACATATAAGGCCTGATTCTTCTCTCTTCGATTCTTGAACCATAAACTTTGTGTCAGAACAGAATCTGGCAGTTCTGCTCCATCATCTCCACTGACCTTTATTTCTTCCTTTGATGGTCAATACACAATATATTTTCACTGAGACTATCTCTGGGGAGAAGATAAATTGTGCTTTTTGTTTCATAAACAAAGGAAATACATTGGCTCAGATCATAATTCCTCAAATCCACAAACGGAGGGATTCCCTATGCCTGGGCCTCCTGCCTTCCCTGGGGAGAGAGGCATTTCCCCTCTCCTTCTTGAAGGTACTAAGAAGCTTGCCCATGCAGTCTAGTGTCAACATCAAGGAAGATGTTAGAATTAGGCCAGAGGTGAGACAAGGGAAAGAAATATCAGCCCCTGCCACAGATATCTAAAAAGGTTCTATTCCCTACAGTCTTATGCAGCACTCATCACCATAACATGGAAGCACCTATGTCTAACACAGTGCTGGCGCTCTTCCAAACTGTTATATCAACAAAGTAAACTCAGGGTGATGAGAAACATTGCCTGCTATTTTGGGCTTCATGTTTGAGTAAGAGTGAAACAGGAAGAATGAGCTGGAGCTGGAAGTTAAACCCTAGTGCAAGCTGTCAGGAGATCTGGGGTCTGTTTTCAGTTCTGTCACAGGCCTAATGCCTGACCTTTCATGAATCGTAACCTCTCTATGCCTCTTTTTGGTTTTGTATAAAGTAAGGATGATGTCGGCTGCCTGGCTCACAAGTAGACAGAACTGTGTAAATTAATATGGTAATGGCTGTAAAGTGTTTTGAAAGCTTTATATGGTGGAAGCTATTAAGCAGTTTTACTGAAGATTTCAGTCAGAGGTTGGCTAGCCTGGCTGCAATAAAAAAGAACTCTCCAATTTTGGCAATTCTTCTTCTTAGGTCTGAACTCAGAACCAAAACTTCCTGAATAGTCTGCAATATTATGAAATGTCTACACCTCAGTGGTAAAATCCCAGCCAATGAGGAGCTCACTAATGACTTCAGTAAGGCTGGTATTTCTCCCACGGACTTTCAGCCATACCTGGAACCAGTGTTGTCAAAATACCATGCTGAAGAATATTCTCATGAAGTTTCAGGTTATGCTGGGAAAACATGTCATGAGAAAACCTATGCTTGTGAGATTTCTAGCCTAATTTGCATAACAAGGAGATAATTTGAATAAGCATCCAAGTTTCGATACTTATCAGTGCTAAAATCCTGCCCTATCTAGTTCGGAGAACTGAGGAACATATATGGAATTCTAACTTCTTCCTTGAGGTTGACCAAAGATACACAACAGGATATTAGTGGAATTGGGAACACAACCCATACATCTTGAAGAAGTAAGTACATCTTCATACAATGCACAGTTAACCTCTGGAACTCTTTGCTAGGGGACACTGTGAAAACCAAAACTATAATGGTGTTAAAAAAAACAACAAACCTACACAACTGTGCATGGGTTAGGTCTGTCAATGGCAAGATATAGATCACTCAGTAATTGCCTGTTCTTTTCATTACTTCTGAAGCATATGGCATTGGCCACCGTCAGAAGACAGGATATTGGGCAAGGTGGACCATTGGTCTGATCCAGTATGGCCATTCTTGTGTTCTCTTAGTTCCATGCTCTAATAATAGGGCTATACTGCTTTCTTAGGAGGCTACACGGGAACGAACAGTGGAACTGATAAAGTGCTCAGTGAAATCAATGAAAAGCCTTTCACAGAATTCAAGTGAGAACTGGATAAGGCCAAATGATCTCTTCCAGCAATATGTACAAAGAGGAACTCTGGTAGAACTAACTTGACTTTGCAAAAGTCATTAGATGGGGCCCAGTGGTCAGACCACATGGTTTTAGTGAAAATAGATGATAAAATTAAATGATGATTTTCTGGTGCATTTTCCCCAAGATTCACCAAGTTCTTGTAATTGTTGCCAAGAAAATTTATCCTTAAAAGCTCTAATGCAGAATCTGTACAATTACCATAATTCTCGTTTCTTATTTGTACCAGCTAGTTCCAAGATACTGTGCATATTGTTCATCTTTAAATGTAGTCCGATTTGCTGCAGAACATTTTAATGGACTGTGAGCAAAGCATGACAGCAGCTTTCCAAAAAGTTAGTAAAAATGCCAGTTTTGTCAAGGAAAAATCTTAGAGCAATGCTCTTCCTTTGTACTCTTTCAGTCCTGCCTATGTCTTAGTGAAGCTTTCATTAAATTGCCAGAAACACTTTGGCTACATATACACTACAGAGATTTTTGAAAAAAAGCCCTTCCAGAAAAATCTCTTCCGAAAGAACTTCTTTTGAAAGAGAGCATCCACACACACACCCACACACACACCCCCCCATCAACCAACCAACCAACCAATTAAAAAAAAATTCAAAACAGATCAAAAGAGTGAGCTGCTCTTTCGAAGGAGAGCATTCACACAGCCCCTGCTCTTTTGAAAGAATGGGCCAGGGATCTAAAAATCAGATCCCATAAGGACTGCTGTTTTGAAAGAATGGTCCTGAGGAGCGTCTACACACATTTTCTTTCGAAAGAAGTTTTTGAAAGAAGGTGCTCTTCCTGAAATGGGAAAGGAAGAGAGATTTTGAAAAGAGCACTGGGTTCTTTTGATTTACTTTCTAAAGAACACTTTTTGTGTGTAGATGCTCTGTGGGATCTTTTGAAAGAGTCCCTTCTTTTGAAAAATCTTTCAAAAGAACTTGCTAGTGTAGACACAGCCTCTGTGAGCAACTGAAGTATGTGCAAAGGTTAAATGACTAAAGAAACATATTTAATGCAAGTGATAGCTCGGATACCTCTATTAATACATATTTCTTAAACAAATTAAAAATTTGAAAAGCAACAGGGCTTCAATTTGCAGAGAGCTATATTCTGGACTCTCCAAAGCCACTAGTCTTTTTTGGTTAAAATCATTAATCAGTTTTAGAAATCTTGACTTTAAAATTTACTTTGTCAAAATAGTTTAAAAAAGAACTCTTCAGGATAACCAGCAAAATCTCAAATTAGGAGTCCCTCTCATTTGGGGTCTTCACAATTTTCACCTTCATTCTTGAAAATAGTTTGGTTTGAGTTCAGTTCTCAGAATGCCTGAAGATGGTCCACAGACAAAGGAAGGCTGTTATAATCTAGCAAGCCATCTTGCCCGTTCCTACTGTTTAATTTGAGCATCTATATGTTTTGGGACATCTGAATCTTGGCAGGAATTTCTTGTAATATCACTAATTTCATCTTTCTGCCTTGTGAAGGGAATCCCCTTAGTAGGCTTTGGCACTCAAACAAATTTCAGTCACAAACCCGAATATCAAGAGAGGACTGCAGGAACAGTTCCAAAAATGAGACAGTGGATTATACTTTAGTATTTTTATCCATAATGTTCTTCACTGTATAAAAACATCTCAAAGGATATTATTGATTTGGTGACATATTTTACAAACAGTTTTATGGAAGGCTTCAAAAACATATTAACTTACCTGCAGGGCATTTTTCGCTCATGCTATTTGAAAATCTAGGGCCAAATTTTGCTGTCAGTCATACTGGCGTAAACCCAGAGTAACTCCATTTGTGTAAATGACACTAAGACAGAGTTATATGGATGTAACAGAAGAGAACATAACTCCTGACATTTTATGTCTGCTGTCTTGCCTTGTATTTACTTTGCAGTCATCTGCCATTTATTTCTTTCCCCTTCTGTATATATTAGCTCTCTTTGTGGGGCATCGTTACAAAAACCGAAACATTTCTTAATTTTGCTGAGATTTATTTTGTTTTCTCAGACCAGAATATAGCAAGTCTCAGATCCATAAATTTCCCTTGGAAATTAACACCCTGGAATCTTTCTCTTACACAGAAAAATTAAAGGAAAGTTTGTGAAAATGTGAAACGCTGTTGCCTTATCTTGAATTGTGGCCATAGATACAGGGTTTTTTGCCAGTTTGTTTCCCCAGATTACCCTCTCACTAATAACAAAGTCTCGTCTTAGATTTATAGTTCTTGTAGATGTCCAAATCATTTTCTTTCTAGCAAATTTTGTGAAATTTCTTTGACAACTAGCCTTCTGCCTTTATAAACCTTACAGTATAAGAAATATGCATACACTGCTTGGTTTTAATAAGTGAATATGCTATAATTAATACTTGTACCAAAGCCTTCTGAGCTGGACATGAATGTTTACATACCATTTGTGTTCACCCCATGAGGAAACAAATTTAGAATTCAGTAGTACCAGGCTCAGTTTGACTCCTACTGCAGCCCCTTGATGAAAATAACACAACTTAATTAAGTATTAAAGTCTTGTCCAGGTCAGATGAGTCAGCCATAGCATGATATTATTTATGGCTTATTCTAGTTTTAGGTCCCATTAACTCCACTGAAAGCAATGAAACAGGACAGCTGACAGAATTGCTTGGTCCCTGGGCTGGGTGGGGAAGTGACTCCATGTTTCCATAATGGGTGTGGCTTTCGTCTGAAAGGGCAGGGCTGGACTAACCTCACCTGCTAGTCTTTCAGCGCTGCCTAGGAGATGTCAAATGAGGCTCTGGAGTGTGCCACAGGGGGCTCTGGAAGTGATTTAAAGGTCCTGGGACTCTGGTTGCTGCCACTGCTGCAGTAGCAGTGCAGGCAACTGGGAACCCCAGACCCTTTTGAATTACCAGACCCTGGGACAGATGACCCTATGCCTACTTGTTCTCCTGACTTTGTGAGGAGCCAGGCTCACAGCTAAGCCCGTAACTGCTGCAAGATGTGACTTTGTTCTATTCATCTTCAGCTTTTTCCTCCCAGAAATATTATTTTGGTTTTGCTAGTCGGAAAAATGAATATGATTCTTAGCCCAGATACAGCCCACCTTCAGATGCCCACAGCAGAACACAAGCCAAATCTGATTGTCAAGATTTCTAATAACAGCTTGATGGTATAAACAGACATTAGGAACATAAACGAGTTAAGAGTAAAATAGAGTAGCTCCTTTTCTGGTATTTAGTTTCCTATTTCAAATACTACCCATTCAAACCAATTATCTATGCTATAAATCAAGGTGTGAGATTGCAGCTCAGTGAAATTTTGGGGAACCGTGTATGATAAGATTCCTATCTAAGACTTATGATGACAAGGTTAAGGAACAGATTGAGCATGTATATGAACAACAGTAGGAGTTTTCATAATTAATGCTATGTTTTGGATGGGATATTAAACCTTGTGCTTCAGGGTTCAAGCTAATCTCTAAATGTTAGGGTACAGCTACAGTTTAATGAAAATAATCCATGTCACTGAATTTCAGAACTGGTAGGTTCACAGGGTTTGGACATCAGGGCTAAAATTGCAGTGTCAATATTTGGGCTTAGGCCAGAACCATGACGGAGTTAGGTCTTAGAGCCTACCCTTCAGTCGAAACTCAAGTGCCTATCCTTTAATTTTTCATCTCAGTGCCTGAGTCCTAGAAGCCAAAGACATCTGATTTGGGTCAGCCCCAGTCATACTGCTGGTCTTATAGTCATATCTTTAGAGACTTGGATGAGACCTAATGTTAAGAACAGAACACACCTACCTACTGCAGAGTTTTGACATCTTCCTCTGTAATATCTGGTGCTGCCCATGGTTAGATATGGGATACTTCAATTATTATATTAAATTATGTATATTATATGAAACAATAGAAGCAGCTGTACATAGAAATGGAAGAACAGCAAAGCTGGAAAAGTTTCTTTCTACAGCAAAATGGAAAAATTATGTATTCTCACTGATTTTGAGAAATAATTCTTAAAATATATTCTTTGTCAGTAAAAAAAATCAACATTGTTTTTTGAACTGAAAGACTGTTCTGTCTGCATAGAATGGACATTTTAACAAAAGTGATAGCATCGTTACAAGCAGTCAGATAAATTTCATTACAATGACAAATTTTGAAAAGAATATCATGTTTGCAAAATGGAATGAAATACAGGAACAGAAAAATGAATGTTTCACCCAGCCTAAGTGAATCTCCTCCTGCGTGGAATTGAATAGAAGGTGCTTAGCCCTGAACAAGATTGGTTATGTGATCAGAAGCATGCCCGCTTCCTTGGTTGTCTGACACTGTACCTGACACCTGAAGTTGTGTTGTTAGGTTCTGGACCAGGTATTGCTGTGAGTTACTCTCAAATGGGTATAACAGGTATATAGCTGAGGGCTGAATTTGTCCTTTTTTGGAGTTGTCTTATTTGGAAGAACGAAATGGAGATTGTTCTGCTTGGCGGTCTTCACTTATTCCAGACTCCAGAGTCTGTAGTTCTTCAAACTTTTTAGTTAGACCTGTACTTTTTCAGTGTAAAACAACAAGGCCTTGAAAATACAGTGCTGGCTTGGCAACTGACCACTGCCAGATAACAACTGACATGAGGACTAATTTGGTAATGTGCAGCATTAGAGAGTGACATTTACTGTATCTCCTGGTGCAAGTGATACAAAGCATGCAGCCGCGGCAAGCCTTGCATGGTATTTGCAAAGTGTCAACTTGAAAGAGTCAGGCTGCTCTTATGTCGGCTCTCAGAGCCAATTGCTGCAGCCCATCAAACCAACCATCATGAAGAATAAACAGGGAGATGTGCTCCCCTCCATTCAGTGTTCCCATTCGGTGGGCTGCTAGTTATATCATATGTCAACACATTGTACAGATAATGAAAATAGGGAGTCTGAACTTGTATGGTGGATAAAAGGTTTCCCCGGTGAAGCAAAATTACTGTGAACCTGTCAAAAGAAGATTAAGTCTTTTACAGAATAATCAAAGGCAGGGAAGTTAGCCCTTCTGATACGCCTGTTAGCCTGGGTCTGACTTACTGTATGGAATAATTCTCTGTAGTAGTCACAGAGGGAGGGTAATTTAGGTACCAAGTCTTGGTGAGTCTCTCATGTCTTTAAGATGGTTGAATTGTAATTATTGTGACTATGATCTCAAATGAGAGCTGTCATAAAAAAACATTTTCATTTGGTTTTGCTTCATAGATCAGAATTTCTGTTTGTTTGTTTGTTTTTTTAAAATTATGAGTTATATCAAATTCTCAAATGCAGTTACTTTTTCATTTCACCCCCTCACAGAAAAAGGTTTAGAGAGAATGGAAGCTTTCCATCTCAATAACTCAGCAGTACTCTTCATTAAAAAATGAAGCTGTAATCTATCAGCAGGTTCAGAACAGCATGTCTAGTTTTGGCATTCAATCTCTTTTACACTCAGTTACCTGGTGAAACTAGCATGGGGCTATCCGTCAAACCCACTGATAACAGAGAGTTAACGACACAACTCTTTCCACTCCAGAGGGCTACAAATGGTATGCAAACAAATATCATCACATATTTGCCTTGGTAGCTACTGCCCTCACTTCGGTAACTGTACCCTTCACAATTCTGCTTAGTCACGGCACAAATCCATCTCAAATGGTTGTCTCTCTCAGACAAGGCTTTTAGCAGCATTTTCATTACAGATGTTCAAAAATGTTTTGACAATTAAAACTGCATGCTTAGTATCAATTGCATCAAAAGACACAGTAAATGTCATTCATTAATGCTGCCCATTACCAAGTTACTCCTCATGTCAATTATTATCTGGCAGAGGTCAGTTGCCAAGCCAGTGCTGTGTTTTCACAGTTTGAAACGAACCTGTTTCCTATTTTTACAACATTTATTCCCGTATTTCTTAACCAATAATTTTCATCAACTTTGTTTGCAGAGCCACATGATGTATCATTTACTGAAAACTAAATGATAATATGTTTCCAAAATGATTTTGATAAATATTCCGTAAAATGGATTGAAACAAAATATTGTGAAAAGGGAAATACTTTGCTAATAGTACAAATTCTTCTGTGAGAAGTTCCCTTTCTGCACAAAGCCTGTTTCCATTACAAAATTCATGAAAAAATTTCAGACATCTCTAATATTTATAAAATAAATGATTGCCCATGCTGGATTGTCACTGTGATTTTTTAAAAGAGCATTCCAGGCCAGGACTAGCCTTGGAGTTGCAGTGAGTACCTCAGACATAACCGTAAACCACCTCAGCAGGTTACTTGAACCCTGTCCAGTCTGATGGAGCAAATTAGAGCACCTGGGGCTGTCTAGAACTTTGGCAGAGGATGGACTGAATGAATCTTATTCACTTCTAAATAAAATCTATGTGAGATGAATTGCTTTCCTCCTCGATGAAGAGTTAATTTGAAAAAGTCTTGAGATTATACATGAACTTTTCATGGCTTGTGATTTGTTACAATATGACAGCAAGAAAAAAAAATCACCATTTTGCCCTATACTGAAAACAATTCCTTGCACTCGTCCACAGTGAATGAGTCCAGTGCTAAATTGTATACTGAGAACTTTTCCTGCCCTTCTGTAGGAATATTAGACTTCTGTAAAAAATGACAATAAAAATCTCAGTGCATTGCTGTCATTTTTGTGTTCAAAGTGTGTCTATTTAGGAGAGATGGTAGAAGGTGATGCCAGATTTTTTTTTTCATCTTAAAGAAACAAGTATTGGAATTATATCCCATTTTAGCCAGTAGTTTAGCATCTCTTTTGCTTTTACATCAATTGTGGTGGACAGTAATTTTACAGAACTGTAACAGTATGTCCAAGACAAATCACTTCCATAAACATCTTGGCTATGTCTGCCCTAGCCCCTGCCTTTTGAAAGGGGGATGCTACTGAGACACTTCGGCAGATGCTAATGAGACTCTGCGATGAATATGCAGCGCCTCATTAGCATAATGCCGGCAGCAGCGATTTGAAAGGGCCACTTTTGAATCACGTGCCACCCATGTAGATGGGGGCCTTTTGAAAGGACCCCGAAGTCTTTGAATGCCCCTTATTCCTAAAACCAAGTAGGAATAAGGGGCTTTAGAAGACTGGGGAATCCTTTCGAAAGGCCCCCGTCTACACGGGCAGCACATGATTCGGAAGCGGCACTTTCGAATTGCTCCTGCCAGCCTTATGCTAATGAGGTGCTGCAGATTCATGGAAGCGACTCATTAGCATCTGCCAAACTGTCTCTTTAGCATTCCCCTTTTCAAAGGCAGAGGTTAGTGTAGACATAGCTCTTGTGAGATAAACTTTGGCTGTAGTCATATGAAGCAAAGTTTATACTACATTCTGTACATTTTTTAAATTGTATTTAAAAGACTTTTTCCTAAGGTTGTTTGCAGAGAACTCCTATGTGGTGCCCTATCCTTAAAAAGAAGACAAAACTTTGTGTTTCGGGAATTCCTTTCATACAGAAATGTAGTGATTAAAACAGAATGGAAAGCAAACTTCAAGGTAAGAACTGGATTGGGATTTAACAGATATGGGTTCATTTCCCAGCTCTGCTGTAGACATCCTATGTGATCTTGGAGAAGTGACTTAATCTTGCTTTGCCTCAGTTCCCGGTCTATAAAATGGAATTAATACTACTAACTTTTATTTTGGATCATAAGCTTTCGTGTGCAAAGACCCGCTTCATCAGAAGATGAAGTGGGTCTTTTCCCACCAAAGCTTATGCTCCAAAGTATCTGTAAGTCTATAAGGTGCCACAGGACTTCTTGTTGTTTTTTGAATGTACAGACTAACTCGGCTACCTCTCTGATACTACTAACTTTGTCTTCTTTGGGTAAAATTCTCAGACGTACTCAAATTACTTAGGAACCTAAGTTCCATTGGCTGGGAGATAAGGAGGGGATGTAAGGTGTTTTTGTTTGTGGCTGGCTGAATGGATCATTTTAATGCTGCTGAGTTTAAATTGTACTGATAATGATGTTAGGGTATGTAGAGACTTGGATAATGTATTTATAGTTATTATTTATATCAAATAATTAATCAAATTTGAAAATACGTTTTGAAAATTTTACCTTCTGTCTACTTAGACTGTCAGGATTTTGGGACAATAATTATCTCCCATTATGTGTCTGTGCAGTGCCTTGCACAATGGTACCCTGATCCTGTCTGGGGCATCAACTTGATTCCATAATATAAATAATACACATTAAAATTTATAGTGTTAGGGCCAAGTCCCAAAATCCTGGCAGGTCATGAAAGTTAATTCAGACAGCGGTCCCAATGTATGTCTTTGGCTGTGTCTACACTACGAGATAAATTTGAATTTAAGGCAGTTAGGTCAATACTACCACATGACTGTCCTCACTGTAAAAACCATTAGCTCCATTTTGGGAGCACTAATACTGAGTTTATAATATTGCCATTACCTGATGGGTATAGTGTCAAGCTTGAATTCAAAAGTTCGATTAAAGGCCAGTGTGGAAGTGCTACATCTTAAAATCGAATTTATTAGCCTCCAGAGGTGCCCCATCTGTAACTCACAATGCCCCTCAGTCTCCACTCTGGCCTCTGCTGTCCAGGTGCCCTGGAAATGAGTAACAGGAAGACTGTGAATTTCAAAGCAGGAGCAGCAAGCTTGTGGCTATGGACTCTTGTTTGTATGAGAGCCTGAGAAAAGTCTTTCTTTCTGTGCAATTAGCACTGTGAGTGCATCTACCCATTACAAATAGCCCCTGAAGGGAGTTCGTGGTTCCATCTCTACACTTGTTATTTTTTTCTGTACTGCTGGGTGCCAGCCACTGCCCCGCAGCACCATGTGGCAACAAGGCTGTTGCGAGGGTCCTGCTTGCATAAGATGCCGAGAAACTTCTTCTCATTGCTTTACATTTGTGTGTGAACTCCACTCCTTCCTGCACAGGCACCACACAGTTGGAGTCTTTCCTGTGATCAGCCACATCACATAGGTAGCCCCGACCCAATAAAAGGACATGCCTGCCATTTGGTGCTGACCATGCTGCCAGGCAGTACCATGGCCTGGCTTGGGCGTGGTTAGGGTTCCAAGGGTGGGAAAGATATTTGGGAGCTTGCAGCCACTAGGGTGAAGTCTCCCCCAGTGACTAAGATAGTCGGGGGGACCACTTCAACTGGCCCCCCATTGAACTCCACACGCCCCTAGCATGGGGTCACTGGGGCTTGCAGACACCACAGGGAAGTCTCCCTCAGCAGCTAAAATAAATGGGGGAGACCACTTCAACTGGCCCCCCATTGAACCACACACACCACTAGCATGGGACAACTTGGGGTTACAGCCACCAGTGGGAAGTCTCCCCCAGTGGTTAGAGATTTTCAGGGGCTTGTTGCCACTGGGAGGTGGCGGGGGGATGTCTCTGCTGGAAGCTAAGATGGTCGGGGGACTACTTCAGCTACTTTAACATTCCAAGTGGCTCTGCAGCCGCAGACCACAGTACCCCACCACCACAACCACCACCACCACCCCACCAAAAAATATTTTCGGGAGCTTGCCATCCATTACAGACACCTGCTGCTCTGGTATTTCTGTTCTAAATTCTTTTTGCTAACATCTCCTCCCAACTGTCTTCATACTTTGGCCCCCTCAGAAACACGGGGGTCGGGGCCTAGCTGAGATTCCTGTTTGTGTTCTAAGTTCACTGTATGATGTTTCACTGCCATCACCTGTGTTGGCAATATCCATGTAGTGAAGGGAAAAGGCAAAAATCATTTTTCCTACACTTTTCTATCCTCTTTCTTCTAGATTTGAGAATATAGTCCAGGCCCTTGTATTATTTTCAGGGATCAGATGCAATGATGGAAGGGGAGACACTCTGTGGATGGTCAGTTCAGAACACAGCTGTTGCACAGAAGCCTTATAGTGCACCAGCAGAAGCCATATAGTGCACTCAGCAACTCTCTTTTTTGAAAAACTTTCCTATCTTCTTTCTCTTCAAACTTTTCAGGGAGATTTCACTCCCATCACCCGTGTTGGCAATGTCTGTGTAATGAAGAGGGAACTCGAAAATCTTTTTTCTACACCTTTATATCCTCTTTCTTCTAACTTGGAGTATACAGTATGGGTCCCTGTATTATTTTCAGGGATCAGATGCAATCCATGGAATCAGTGGATGGCCAGTTGATAATTCAGCTACAAAAGAAAGACATTTCCGTAAACTTTTTTGCCATCTCTGTGGATGCCCTACTTTTCCTTCCTTCCAATGGGGAAAATGGACGTTTGCTTACCATGGGAGGGGAATGAGGAAAATGCAATGTGGGAAGATGATTTCAAAGACCAGCGAGCATACTTAGAATGCTGCAGGGATGAGAGAACTGTGGGATAGGTTCCCACAATACACTACTGCAACAGTCAATGTTTGCCAGTTGAGTGTGGCAGCAATGTCAACTTTGTGAAGAGCAAGTGGGAGGTGAGGATGGACAAATTTGAACTTATAAATTCCAGCATTACAAAATCTATATTCATAAATTAGAATTTATCTTTTAGTCTACATGCAGCACTTATGTTTTGCATGTCTTTGAATGAGAACACCGGAACTGAAGCAGGGAGGATAGATTGAAGCCTCCACTGGAAACCTCTTGTAGAATTTTGGGATGGCTAATCTATTTTTTCCTCATATTTTGCTTTTTTAAAACAAAGTTACTGCCCAAAATTAAAATAACAACCCTCTTCCCTTATCAAAACCTGCAGCAAGAAATACTTTTAAAGATTCCCACCAGTTTCGATCTTAAAACTCTTTCAATACTGAGCATGCTACTGCTCACCTAGGCTGTGGCCACAGTTGGCCAAAACTTCAAAATGGCCATGCAAATGGCCATTTTAAAGATTACTAATGAGGCACTGAACATTAGCATTAGGATGCTTCTGGATGCGGCGCTTCAAAAGTGCGGCTTTCAAATGAGCGTGGCTCGGCGCGTCTCCGTGGAGGTCCTTTTCAAAAGGATCCCACATATTTAGAAATTTCCTTATTCCCCTCCGCTGGGAGGAATAAGGTGATTTCAAAATGTGCGGAGTCCCTTCGAAAAGGACCCCCATGTAGCTGTGCCGAGCTGCGTGTGTTTGAAAGTGGCGCTTTCCAAGCACCGCGTCCGGAAGTGTCCTAATGCTAATGAGGCACTGAATATTCAGTTCAGCACCTCATTAGTAATCTTCAAAATGGCCATTTGCATGGCCATTTCAAAGTTTTGGCCAACTGTGGCCACAGCCCTATAGTTTGATGATCACATCCCTGGATTGGACAATTCACCAATGCTGCAAGTCCAGCATGATGTATGTGGCTGTTTTTAAAAGTAAGCCCAAAGTTCAGATCCAACTCAGATCTCATTGTTTGTGGAAAGCATTGCTTTGCACCTACATTTATTATTATTTGAGTTGGCTTAGAGTATTTAAGGTAATTAACACTGTCAAAATTTGTACAGCAAATTGCATCCTGTAGAGGATTTTGAGGAGGTTTAAGTTACATGTTGATAAAACAAAAAGGCAATGTTGGAATATGAAAACTTACTCTGGTTATTAGTAGCTTTTCAAAGGATTTATTGCAATATGGATTTTTGAAAAAGGTTTATAGATGATATCAAACTGCATATTTATTATTTTAAATGGACTCTTTAACTTTTTTCAAGTTTTTTTTAAGTTATTATACCAGCAATCATTACTGAAGCTGTTATATAAAGTAGTTTTCAAGACAAGAAATTCTCAGACAGACCATATCTGTGTTTAATGTTGAAAAACAAATCTTCTGGAAGTCAAACTCTGAAAAATATGGGATCAATGTAGTATCCTTCAGAAACCAATGTGAAATAGACTTTCTAGATGTAGAATGTCTTGTGACCACATCCTGAAACAACTAGTCTTAACCACTCGTCTTCTGGTCTTCACACAATCCCCCAACCTTGTCAAGTTCATCATCAGAACCATGCTCCCCATAGACCAGAATACACCAACTTAAAGGGCATCAGAACATGCCAAAACAATAGAAGTGAACTGTGCGTACACATCTGCATGTTGTTGCTATGATTAATATCCCCATATCATACCTTTCAAGATTCACAGGACCTACCCATGCCTTTCACCATGTATAGTATATCTCATCCAGTGTGCTAAATGCCCCAGTAGCAACAATGTGGATTACACCTGACTTTCACTATGCTTTTGAGAAATCTTACAAGAAAAAATATAAAAGACAAGATGCCATGTCACCCAAGGGGTGCGCATCCAGGAGGCCCCATGGGAGAGCTTCACCTGTGGCCCCCAATGCCCTCCCCAGGGCACCATTTTGCATGTAGACTCTCCACAGATTTTGCTGGAAAAACCCTCTTGTGTAGACGTAGCCCATGTGACATTTGCTTGGTCTTCAGGAGAGCATTCCTCTGAGCAAAGCAATTGTTTAAAGGAGTTGAAGCAAAGCTTTTGTCAGGGTGGGAGTGGCCAGGGAGGGGAGTTAAGCACCTGTGAACTACAAAAGCTCTGTTGCTCAGTTGCCAGTGTGTAACCAACAAAAGTTCGTTCAAAAAGAGATATTACCTCATCCACCCTGTCTCTCCTGGTGCACTATGTGCAACAGCTGCTTTTAGAGATAAATGAGAAATGTGTCACACCTTCCTTATGTTTTTTGCTGTTTGGGGTATGTGTACCTAAGGGGCAAGCTATGCTTCCTGTCCTCATATTTGACATAGCTTCTCTTGTCAGGCTAAGTGGAGACTGAGACAAATCTAAATAGTCAGAACAGGCTGAAGACCACCTGCTAAAAAAATGTCACAGACTATGAGTTCTCTCATCACATATATTGGCCACAGTTCTGATCTTTGTGAAGCAAATCAGTCTGTGAAAACAGAAGAATGTGTGGCATACAAAGAAATCCTGTCTACAGCTGAGTCCCTTGAGCACTGCAATATTGTGAATAGTAAATAAAAAAGTTGGAATTCCCAAATGCGGATGTTGAAGAGTCTCAAATGTGGGAGAGGTATATTCCTCAAATGCTGTCTCATACATACAACTTTTTTTTTAAGTTTTAATATGATTGACTAAGAAACCATTATATCAAACTTACGTAGTTCACCTATTAAAATCCAAGATTCTGATCCAGTGGAGCTTTGCTACTGCATGTGAAAATCATATTGCCATGTGCAGAGGTATTGTGGGCAATCAGATTATGTGCAATTTCTATGCTGTTTTTGAGATTTCATAGCATCAGGCCCTCACAGTATTAACTATGGACAGTATTCTGTTTTCCATACACAGAAAAGAGCAGTATTTTGTTGGAATTACTAATATTTTGGATTAATGGAAAATACAAAACAAGAAGAAAGAGAAATGGTGTGACAGGTTTTGTGTACCCCAATGCCACAAAATGGTGGCTGCCAGTGCGGGCAGGAATTTTCTAGAAATGCAGAGGTTCCACATTTTAAAAACTCTCTCCTCAATGTTAATGTGCTTTTTTTTTTTCCCCTAGAGCTCCACTGTATCAAGGAACTGCTGTATCTAACATACTTGTACTCTCTCAGCTCATGCTTCTTCCTTTGTGGGAGTTTGGGAGGAGAGTGAACAAAATGCCTTTCTTATCAGGGGAAATTCCATGGCTAATTCCTAATAAAGATTCAGTTAGTGAACACTTACCTTAACTTTGACTTGCTCTTCAAAAAACGTTCCCCCCACCTTTTAAAGAAGGATTTTCAATTTCTGTGCTTCCCTGTTGCCTTCTTGAACTAAAATATATTCAAGCAGATTTTCAAAGATCTGTGGTGTTATGGTGCATCATGTTTTCCTCTGCCTCAGGATTCCTGCCAGTGACAATGAGACCTCCGTGTCCAGAAAAGTGAGGAAAGTAAGCCAGATTGGATTTCAGTTTAACCTTCCTCCCCTCAAGCAAGCCCACCATGATGTGGGAACCCACAGGAAATCCAAACTCCAGCTGAATCATAATATCAAGGGCAAAAGGTGATCTGGAGAAGACTGCAAATCTTATCTCTATAACTGTGCTGAAACAGCAAGCCAGTCCCATTGCTTTTATGCACATATTTCTGGCAGCTAATTAAAGTAATGTGTAGTTTTTTGCCACTGTAGAGAGCTATTCAGTACTTCAGTTACTGAGCATATTATTAATGAGGTTTTCCCATTGTCACTCCAGATTCCTGTCCGCTTGTATTGTCTATAAGGAGGCTTTATCAACTGGACTGATTTAAGGCCACAGTTCAGTGAAGAAAATAAATGTTGTTTTATCACAGCAAGAAAACTTACCTCAGATTTTTAAACATGGAAAACTTCCCTGAGAATCTACACGTACCTCCATAGAAGTTGTGGGAAATGATCTTCCAAGAACTACTGGCTGTCTTGGACCTCAGAGTTGTAGAGGAATCCCCTTGTGCAGCATTTCTCACACTAGGGGGGCGGGGGTGTCCCAACCCAAAAGGTGTCACAGAAGGCAAGGAGGCAAAGCCATACAATGCCACCCTTCCTTCCCCACCGCTGCTCTTGGTGACACTGCCTTTCTAGCTGCCCAGCTTGGAAGACAGAACTGCCACCAGCAGTGGTGCATCACCTGTCTCCCTTTGTTCTGTGTTGCTGCTGGTGGCAGTGCGGCCTTTTGAGCTAAGTGCCTGGCCAGAGGCTGCCGCTCTGCATCCTCCCAGTTTGTAATTCAACACTGCCGGCAGCAGTGGCACACATGGAAGGGAGGCAATACCACACTGTGCCTTGCAGCTAGCAAAACACATGAAGGGTACCAAGAAAAGTTTCTACAGGCATGTTAACACTAAGAAGGTGATCAGAGAGGGTGTGGGGCCCTTAATAGATGAGGGGAGTAAAATAGTGACAGATAACATAGGAAAAGTTGAAGTGCTCAACGCTTTTTTTGCCTATGTCCTCATAAGTAAGGTCAGTTCCCAGACAACTGCACTAGGCATTGAAGTGTGGGAAGGAGGTGGCAACCTTCACTGGGGAAAGAACAGATGAAGGACTATTTACAAATCCATGGGTCCAGATTTAATGCATCCAAGGGTACTGAGGGAGTTGGCAAATGTCATTGCAGAACCTTTGGACATTATCTTTGAAAATTGTTGTGGATCAAGAGGGGTCCCAGATGACCAGAAAGAAGCAAATATAGGCTACGTCTACACGTGCAGCCAACATCGAAATAGTCTATTTCGATGAATAACGTCTACACGTCCTCCAGGGCAGGCAACGTCGATGTTCAACTTCGACGTTGCTCAGCCCAACATCGAAATAGGCGCAGCGAGGGAACGTCTACACGTCAAAGTAGCACACATCGAAATAGGGATGCCAGGCACAGCTGCACACAGGGTCACAGGGCGGACTCAACAGCAAGCCGCTCCCTTAAAGGGCCCCTCCCAGACACAGTTGCACTAAACAACACAAGATACACAGAGCTGACAACTGGTTGCAGACCCTGTGCCTGCAGCATAGATCCCCAGCTGCCGCAGAAGCAGCCAGAAGCCCTGGGCTAAGGGCTGCTGCCCACGGTGACCATAGAGCCCCGCAGGGGCTGGAGAGAGAGCATCTCTCAACCCCCCAGCTGATGGCCGCCATGGAGGACCCAGCAATTTCGACGTTGCGGGACGCGGATCGTCTACACGGTCCCTACTTCGACGTTCAACGTCGAAGTAGGGCGCTATTCCTATCTCCTCATGGCTGCGTCTACACGTGCACGCTACTTCGAAGTAGCGGCAGTAACTTCGAAATAGCGCCCGTCACGTCTACACGTGTTGGGCGCTATTTCGAAGTTGAAATTGACGTTAGGCGGCGAGACGTCGAAGTCGCTAACCCCATGAGCGGATGGGAATAGCGCCCTACTTCGACGTTCAACATCGAAGTAGGGACGTGTAGACGATCCGCGTCCCGCAACATCGAAATAGCGGGGTCCTCCATGGCGGCCATCAGCTGGGGGGTTGAGAGATACTCTCTCTCCAGCCCTTGCGGGGCTCTGTGGTCACCGTGGGCAGCAGCCCTTAGCCCAGGGCTTCTGGCTGCTGCTGCTGCAGCTGGGGGTCCGTGCTGCATATACAGGGTCTGCAACTAGTTGTTGGCTCTGTGTATCTTGCACTGTTTAATGAAAGTGTGTCTGGGAGGGGCCCTTTAAGGGAGCGGCTTGCTGTTGAGTCCGCCCCGTGACCCTGTCTGCAGCTGTGCCTGGCTCCCTTATTTCGATGTGTGCTACTTTGCCGTGTAGACGTTCCCTCGTTGTGCCTATTTCGATGTTGGGCTGAGCAACGTCGAAGTTGAACATCGACGTTGCCAGCCCTGGAGGACGTGTAGACGTTATTCATCGAAATAGCCTATTTCGATGTCGCAACATCGAAATAAGCTATTTCGAAGTTGGGTGCACGTGTAGACGTAGCCCATGAGGTTAGCGACTTCGATGTCTCGCCGCCTAACGTCGAAGTTAACTTCGAAATAGCACCCGACGCGTGTAGACGCGACGGGCGCTATTTCGAAGTTAACTTCGACGTCTCGCCGCCTAACGTCGAAGTTAACTTCGAAATAGCACCCGACGCGTGTAGACGCGACGGGCGCTATTTCGAAGTTGGTGCCGCTACTTCGAAGTAGCGTGCACGTGTAGACGCAGCTATAGTGTCCACCTTTAAAACAGAAAACAAGGACAATCCAGGAAATTACAGACTGGTTAGCCTTACCTCAGTCCCCAGAAAAATCATGGAGGGGATAATCCAGGAATCCATTGTGAAGCACTTGGAAGAGGCGAAAGTGATCAGGAATAGTCAATGTGGATTCACCAAGGGAAAGTCATGCCTGAGCAATCTGATTAGCTTCTATAATGAGGTAACTGACTCTGTGGACATGGAGAAGTCAATGGATGTGATATACTTTGACTTCAGCAAAACTTTTAATACTGTCTCTCATAATATTCTCACCTGCAAGTTAAGGAAGTATGGATTGGATAAATGGACTGTAAACTGGATAGAAAGCTGGCTAGATGGTCAGGCCCAACAGGTAGTAATCAATGGCACAATGTCTGCTTGGGGGTCTGTTTCAAGTGGAGTGCCTCAAGGATCAGTTCTAGGGCTTGTATTGTTCAACATCTTTATTAATGGCCTGGATGAGGGGATGGATTTCACCCTCAGCAAATTTGTGGATGATGACACTAATCTAGGGGAAAAGGTACATATGTTCCAAGGGTAGGATAAGGTCCAGAGCAATCCAGACAGACAAATTGGAGGATTGGGCATAAAATATCTGATGAGGTTCAATAAGGACAAGAGCAGACTCATGTTTGCATCATTTTTATATATGGAGTTAAAAGTATTGGCTCTGTGCTTTCATTTGAAATTTTAGTTTCTGGGAGAGCACAATAGGAGGCATGACAACCTATTGTGAAAGGGTTCCTGGTCAATAGAAGCAGTACTTGGTGAACAAAGTGCCTTACTGGGTTCCAATCAACCTCTGAGTAATCTGGCTGTAAGGTGTAATCCAGCAGAAAGGCAAAGGCAGATTGCTTGAAAAGGACATGGACAGGTGACCTTGTGTGACAGGCTCCATCTGAGATATGCTTCCACACAGGAAGGAACCGTGGAATTCCCTCAACATGGGCAAGAGTGTAAGAGGACCCTGCAGTTCCTCCATCTTTGTCTTCAATCCATTTTATTACTTCATGGGCATCTTTGCGGTGTACGGAGCCCAGAAGGATTTTTGACCCAGCCTAACAAAGACCCACCCAGAGATTTTTAAAATATCAGCTTGCTCCACCTCTGCTGTAAGACTGCATCATGAACTTTGTGGTTGATGTATGTAATTTGGTTGTTTTAAAAATTTTACTCTCACCTTATTCTTTCTTTCTTTTTATTAATAAGACTTTAGATTTTAGACTCTAAAGGATTTGCACAGTGTGGTAAGATCTGATATATATAGTGACCTGGTAATGTGGCTGATCCTTTAGGCTTGAAAAAACCATTTGGATTTGGTGAGATTGTTTTTCATAACCTCTCATCCGTGTAAGGAGGGTACTGGTTGTGAAACAAGGGTAGCTGGAGTGTGTGAGGAAATTGCTTGTGTGAATTCTTGCTGGCTCGTGCGACAACAGAAGTGCTCTTTGTGGCTGATTTGATGTGCCTTACAGTGGAGGATGTCCAGTCTTGGGCTGTAAGTAGCCCTGTTTTAAGCAATTTGTCCTCGTGTGGTTCTCTCAGCAGTGTCTGGGAAAACCTGCAATATTACAGTGGCATCATCATGTTGGGTTTTCAGAACCAGGTCAATTGAGACTTGGATCAGGATCCCATGCTACTCCAAATTTGAATTTTGGGTTTGAAAGTTTTGTTGGTTAAAGTGCAGTTGCAATGGGCCAGCAACAGTGTGAGGTCTTTAGTATAAAAAGCCCTGGAAGATTTGTGCTATAAAAAAGGAATTACCTTTACAAAGAGAGCTACTAACCAAAAACTGAGCTCTTTGTTAGTGGCCAGAGATTCTGCAGAAGCAGTCAGAGAAAAGGAGGCAGTGAAGAAAGTGGATTTTGATTATGAAAAAGAACTTGCATAAGAGAGGGTCCCTGGCACATCTATAACCAACCCTTACAGACCCACACATCCAGAAAGTAGGAGGAATTGCTGAGGACACAGATCTCTACACATATGGTCATTTTCCCTCTGGGATCTGTGTGGATCCCTAGAGCTCTGCAGAAGTTTTTAGATGGGCTTTAACCAGCTTGAAAGAGTTTTACCAAAGGAGTGGCGAATACTGCTCATGGGAACTTTAGGCAATTACACTTACCTGACAGGACTAATAGCTGAGAGAACTGGGTAATTTAAAGGGAACAGAGTAATTTTCCTGCTAGTTAGTTCAGGTCAGGTAGTGGGGATTTGTGCAAATATGATATTTAATTGAAAATCTAGAGCTGCCTCTTTGCTGGAATTCATGAGTCGATATACAATCCCACAGAACATGTGAGTTTTATCTAGTAAGTTCACTGCTGTTCAGCTGATGACCTAACTCAGATTTAATTGTTAGAGCCACAAGATCTCAATGGGGGAAAAAATGAAAACAGTAAGAAATAATAAAGGAAAAAAAATCTTTCCATATGCAGAAATAAAGACACAGCCAGGGATTCTTAAAAACTGCATATAAATTTTATATGAAGTCAGATTAGATGACCATGATGGTTTCTTCTGGCCTTACAGTCAATGAGTCTATGTTTATTGCACAAGCAAATGGCAGCATTGTGGTAAGCATGTATACGATTCATCTTTAACTCTAATATTTGTTGTAGGGTGGGAATTTACAAATTACCATAGCAGATCAGACCATACAATATCCTCTTTCTAACTGCATAGCAAGTACCTGATGCAACAGTGAAAAGCTATGCCTAAACCTCATAATGAACAACTAGACTGTGTCTACACTAGAACCCCCTTTCAAAAGGGGGATGCTCATGAGACATTTCAGGATATGCTAATGAGGTGCTGCAATGAATATGCAGAACCTCATCAGCATAACGGTGACCGCAGCATTTTGAAAGTGCCACTTTCAATTGCGTGTGGCTCATCTACGTAGGGTCCTTTTTGAAAGGACCCTTCCCATTTCAAAATCCCCTTATTCCTATTGGGTACACATTTGGCTCTGTCAATCTGCTTCTTCACTTCCTTAGGTGGGTATTGTAGTTTCAGGAAAGCTTGGTAAGGTCTTGTAGATGTTTGTCTCTGTCTGAGGGATTGGACCAAATGTGGTTGTACCTTATTGCCTGGATGTATACAATGGATCATGTAGTGTGCCCTGGATAGAAGCTGGAGGCACATAGGTAAGTTCTGGCCTTCCCCTTTACTGAGACTCCCTCTTTAAATCTTCCTCTGAACGCCCCCCACCTCCACTCATGCATCTTATGAAGCAGGTCTTTGCCCATGAAAGCTTATGCTCCAAAATATCTATTAGTCTATAAGGTGCTGCAGGACTTATTGTTGTTTTTGAAGATACAGACTAACCCGGCTACCTCTCTGATATGTGGAGTTCAGTCCATGGGCAGCATCTGACTCCTGCATTTGGGTAGGCTGGGTGTGAGCACGGAAAGCTCAGTAGAAGCTGTAGGGCATGCGTACATGGCACCTTATCGCTGGCCCCTGCTCTGCCCTGAGGACCACCCAGTCTCCAGCCTCACTCTGCCCAGGTCCTGTTTCACCTCAGCTCCACTCCCTCGAGGCTTCTCCCCATCCACTTCTCTCCATCCCGGAAGCTCCTCTGCTCACCTGTATATGCCACATGTGCATCTTTTGCTCAAGTTCCCTAAGATCACAGTGATTTTTCAAAGAACAGGGTGACATGGTGAAATGTCAGATGCTGTTGCTAAATGCTGACATTTTAAATAAGCATTCCAGGAATTTCAGCTATATTAAATGGGATAAAGTCATGCTCTTGCTCAGGAGTTCCTGCTTTTCAAATAGGGTGTTGCTGTATTTTAAGTATTAGTCCTTCTGAGTTTAATCACGTTTAAACAAACACAGGGATTGTAGAAAAAAAAGAGCTTCTTGAAGGAGGTGTTAAATGGTATGATGCTGGGTCAGGGAAAAGAATTACAGGGTAGACAAACTACTCTAGTTTGGAGAGGAATCATATTTGTCATAACAAAAAAGCAGTCAAATAGCACTTTAAAGACTAACAAAATAATTTATTAGGTGAGCTTTCGTGGGACAGACCCACTTCTTCAGACCATAGCCAGACCAGAACAGACTCAATATTTAAGGCACAGAGAACCAAAAACAGTAATCAAGGACAAATCAGAAAATGTGAATCAGACAAACCCAGCCAAATTAATTTGTCTCTCACACTCTGCACTTTATTTAATTTACTCTTTCCAGATCTTTGCCAGATTTCAATTTTCTAGTTGCTCATTTCATGGGGAGTTTTGTGGGAAGCAGCATTAGTAAAAGTAGTCTGCAATTTGAACTCCCTTCACAGTGCAACTAAATAGTGCAAAGGAAGCATAATGCTTGTAGCTCTCCAAACACCTCCCATCACTGAAGGAAATGCCAGTTTTGCCACACACACAACAAATTAAAAAAAAATCTATCAAAGCTACATATTTTATTAAGGCAGTACAATAGCGATCTCTGTGTGAAACCTTTCATACTTTTTCGCATCGTGCTCTTTCACAGGAGTAAAAAAATGATAACACACACTTCTTCACATTTCTGGAAATGTTTGCCCAGGAAGGAGCAAAAGGCAGGACTACCATCTATAACATCTCCTTGGCAGACTTGCACACAGGTGTGTGTGGGTGGGGAGTTTATAACCCGGGAAGAATACAGAGTGAGCAGATAAACCTCACAAAGGGACTTTGATCTTTGCTCTAAACGTTCAAAGAAAGCAAGAGCTGTGAAAATTACTTTGTGCTCCACTTAACAATGGAATTGGTACAATCCTTTGCATAGTCCCATAGCTATTTTCTGTTTTCTTAAGGGCTATCACATGAATTGCACCTTATTAGTTACAAACGAGATTCTTTATACATGGATGTGAGCAGCCTAACTTTTCTGGTGCTCCTGCTACGGAATCCTTTATTATGTTAAAATCTTTGTGGCAAGGACTTCAATCAAAGAACTTGTCATTCTGCATATGAGTTGATAGGCCTCTGTTTCACTGAATGATATGGCTTACTGCATGTAATAAATTCTTGAGCTTTTCACAAGCTCATTTGTGTGAGTCTTGTGATTAAAAATTCTGTCTATGTTTTGCTGCTTGTCAAGTCTTAATCAGCTTTCATGCTGGTTCTAGCTGATATCTTCCATAATCAGTTAGGTTTATGGGGAAAGCAGGGGTAGAAATAACATAAAAAACACATCACTAAGATGATTTTGTAGCTGTGAATTTGGTTTTCATTCTGCTTCACCTGCAATCTTAAAGCTCTGAGTTGCCATCAAAGAAGTTTTTAGTAATGACTTAGAATCTATTAGCTAACTAGCTCCCCCTCTTGAAACTTTAAAAATCCTGACAGAAAATTGCACAAAAAATTGTAATGCAAGAGGAGAAAAGAAATTCAACTGTCCTGTGTTCCTTTTATATGTTGTAATTACATTTTTAATAGTATTTAAATTTGTGCATTACTCTGAGCACAAGGAATTAGTTCTTTGATTATGTTGGTGCTGATTGCTAAACTGTCTCTTTAAAAGAAAAGAAAAGCGAGGTTTTTATAATGTCCATTGGAGGATGGTTGTGGTTTCAGATGTCACTGTAATGTCAGCTTCATATCAGGAAGTTAGCCAGTACCCCACACATGTAGCTTTGGCCAGGCACCAAGTGAAGTGCTGGTTCAGTGCTTCCTTTCACCTGCTTCTGTAGGATCCCCTGGTGGAAATTAAAGCTGCCTTCTCAGTGGATTCAGTCTGCATCCCCTGGGTGGTGAATCTCTTTTGAGGAGTAGCAAGCCCAGTGAAACAGAAAGTGCAATTTAATGCCAATCACAGATACAGTTGCTTGTTGCCTCGAAATGCCCTTCCCTCCCTGTGCTGTATACCTCTCTGTGACTGTGCTGTATATGTGAGCTGGAGGCCAGGCTCTGCAGTGGTCCTCCACCTGCCACGCTGGGCTGGGCTGAGCCCCATCCAAGTGGCATGGAGTGGGATGCAAAGCAGGAGATGGTTCTGCAAAGTCACGTCTGCTCTGGGGAGCAGCAACTGCTCCATAAGGTGTCCCTGGCTCAGGTTGCAGCTCTGATGCTGATCATGCATATGTTGTAGCTCTTGGAACAGCTTCCCATGAAGAGGGCAGTGGGCAGGAGAGGGAGGCAGAGCTGGGGAGAAGAGGGGAAGGTAGAAAATAGGACACAATCCAAACACAATTCTGTGCCATGAATTGGCCCCTACCTGACTCCCAGCCATTCTCTCCACAGCTCTCTGCAAGTGAATCACCCAACTGGGATCACACATGCTTCAGGGGTTGGTGCCTAGGCCCTGCACTGTTCCAGCACATCTGGGGGTAGTAACTAGACTTTGACAACATTATATTATCATAGTTAGTGGTACCATGGTAGCACCTGGAGGTCCCTCAGATGAAAGCAGTAGCTCAGAGGACTAAGCTCTGAACAGACACACACGTGAGAGACAGCCCCTCCTTTGAAGAGCTCCCACTTTCAGTAGACCAGGCAGACAAAGGGTAGGGCAAAGGAAGTATTATTACCACTGCTGACAGATGAGGAACTGAGGTGCAGAGAACAATGTCAATTGCTGAAGTCATGCAGCCTGTGACAGAGATTGGAACTGATCCTTTGTAGCTCAGTCCAGAATCTTAACTACAAGACCATTCTCTACTCAAAACCGATTCCTGAAGTTGGGTACTTTACCTTTTTGGGAGTCCAACTTGGACTGATTTTCAAAGGGCAGGTACTTCCCTTATTCTGAAAATCCAGAACTTTACAGTGTGTCTCAAATTGGACACCCAAAATAGAAGCCACCCAAAATCACTCTTCCCTGTTGAAAATCTTTGCCTCCATCTCACACGTGTGCAAGGAAAAATTTAAGAGATTCACACACTGCACATGCAAATCTGCCAAGATAGTCCAAGTGCTTTAGAAGAGCGAAAACTCCAACTGCACACAAATGACAAAAGGGATTAAAATGTCTTCTTCCCTAAAGTGCACTTCTGTCTAGCACATATGCAAACACAAAAAGATGTTTTTGAACTCACACAAAGACACACTTTGTTTAAGAAAAACGAGTAAACCTTTTAACAATGTGCAATTTGCCTTAAAGGCTAAACGCATCCTTGTGGAAAATAATAATCATCTAAAATCAAAGCAAAGTGTTGAGATATATGTTGCCTCTCTAATCATTTTCTCTGACTCTTGATATCTCATGTACAGATTCTTACCCTCATTTGATGAGTACAGTGGAGTTATACCCATTTACATCAGCCGAGGATTAGTCCTAAAATGTTTTCTGTAAGAAAAATTAATTGCTTGGTATATGAAGACAGGGTACATCTTATGTCATATAATCTGATATCACTTTATATATTGTATGCCTGAGCAGCTGTTATGAACTGTGTACAAACACAGGCACACACTGAAATGTGTGTAGCTGCATACAAGAGCATTTTTTAATGTTCATCATGATTCAAACAGGAGGTCCTTGAGGCAAAAAGTGATTTTCTGGCTTGGAGGTGATGCAGAGAAGGTCATTTACATTAAGTGAACTAGACTGGGCTCAGTAATAGTGAGCCATTCTCAAACTACTAATGACCATCTGGATTACAGATGCAGTAGCCAGATTGTCTGTTGTGTCCACCAAGTGAGCTGTCTTACCCCGGGAAAAAACTGTCATCTGTCTGTCTTGCCCTGTAGACACAAGCTTTCTTCCAACCTGTCCACATGGATTTACTGGTGGCAAGGTCATCCAGTTCTCTGGAACGTCACTCACTTGCATTTTCTAGCTGGTTAACAGCTGCCAGCATGTTTGGAGAGAATAGGATGGCAAAGGCATGGGAATAAGACTGTAGAAGTGAAACATTTTAGAGTTCTTTTTGATGCACATTCACCAGTAGTTAAAGAAAACAATACCTATTTATTAGTTGAATAACAATTCTTTGTTAAATAGATGATGTGGGTTATAGGGTGTTTCTTTTCTCTGCTCCCACGCTGTGAAACTCCCTTCCTTTTGTCTAGAAGAATAAGCAAATCACAGAAAGACCTAAAATCTTGTTTAAAAATGCTCTGGCTTGATTTGGCATTTAATTAGCACATTTTTGTTTTGTTTTACTGTGGTAGTCATGACTTTGCTTTCAGGTTTCCTTCTAGTTTTATTAATGTAATTGTGCTCTGCTTTCCAGTGCTGGCCAGAAAACACACAATCTATTTGGGTTTTTTGTTGTTTCTTTGTTGATTTTACCTCTTTTTCTTTTCTTTTCTTTTCTTTTCTTTTCTTTTTTTTTTTTTTGGTATCACATTATTATTGGTGCAACAGAAAAATGTAAATATTTTCCCAGTTGCCAAAGCAGCAGTTCATTCCTTTGGATTTTACATTGCAGAATTTTGAACTCTGCATTGAACAGGCACATCTAAACTACATGTGCAAATGTTGACCTGCGGGAAAATACAACGGACCCTACTAATTATTTTCAGGATATATTTGTTTCCTTGACTGTGCATGTAGAAAATGAAGCCCTGAAAAGGAGCCATGTCAAATTAGCCTGTTTGCCCTGGGAAACAATCCTTCCTGAAAGTATTCATCTCTAGGTAGACATAACAGGAACTTATTTGTGATTGTCACAGATGAAGTATTTTTGCTAATTAATTTTGCTAATGAGGTGATGGAACTAAGGGAGTCATCTACCTCTCTGACACTAGTTCAGCATTCATTACTGAAAGCTTGTCCATGGCAGTCTCAGGTAAATCCCAGCCTGGCGTTCTTTACACACGCTACATATATGTTGATCCAGCATTCTGCCTCAGACTTCAGAATGAAACTCAGGATGTTGATGATTGATACCCTAGTAGTGTGTGTGTGTGGGGAGGGGGGGGCATGCAGATGTCTAAGCCTGTACATAAGTGTGTGTAAGAACCTTAACAAACTAGGGCCATAGTAAACAAGGATAATAGAACGGAGGAGACAGGGATGGTGACAAGGAAATGGAGAGGAAGAGCAGACAAGAAAAAAGAAAAGAAGGAAGGGTGTGATGCTCGTTACGTGGCTCAGGCAAGTCCTGCATCTGCCATTTTTAGTTTAGGAAAATATGATTTCTCTATCAATAACTGGCAGCTGTGGGAACCATAGCAGTGAGTTCATTTTGGATTCTGCATGGGCTGGCCTCGTGGAGTTTAAAGATTTGGAAACCCTCAATCTAACTGGATTCAAATAATCCCCGTATGCTGTATTTTCAGTTTTTTATGTCTAGTACCTTAAACCCATGCTGTTTTTTAGGGAAGTTAAAGGAAAATAATAGTAACATATTGTTCCAGCTAAAATGAAACCTGTATTACATATTCTGGACAGAAATACAGACCCTGCTCATAAGTCTGGTATAAGAAAGTATTCCACAGTTTATTCTCTACCTATATTATATTGATGGGTTCATTGGAATTTCCCTTTCCCTCCCTCTTGTCTCCTTTGTCACACTCTTCTCTACTCATTGCCTGTTTCCTCCATTATGTTTTTAAAACTCCCTGACCTGTCCCATCTTCATTTTTTCAGGGTCACTTCAGAAGAAAGATAAGAACCCAAATAACCATTCAGCTCAAATGTTCAATCCCATGGGCTGCATCTACACTTGCATTCCTGTTTCAAAAGAGGCATGCAAATGAGGGAAATCAAAAATGCAAAGGAGGTGCAGATTTACATATTCTTCTTTCAAAAGAGCTTGTTTCGAAAGAAGAAAAGCAGTGTAGACATGGCTCTTTCAAAAGCAAGCCCATCTTTGAAAGAACCCTTCTTCTCACAAAGGGTGGGGGCACCTGTGAAGGGTTGGAGCTGCATCCCCAGCACTGGGCTGGAGCTGGCTTCCACCAGATGCTCCCTGTGGCTGGGGCTGGAGCTGGAGCCAGACCTGTCTTCCACAGGCAGCCCTAAAAGGCCTGAGGCAGCGCACAGGGCTGGAGCTGTGCCCCCAGTGTGGGCTGGAGCCAGCTTCCCCTGGCAGCCCTGGGGCATAGGTAGCCTGGCAGCAGCCACAGGCCGAGGTCCCAGGTAACAGCAGCAGATAGGGAAGCAGCCCACTGGCCAGGTAGGTGAGGTGGGGATGGCGGACTGGGGACCTGTGCTAGGGAACCCTCCCTGGTCTGGTGAGGTCTCATATCTGTGACTGGTCAGATCCTGACCATGCCAGACCAGGGAGGTGGAACCTGTATACTCAACTGCCTTAAACAGTTAGCCCAAACTCAGAGAGCATTTGCAGAGAGTTTTTATTCAGGGTCACAAAGCCATTGTTTTGCTTAGGAGCTGGTAATTACTGCTCAAGTGTATTGAGCTGTAATTTCACAAGCTCTATAGATCACAGGGATCTGTTTTTTGGAATTCTTGTCAAAATCCTTCAAATTAGATTATAAGGCCATTAGGGCAGAGAATTTGCCTTCCTCTGTGTCTGTAAAGTGCCTAACATGGGGATTAGTGCTAAGGAAAATAAAAATAATTAGTGTCTTGCTGAGGGAATATTTGGTAGCATGCAAAGTTAACTTAAGAAACAGAGTGCAGCTGGTTCTTGGACTTTTATATTTGACTGTTGCTTTTCACATGCAGTACGACAGCCATGCACAGGGGAGGAGTGTTAATGTGATGTTCAGTGAAGGTTGCATGGCGTGGGTGGATCAGAGTTCCAGGAAGAGCGTGAGGTTATGGTTAACAGAGTTCATGCCAACTCTTCATTTTAATTTAGTGGCACACTACAAATCTATTGTTGACAGAATGAAGTTTTCCTGACACATGACATGGTGACTCTGAGGCCCAACCAATCTCAAAATACCAGGCTGTCCTCAGGCAGCTTATAAGAAAACAAAACTAATTGCTTTTCAGCTGAAATTTTGCTGTATCTTCCCTATTTCTTAATTTCTCCTTTTGTACATACTTTGAAACCCATATTTTTTTATTTTGTTTCCAGGAACTCAAACTCATTTTCTGTACTATTAGTGAAGCAGACTCACTTCTCAAGTAATCCTAAGTGCAATGGTTTGCGCAATTTAAAAGTAGACTTGATCAAGTTTTGAAAAACACATTGTAGTTAACAATCTTATATTACGAAGGCAATCTAGAAACTACAATTCTTAAATATAAAGCATCTTCATTCTTACTATTGCCAGGGAAAACAAATGCAGTGGCTGCGTCTACACTACAGTGATCCTTTGAAAGAAGATCGTCTGGAAGATACTTCCTGGAAGATCGTCTTTTGAAGGGTTGCATCCACAGATAAAAGGAGAATCAGAACAGTGATGTGCTGTTTCAGAAGAGTGCATCCGCACAGCCACGAGTGCTCCTTCGAAAGACTGGGCCAGGAAATGCCGCTGACAGGGTCAGATGGCCAGAAAGCCCTTCCAGGAGCACTGGACACACATTCCCGTTAAGGGCCCCTCCCAAACACCCCCTCTCTGTTCATGCTGCTGAGGCATGCTGAGCTGTTTACAGTGAAGTTGAGCCTATGCCCAGGTCTAACCCTTGCTTTTGAGAGCCATGGACTCACAGCAGCTGTAGACCTTCAGGATCACCCTGGCTCGCCTGCTGGTCATCCTGCTTGCAGCCATGCTCCTCCTCCTTTGGTGCTGGATACCTGGCCCCGGGCGTCCCAGCCTACCATAGCCCCTGCAGCACACCCCCTCTGGACGATTTGGTGTAAGTGAACCCACTCCGTGAGCTCTGACTGGTGGGACTGGGTGGTCCTCGCCGAGTGGGATGATGCGTGCTGGCTGCAGAACATCTGAATGAAGAGGGACTCTTCCTGGAGCTCTGCAGCTGGCTCACCACCATCCTCCAACACCAGGACACCCAGATGCAGCCAGCCCTCTTGGTGGAGAAAGGCAAGGCCATCACTGTCTTGCAGTTTGGCACCCTGGACAGCTACTGCTCCATCAGGCAGCAGTTTGGGTTGGGCAAGTTCATCAGTGGGGCCATCATCCTTGAGGTAATGCACACTCCAATTGCTGGCCCAGCACTGCGATGAGGGAGGGGGCTGCCAGGCAAGGGAGACCCTCAGGGGGCAGGGCCAGGCATTCTAGGGGGTGGGTTGCGGAGGTTGGAAAAGCCCGGCCCTGGGGGACCATGATGCCCCACCCGTATACAGGCCTACTACTGGAGGGGTGGCCTCTTGGGGGGGTCGTGTCCAGAAGGGCCAGGTGAAGGGGCAGGGGCACCCCTGTTCACACTCACGAGCCTGTTTGCTCTCCGTTCCCTGTAGGTAGTGAGAGCCATCAATCACGTGCTGCTCCAGGGGCTCGTGCATGTCAGTGACTTGGATGCAGCTGTCATGAGGTTCGCCTCCCTTAGCTGCCCCCATTGGTTTGAATCGATCGACGGAATGCACATTGCCATCAGAGCCCCTGATCCAGGAGCAGAAGGGCACCTTCAAAAGAAGAGCTTCGTTCTGTCAATTTACTCTCACAGGAGCACATTTTGTGTGTAGACGTGCCACCTATTATTTTGAAAATGGGCTGGATTTTCTGAAAGAACTTGAAAGTGTAGATGTGGCTGGAAGGACTCAGTTGTAAACTGAACAAAGGCCTTTATTGTAACAGAAAAAAAGTATTATCTCTAAAGCTACTATTTCTTTCTCTCTCTGATTCACTGTGAAGCTTCTGCCTCCATCTTTCCCTGCAACCTCCTGCTTAGTTTCTTGCTATAGATTCAAAGCAACAGTATCCATTCTCTCACAATTATCACCATAGAAAATGCACTGGTGTATCTTGCTCTGTTCATTAATTATATTGGTTATTGCACTATTTAACTACATATAGGCTATGTCTACTCTATGAGATAAATTCGAATTTAAAGCAGTTAGCTCAATATTACCACGTGACTGTCTTCACTGTAAATACCATTTAGCTCAATTTAGGGAGCATTAATATCAATGTCATAATATCACCATTACCTTCTGGGTGTAGCATCAAGTTCAAATTAAAAGTTTGAATAAAGGCCAGTGTGGAAGCGCCATATCTTAAAATCGAATTCATAAGGCTCCGGAGGTGCCCTGTATGTAACCCACAATGCCCTTCAGTGCTCCGCTCTGGCCACTGCTCTCCAGGTACGCAGGAATTAGGCAACAGGAAGATTGTGGATTTCAAATCGGGACCAGGAAGCCTGTGGCTGTGGGCTGATGTTTGTATGAGAGCCTCAGAAATGTCTTTCTTTCTTTCTTTCTTTGCTATTAGCACTGTGAGTTCATCTACCCATTACTAATCGACCCCACAAAGAGCTCGTGGTTCTGTTTCTACACTTGGTATTTTTTTCTGCGCTGCCTGGTACCAGCCACTGCCCCACAGCGCCAAGTGGCAACAAGGCTGTTGTGGGGGGTTCGTGCTTGCATAAAAGGCCAAGAGACTTCTCAGCAGTTTTCATTTGTGTGCACCCCACTCCCACCTTCACAGGCACCACACAGTTGGGGTCTTTCCCATGCTCAGCCACATCACATGGGTAGCCTCCAACCCAATAGCAGGACATGCCTGTCGTTCGGTGCTGACCATGCTGCCAGGCAGCACCATGTCCTGTTAGAGCTTCAAGGGCAGGAAAGAATTTCAGGGGCTTGCTGCTGCTGGGGGGAAGTGTCCCCCATCAGCTAAGATTTCCAGGGCCTTTCTGCCACATGGGAGATGACTTAAATTGCTCCCCCATCACCAAAAATACTTTCTGGGGCCTTTCTGCCACTGGAGGGAAGTCTCCCCTGGTGGCCAAGCTTTCTGGAGACTTGCTGCTGCTGGGGGGAAATCTCCCCCTAGTGGCTAAGATTTTCAGGGGCTTGCTGCTGCTGGGGGGGGGGACTACTTCAAGTGCCCCCCCCATTAAATCCCTGCTATGACTCCTGCCCTGACAAGGACCCGGGGGCATAGCTGCCACCAGGGGAAGTGTCCCCCGCTGGCTAAGCTTTTTGGGGGAATTGCTGCCATCTTCCGTGTTGGTAATTTCTGTGTAGTGAAGAGGGAAGACGAAAATCTTCTTTCCTATTCTTCCTATCCTCTCTCTTCTAACTTTGGACCCCTTCACACCGGGAAGAGTGGGCGGAAAGCCAGGTGAGAATACAGACTGTGCACTGAAGCTGTATAATGAACTGGGAAGCCAAATACCCTTCCCTTAGCAACTCTCTTTTTTCAAAAACTTTACTTTCAACTTTCTTCATGCTTTTCATTGTCCCTGTGTTATTTTCAGGGAACAGATGCAATCAAGTGGGGGTGGGGGGATGGGGAACAGTCAGAGAGAACACAGAGCAGCCAGCTGAGAACACAGACTGTGTGCAGAAGCTGTATAGTTGACTGGGAATCCAAAAACCCTTTCCTCAGCAACTCTGGTTTTTCCAAATCTTTGCCATCTACTCCTTTTTCATGCTTTTCATTGTCCCTGTGTTATTTTCAGAGATCATATGCCATCAAGGGAGGGGGGCCAGTCAGTGGCTGTCCAGTTGACATTTTTATAAAATCCTTGATAATTCAGTTACAGAAGAGATTTCTGTTAACTTTGCCATCTTTGTTGATGCCCTGTTTTCCCTTCCTTCTGACTGTAAAAATGGATGTTTGCTCCCCATGGGACGGGAATGAGGGCAGTGCAATGTGGGAAGATGATCTCAAAGACCTGCAAGCATACCCAGAATGCTATGGGGATGAGGGAACTGTGGGATAGGTTCCCACAATGCACTACTGCAACAGTCAATGTTTGCCAATTTGAGAGTGGCAGCAAAAAGTCAACTTCGTGAGGAGCGCGTGGGGAGGTGAGGATGGTCAAATTCAAATTTATAAAATCCAGCATCGATGTTAATAAATTTGAACTTATCTTGTAGTGTAGACACAGCCATATATATACACACATATCTCATAGACCTGGAAGGGACCTCCAGAGGTCATCGAGTCCAGTCTCCTGCCCTCACAGTAGGATCAAGTACCCTCCCTAACAGATTTTTTTTTTTAAATCTGTTTACCACAGATCTCTAAATGGCCTCCTGAAGGACCGACCTCACAATCCTGGGTTTACAAGGCCAATATTCAAACACAGGATAAAATATCAAAACAAAAAGCAGTCCAGTAGCACTTTAAAGACTAACAAAATAGTTTATTAGGTGCGCTTTCATGGGACAGACCCAGTTCTTCAGGGTCTGTCCCACGAAAGCTCACCTAATATACTATTGTGCTAGTCTTTAAAGTGCTACTTGACTGCTTTTTGTTTTGATAGTGTATAGACTAGCATGGCTTACTCTCTGTTACTAGTATAATATATATACTATAAAATATAATATATACTATAATATATATATATATAAAACCAGAGAAGGTAGAGTTACTGTGAATCCTATGCCTGCAGCCAATATATTCTTCATTATCAGCTTTAAGATTTAGTATTGTGCTGGTAAAAGGGTTCGAATAGGAGAGGCAGACCCCACAGAGAATGGATAGATGATATAGTAGATTGGTGCGGAGCTAGTCTACAGAAACTAAGCCACTCTGCACTGGATAGGGAAAGATGGAAGGAAATAGTGAGAGAGGCATCAGACACCAAAAGGCGCTGAGCCCACGGTTATTGATGATGATGGTAAAATGTAACCAATGGACAGAACGCTGGGTAGGTGAGACATTGTGATTACCTTTAAATGTTCCTCATTGAACTTCCTAGTTTTTATGCAAGGTACACATTGTATCACCACACAAATGGACTGCAGTCATTCACAGCTCAATAAGAAAAAAGGTATCCCTTAAATGCAGGACATGGAAATCTTTGTTGTTGTTTTTGTTTTGTCTTTGTTTTTGTTTTTTGTTTGCAATCCAAAGCTTGAAAATGAAGAGCTGTACTATATAGGCAAAACACCAACAGTTTCAGTGATACTATAGACTATAGCAGTGTTTCCCAATTTTAACTGGCCATGGAACCCTTTTAAACTCAAAGGAATTTTGTGGAACCCCTAATAGCCTTATGTGTGGAGCTGAAAAAAGTAGACCAGAAATAAGTAAGGATAATAATAAACAAATGCTAAACAAGGTCCTGAGATCAACATTTAGTTTAAATACACATATTTAAAAATAAATTTCACATTTAATGTAATAGATTTAACAGTGTGCATATAGGGATTTACAGTGGTGTATAACAGGCAACACTCAATAACAGGTTTAAAAGTAGCAGTCCTAAAACAAAGAAATTTCAAATATCAAATGGAGAGAGAAATCTCGGAGCTGCAATTTATTTTCAAATTTGACTCCATCAACCAAGGATTAAACAGAGACTGGGAGTGGCTGGCCCCTTACAAAAGCAGTTTCTCCGCCCTGGGTGTGACTCTGACAATGGGCCACTCCCCTCTGCCTCCTCCACACCCCCCCCATCTGACTTGTATTCCTCTTTTGATACCTACTACTGATAATGGGCCATTTCCAACTTGACTGAATAGACCTTGTCAGCTCTGGGGCTCCCTTTTACTGGGACCACCTCTTTAAATACTCCTCTGAAAAACACGCCCCCATGCATCTGATGAAGCGGGTCTTTGCCCAGGAAAGCTTCTGCTCCAAAATATTTGTTAGTCTATAAGGTGCCACAGGACTTCTTGTTGTTATCACACCACTGACTGTGCATGCAGCACTGAGTAGTGACATCATTGTTCCCACTCTCTGGCTGTTGGCATTACACAGGGACACAGGACAAAAACAAAGGCAAATTGTTTTTAATAAAATTTAAAAATGCTTGAATATTAATTATTCCTTTTTTAAATGACAAAATGTTATTGTAATGGAATTTATTTGTGGAACACTTAATTTCACTTCACTGAACCACGGGGTTCTGCAGAACACCATTTGGGAAAACTGGACCGTAGTATTGGATAATATGTGTGGCCAGCCATAGCCGCCTTTGCTGGCTATTTCCTCAAATAGTAGTTTATATTTATACCTTTGCTTTCATTTTGGTGACATTCCCCTCCACACGAAAGGTCACCGTATAAGCAGGTCACCATAAAACTTCTGCTGACATTTTGCACAGGTGTAATTTTCACTCTTTGAAAGCCTCCAGTATAACATGAGTGGAAAATCCACAGGAGTAAGGCCGTGTCTACACGTGCCCCAAACTTCGAAATGGCCATGCAAATGGCCATTTCGAAGTTTACTAATGAAGCACTGAAATGCATATTCAGCGCTTCATTATCATGCGGGCGGCAGCGGCGCTTCGAAATTGACGCGCCTTGCCGCCGCGCGGTGCGTCCAAGCGGGACTCCTTTTCGAAAGGACGCCACCTTCTTCGAAGTCCCCTTATTCCCATGAGCTCATGGGAATAAGGGGACTTCGAAGTAGGCGGGGCCCTTTCGAAAAGGAGCCCCGTCTGGACGCGCCGCGCAGCGGCAAGGCTCGTCAATTTCAAAGTGCCACTGCCGCCCGCATGCTAATGAAGCGCTGAATATGCATTTCAGTGCTTCATTAGTAAACTTCGAAATGGCCATTTGCATGGCCATTTCGAAGTTTGGGGCACGTGTAGACGTAGCCTAAGAGTAATATAGGACTTTCAAATTCTCATGAAACAAGAACACATACTCGTTCTTTGCAGCTTGAAGGCTGTAGTTTATTCATTTATTCTTTTGTTTTACAGCATAATAGGAATTATGCCTGTGGAACTGAAGTATACTTAAAATAAATGGCTTTTGCAATTTTCAAACACTTAGGCTTTGAGTTGGTATTTAATCACCCCCAAAAGCCACTTATTGTGAGTTGCATACCTCAGCCAGAAACATTATCTCTTCATTATCGTACATTTCAGGAAGTTATTTTATTTTGAAAACATACATTTTTAATTAAAAAATTCACTTATTCTCAAGCACGCATACATACACTTTGTCTACAAGACTATTTTTAAAGCATAAAAGTCATGTTTTAAAGTAGGTACATTATAGAAAGAAGCTTGGATTTGATCAGTTAATCATTATAGTTGCACTATTGATAATCACATTATTTGCTTTTAATGTCAATACGATTGATGGCTCCAAAGGAATCCAGTGCATTAATTATTTAGTTGATGTACCATTTAATGCCTAAATGGCTATGTCTACACTAGCCCCAAACTTCGAAATGGCCACGCAAATGGCCATTTCGAAGTTTACTAATGAAGCACTGAAATGCATATTCAGCGCTTCATTAGCATGCGGGCGGCCGCGGCACTTCGAAATTGACACGGCTCACCGCCACGCGGCTCGTCCCAACAGGGCTCCTTTTGAAAGGACCCTGCCTACTTCGAAGTCCCCTTATTCCCGGATGGGGACTTCAAAGTAGGCGAGGTCCTTTCAAAAATGAGCCCCGTCAGGACGAGCCGCGTGGCTGTGAGCCGCGTCAATTTCGAAGTGCCGCGGTCGCCTGCATGCTAATGAAGCGCTGAATATGCATTTCAGCGCTTCATTAGTAAACTTCAAAATGGCTGAAATGCATACTCAGCGCTTCATTAGTAAACTTCAAAATGGCCATTTGCGTGGCCATTTCGAAGTTTGGGGCTAGTGTAGACACGGCCAATAACTAGTAAGCCTTATGGGTGTATGCTATATGTTAAATTGAGCACTCATTTCTCACCACATCATGGAAATACAGGTCTGAAAAGCACCTAAAGAAATCATCAATGCCAAGCCCTTTCCTAAAGGGGGACCAACTAAACCTAGACCAGCCCTCACAGGTATATGTCCAACCTGTTCTTAGAAACCCCCAGTGATGGATATTCCATGACCTTCCTTGGAAGCCTTGTCCAGAGCTTAACTATCCTGATCGTTGGACAATTTCCCCTAATATCTAACCTAAATCTCCCTTGCTGCTCAGTAAACATATTACTTTTTGTCCTGCCTTCAGTGGATATTGAGAAAAATTGATTATGGTCTGCTTTATAACAGCCTTTGGTGTACTTGAAAACTGTTATGTGGTCCCCTGTACGTCTTCTTTTCTCAAAACCAAGCGTACCTATTTTAACCTTTCCTCACAGGTCAGGTTTTCTAAACTTTGTATAATGTTTGTTGTTCTTCTTTGGATTCTTTTCAACTTGTCCACATCTTTCTCGGAGTGGGATGCCCAAACTGGACCTCATCAACGCCAAGTAGAACAGGACAATTACCTCCTGCATCTTACATATGACATCCTGATAATCAAGCTCAGATTTATATTGGCCTTTTTTGCAGCTTCATCTCATTGTTGACTCATGTTTAACTTGTGATCCTCCATAGCCCCCAGATCCTTCTCAGCAGTATTGACATGCTGGTTCATTTAGTAGAGGACAAGGACTTGCAATAGCACATCCTGCAGCCAAATTCTTCAAAACTTTGCAGCAAGTTAAATCTGGAGTCATGTCATTTACACCAAGGTAAGTGTGTGCAGAGTTAGGCTCCTAATATTTTCTACCAGAAAAGGTGCTAGCCCATTGGGGAATATTTTGGGTCCTTATTCTTTGGCTCTCCCTAAAATACTAATTTTGTTGTTTCCAGAAACCAACAAAATATACCAACACAACACATAGTGTATACCTGTTTAAAAGACAACATTAAAGGAGAACAAAAACACAGTCAAGTAGCACTTTAAAGATTAACAAAATTATTTATTAGGTGATGAGCTTTCGTGGGAAAGATCCACTTCTTCAGATCATAGCCATACCAGAACAGACTCAAAATATAAAGCACTGAGGTCCAAAAATTGTTATCAAGCTTGACAAATCAGAAGAATTGTTATCAAGGTTAGCAAATCAGAAGAGTGAGGGGCGGCAGGAGCGGGGTGTTCTGGTATGGCTACAATCTGAGTCTGTCCCACGAAAGCTCATCCTCTAATCAATTACTTTTGTAACCCTTCTGTTAATGCCAGATGCCTGCCAGAAGGGCCGGGTTCAACTCTTGTGGGGTTTTCCTATCAAGGATACAACCAACCAGCTCGAGCCCCCACCCAGTGGCCTGGGACAATTTCACCCCCGTGCTGGGTGCCTGTAAGGCAGTTTTCCCCTCCCCTCGCAAGCACAGAGTCTGAGATAGAAATGGCTTGTTTAATGACCGTAACCTACCCCAAGGTTACAGCGACAGATGCAGTATATCTCAGTACAGAAGAGACAAAACCCCTTTTACCCAGATACCATCTCCATATGCAGTAGAACCCAGTCTCTTGCTGGGGCTGTTGGCCCTTTTCCACACACACACAGTTACAGGGTGTACCCTCTGCGGTGCAGTCCCAAACTCAAAGCCCACAGATACATCACCAGGGCAATACTAGCTGTCCACTTGTCTGTAGCCTCCCCTTGCTGTCACCAGCTGTCTGCCAGTCGCTGTCGTCTGCCGCCGGTCGCTGTCGTCTGCCGCCGCTCCTACCGGCCGCCCGCCGGTCGCCGTCGTCTACCGCCGCCACCGCTCCTACCGGCCGCCCGCCGGTCCCTGTCGTCTACCGCTGCTCCTACCGGCTGCCTGCCGGTCGCCGTCATCTACCGCCGCTCCTACCGGCTGCCTGCCGGTCGCCGTCGTCTACCGCCGCCACCGCTCCTACCGGCCGCCCGCTGGTCCTGCTGTTGTCCGCCGGTCCTAACCCCACTGCTTGGGACTGCCCTAAGGCTGAACCCAGTGATTTCAGCTCTGTGTGGCCTCAGCTGCCACTCTGTGATTTCCGCTCTTGGTATCTCTAGTGTGGGGTTTCACAAACACCCTAGTATCCAGCTCTATCTTTTAACAGGTGGGGAGAGTTAGTCAAGCCAGGCTTATAGCTATATGGCCAAGGCATAGGCAGGGCCAAGGCACTCAACAAGCTGGCTCAACCAGTACCCCTCCCCTGTCTCTCACAATGCTTTAAACCAGGGAGCCCTGTGTAATCAATGTCTTACACAGCTAAGGCGACTGCCCTGTCCCCCACAACCCTATGGTGAGATCTCACAACTCCTGCATTAAGTGTCAGCTTAAATTGCGATTTTACAACTACATGTTTACAATAGACCAAATCTCATGGCTTACTTGCTACCCATTAGGCTTTGCCTGAAAAGGTATCACACATGCACACCTTTTGCATTCTCACGCAGATGACCTCTGGGAGACTCATTCCTCCCAGCCTTCAGCAGCACTGCATTCCTTCTGCCACATTCCCTACACTTTGTTAGTCTTTATAGTGCCACTTAACTGCTTTTTTGTTTTGATACAATACAGATTAACACAGCTACCTCTCTGTCACTATTCAGCATTAAATGAGATAAATGATAATTTGGAAATAATGCTAAATCAGGTGGGGTTGGGATATTTCCCTGAACTGCTTCAAGCCCGAACCCATTGCTTGGTCTGTTTATGGATAGCACCAACAGTGTTTCCAATGGTCATGTGTTGGGTCAGGCTTTTGATAAATCAAATTCTGAAGCACTGGTTAAAACAGAAAATATGTGCCCAGAGCGGCAGTGGTTGAACGACATTCCCATTAGATGCCTAAACAGAAGCCTATATCAAAACTAGTTTGTGGCCTGCAGCCCAGATGGGCTACAACTAAAGTTAAGATTCTGTCGGTGTTATTTTTAGTAAAAGTCACAGACAGATAGTGTACAGTCAACAAAAATTCATGGGAGCCCTGACTACCTGAGACCTTTACTTAAAATAAGAGGGGCAGAGAGAGTGTGATGGGAGGAGGAATTACACTTGATACTGGGAGGACAGACGTGGGGGACAGGGCCATCCATGCTGATATGCAAAATATGCAGCTGCATAGGGCACCACAAATTTGGGGCATCAAATTGCCTTAGGTTTCTTGGTGGTCTAACCAGCTGCATGCTGGGTATCAGCAGCACCTCTGGCAGCCAGTCCCATCACTCAGCTGTGCCTTCCCCCCGTTGGCTCCGTGCCAGCTCTGGCAGCCAGTTTCATCCCACAGCTGGGTGCCCCCCAGCTGCTGCTTACAAGGCTGTGGTGAGCAGAGCAAGCATGGACCAGAGGAGTCACAAAGAAAATGAGTGACTGCACAGTTTCTCTGCAGATGGCTGCACTGCTATCCTTGCTCATCCCGAGTCCTTTGGCTCACACCACTGACTACCACCCATATCTCCCAGCTGCTCCCCTGAGGTTGGCGGGTGAGCCTCCTTTCCTGCCCTGTTCCTGCCCCTGTAGCTCTGCCTGGACCCCGCAGTTTTTCCCCTTTTAGGGACCTCCTGCAGGGGAGGGCGTATGTGTGCAGATGTTTGGCTGAATAGGGCACTTCCATTAGAAGGGACAGCCCTACAGGGAGGGGACTGACAGCACCAGTGCCACAAGACTGGAGGGCACAGAGCTGGCTTCAAACACTGCCAAAGCTGTGGGGCATGGGTACCAGTACCAGCTAAAGCTGAGGGAGATGGGTGCCCAGCCTTGGCTCCAAGTGCAGCAGTGGGAAATAAGAGGGGAACTCACAGGCCTGTCTTCGTGCTGGATTAAGCCACAGGGGGAAAGTAATCACACAGTCCCAGCTCTGGCCCCAGCTAAAGGCGTGGGGAAAAAGGAGGGTGCCCAGCTATGGGTCAGGGATGCTTTGCTCCTACTGATGACAGCTGAAGCCAAAGTCACAGAGGCCCATTAAAGTCATGGAATCTCATTTCCTTGACCTCTGGCTGGGTCTACTTGGGCACCGTCTGTTTACAGAGTAAGCCTTTTGTCAACAAAAGTCACAGAGCGTCCACACGGTTAAAGCGCTTTGTCGAGACTGGCGACAAAACCTTGCTCTTCAGCCGGCAGCGTTATGCCTCTCTCTGAGCAGGTATAAAAACTGCATTGACAGTGTTCTGTTGACAAAACTGCTGTGTAGACACTCAGGGCCTGTTCTGTCAACCGAATATGTCCTCCGCGGCGCTGGCTGGCTGGCTCTGGGAGGTACCCTCCTCTCTGCCACAACTCCATCACTCCTGCCTCCAGCTGCGCTTAAAGGGGCCGGTAGCCCCAGCTGGAAGCTGGGGGCATGGCAACAGGCCTGTAGCACGTGGCTGCGGGAATGCCTTAGCAGCCACTCCCTGCAAATGGAACAGATGGCAGAGGCATCTGCAGACCATGCTGGGCCCTCCCACAGCTCAGGGGAGGGGTCCCAGGGCTCCAGAAGGGGTGGCAGAAGGCAGACCCCATCCTGGTCTGGCCTCAAAATGAAGGTCTTGCTGACCCTCTGGGTCGAGGAGGAGGTGGTTCTGGGCCCCACTGCCAAATGGAAGACCGCCCTAGGGTATGCATGGATTGCAGAAACCTGGCAGAGCATGGCCATCCCGCCCGCACCCTCGAGCAGGTGCAGGTGAAGGTGAAAGAGCTTCGCCAGTGCTACATGCAGGCCCGAAATGCGCGCCAGTGGTTGGAGACAGGGCCTGCCACCGGCCCCTATTACAGGGATTTGCACCACCTCCTTGGAGGCAAGGATGGGGTTCCCAGCACTGCCCCCATGGATACCGGGGAGTAGCCTCTCCCACCAAAGGGTGCCTCCCCAGAGCTGCACAGTTCACTGGAGCCACCCCAGCAGGACCCAGCCTCAGACCCCCAAGACCAGCCAGGGTACGCAGGTGATTGCCCTCAATTCCACCGCCACCAGCATCTCGAGCTCCTCACAGGCATCCCTAGACCTGTTCTCTGGACCACCTGGTGACTACCCTGGCTGTCTCATCTCCCGACCTTGGGAGTGGGGGCGCAGGCATCTTGAGAGCTCACCACCTGTGCACACGGCCACGGCAGTGCATTCCACCTGCACAGCGGGCAGTAGCCAGGATGCCACAAGCCCCCCCTGGGGTGGTGGGGGGGCATGACATCCCGAGTCACTGGTGAGGCAGCCAACCCTTGGCAAGGTTGCTGCACGATGGTGTGCGCCATATGTGTGTGTCAGGGCCCCCTGCCATTTATGCCAGGATCCCCATGTGCCTCCAGGGGTTGAGAACATGCAGTCTGGCCCTCCCCCCAGTGACACAGGCATGCTCTGTGTCAGGGCCCACCATGCGAGGGTTTGGATGTGTGCACCCTGGACAGCACTATCCCCCAGCCTATGCGCGGGGGCTGCAACTGTTGACGGGGGGGCGGGCAGGGGGCAGGATGGGGCCCCAGAGTTGTACTTCAAGAAGGACTTACCCTTCCCATTTCTGCCCAGAGTTGCAACTTCCTCGGACCAGCGCAGCCCAACCATGCATCCAGGCAGCCCCAGGGTGGAGGCAGAAGGCAAGGCAGAGGCAGGGGACGAGTGCCCAGTGCCCCCGAGGGCTGACAGCCAACTAGCCCAGCATGTCTGCACATTTGAAAGACCCGGCGCTGCCCCATTGAGGACACCCTCAGGCATACACCACTGCCCTCAGCACCATGACAACCTCCTCAAGGAGTGGATGCACAGGGAGGATGAGCGGCACTGGGACCGCGTGCAGGGGTCAGAACCATGGCTGGCCCGGGTGGACTGGCTCCTCGAGATCACCAAGGCCTGAGTGGCTTGGCCTTTCCCGCCCACAGGCCAGCTGCCGTCACCCCCTTGCCAGGCAGGGCCCCCCCCCATGTCCCCACTCCCCTGGATCCTGTGCCACATGTCATGGCACACGCTACTTGGTGGGCAATGGACATGGTAGGGATCCATCCCCAGCAAAGGCCCCCTGGCCCTGCTGCCCCTCCCACTGAGCCCGAGGCTGCATCAGCCCCCATAGCTCCCTACCTTTCTGCTGTCCTGGCCCCAATCCCGCCCCATGGTGGTGGTCGACCACAGGGTATGAGGGGATCATGCAGCTGCTGTGGGTCACGGCCCACAACCCCTGCCCCTGAGTGATCACCTTCCCCCAGTTCAGGTGCCCCCATCCCCATTTGAAATCAGAAGGGTTGTTTCTTAAAAGTTATATTTTTATTGTGCAACTATATTTTTGGGATTAAAGGTTTCCGTTTCTCACACCCCTGGGTCCTCCTTGGGGGTTGCTGGTGGGTGGGTGCAGTAGAAGAGGAGCATGCCCAGACGGTGACCCCCCCCCCCCTTGGTGGCCTGGGGATGGTCACAGGAGGTTGTGGGCAAACACTTCCCACATAGCTTCCCGAATGCGAACACTATCTGCATGTAGCTGCTGGTCGTGGGCCGCCCTGGGCTGCTCATAATGGCCCCCTTCCTCAGGTGCCCACCCCTCAAGGAACTCCTCCCTCATCCCCTCCACCAGGTGGTGCAGCACACAACATGCGGCAATAACTGTGGGGGCAGCCTCCTCCCCAATGTCTAAACGTGTGAGGAGGCACTTGAACCTCCCCTTCAGCTTGCCGAAGGTGAGATCTACAGGTTTCTCGCCTGGGGGAGGCGGGCATTGAAGGCCTCTAGTGTGGTGTCAAGGTGGCCTGTGTAGGGCCTCATGAGCCACAGGAGGAGTGGATATGCTGCATCCCTTGTGGTGCAGAGGGGCATCCGTGTGTCTCCCACAGTCAGCTTCCCATGAGGGACGCAGGTGCCCTCCTCCATCCTGTGGAACAGGCTGATGTTCTGCAGAACCTGTGTGTCATGCATCCGGCCTGACCACCTGAATTATATGTCCAGGAACTGGCCTTGGTGGTCCACTAGGGCTTGCAAGAAACCCAGGTTGTACCCCTTGAGTAGATGAAGCTGCACGCACTGTGTTCCGGGGCCTGGATGGGGTTATGCATGCCATCCAGCTCCCCAAAACAATTGGGAAGCCCAGGTGGTGGAAGCCGGCCACAAGGGCGTCCACGTCATGGATCTGGATGAGCCTCCATATCAGGGTCTTATTGATGGCACACACCACCTGCAGGCAGAGTACAAAGGACACATCCATGCGTCACTGGGGGGTATGGCACACCTGGGACCCCAGGAGCTCCATGATCCCCTCCCATCCCCCTGTCTCCCACCTCCCTCACCCGCCGTCCTTCCTGCCCCACACCCTCCTACCCCCTGCCCTCCCTGTCACCTGCCCCCGAGCCCCTGCCTCCAGCCCCTCCACCCCATCCCCTGCCCCCGACCCCATTCCTTGCTTCCCATTCCTGCCCCCTTTCCCCTTCCCATCCCACCCCCTGGCTCCTGCCCCCCTTCCCCCCATGCAGCCCAAGGCTGCTGTACCTGCACCAGGACAGCTCCAATGCTGGACTTCTCAACCCTGAATTGATGTCCCACAGAGAGGTAGCTGTTAGGTGTTGCCAGCTTCCATAATGTTACGGCCACCCTCTTCTCGAGGGTGAGGGCAAGCCGCATGTTTGTGTCCTGTCTTTGCAGCATGGGGGCGAACCTCTGTCACAGCTTGAGGAAGCGGCCTTCCACATTCAGAAGTTCTGAACCCAGTGGTGGGTGCCCCATCACTAAACAGTCCCACCAGTCACTACTGGTGGGATAACGCCAGACTTGCTGGGGCCCCCGACAGGGGGAGGGGTACTGGGTACTGGGGCCATGGGGCCGTTGTCTGTGGGGTCTTCCTTGGGGTCATCCTCCCAGATCCGGTGGAAGACTCCCACGAGGACCAGGAGCAATGGGAGCAGCAGCTGCCCCTCATCCCAGGCAGGTGTCACTGTCCGGCTCTGCGAGATCTGGCTGTGTTCCCTGCAGGCACTTAGCTGCATCCAGCAGGGCTCTGCCACTTTTTCCTTGAGCAGGGACTGCAGCAGGGCAGGGGACCCTTTAAGGAGCTGGCAAACCTGGAAGAGCTTGCACACTGCAGTTCTGGGGTTAACGGGCTCCCTCTGTCGACAGATCTGGCTGCCATGTAGACACTTTCTGTCGACAGAATGGGGCCCTCTTTAACATGCAGCTGTTCTCTGTTGCCAGATGTTTTACCAAGGTAATAATGCCAACAGTGCCTTCTGTTGGCACAGGATGCCTCTGTAGACATAGACTCTGTGATTAACCTGCATCCTTAGGTATAACTTTGCACAACTCATCATCAAATAGTTGTACTAACAGGAAATCTTAGTAGAGAGTTTAGAGACTGAACAGATAATGCACACAAATCAGGTAACAGAAATGGCAGTATACAAAAACCCATAGGAGAGCACTTCAATCTCCCAGGCCACACAGTAGCAGACTTAACAGTAGCTATCCTACAGCAAAGAAATTTCAGGACCAGACTCCGAAGAGAAATTTCTGAGCTACAATTCATCTGCAAATTCGACACCCTCAGCTCTGGCTTAAACAAAGACTGTGAATGGCTGGCTAAATACAGAAGCAGCTTCCCCTCCCTTGGTGTTCACACCTCCAGATCAACTGCGGGTAGTAAGCCTCACCCTTGCTGACTGAGCTAACCTTGTTATCCCCACCCTTGCTCTGGCTTATTTATACCTGGCCCTGCAGATTTCCAAGACCAGCATCTGATGAAGTGAGTCTGTGCTCATGAAAGCTCATGCTCAAAACTTTTCTGTTAGTCTATAAGGTGCCACAGGACCCTTCATTGCTGAATGAGAAATGGGTTATCTAAGGAAAGACTAACAGTATTTAGAATTCCTCACGGAGCTTGCATACCTGTTTGTTTTTCTCTACCATGTGCCCCTAAAGAGGTGAACTGTAAACCCAGAACTCCCACACGGGGGAACACCGGGAAACGGCTTGCATAAGCTCCCAGGGGCATCTGAATGGGTCAGCACTAGTCCTGAGCCCTAGGGTAGCTGGGCTGTGTGTGAAAGGAAGACAGAGGGCCTGTGCCTAGGGAAAGTGTCAGAGAGCCAAAGGAGAAGAGGACTTCTGCGGCTTACTGGGCTTGTCTACACTTGCCCCCAACTTTGAAGGGGGCATGGTAAGCAGGGCCAAGGGAGATTACTAATGAAGTGCTGCAGTGAATATGTAGCACTTCATTAGGCTAGCTGTCCCCAGCAGCAACTTTGAAGCAACTTGGAGGAGTAAAGTCACTTCTTGTGCAGCACAGGCACTTCAAAGTGCCCATGGCTACACACATGCCGGCACTTCGAAGTTTAACTCTTCGAAGTTGCTGCCAGGGAGAGTAGCCTAATGAAGTGCTCTGTATTCACCACAGCACGTCATTAGTAATCTCTTGTCACCATGATTAACATGCACCCTTCAAAGGTGGGGGCAAGTGTAGACCCAGCCACTGAGACCCAGAGAAGCTTAAAAACACAGGGACTTATTGTGAGACCCCAAAATGCTGCAACCTGTGGCATGCCCATTATGGTGCTCTATTAGGGTTGTGTTTTAATGGCAGAGAACAGCAGTGGCAGAATATGAGGAGAAGCAGAACACTAAAAGGAATATAAAAGCCTATGGGAGTAGTGTGAGAGGTATGATGACAGAAGTATATACTGAAAGGATAATGTTATAGTGAAAGTGAGAAATGAGTCAACTTCTACCTGATCCTGAAAGAGGCTGCACTGAGCTTCTCCTATTAGGTACTGTGTACTCAAAGTTGATTGAATAGCAACGACAAAGCAACGGGGACAAAGAAAGAAAAGATGATTTAGTGGAGGGCCTCAATGGACTTACATTCTGAAATAGGCTGGAAATAGGGTACAGTTTTACATTAGGCTGCAGCCAGAACAATACGTATGGAGAGCAAACCTCCCTTTGTGTATGTACCACGTTGCCCGGTCCTTTTGTTGCTATGGTTTTCTACCACCTGTCTGCTTTCAGACTGTTTACTTCTCTCAATAGTGTGCTGCACTATTTAGATGGTTATCTCAGTATGATGCATTGCATTACCTCTCTGGCTTCACACTGTATTACCTTGAATTCTGTAAAAAGTGCCTATTAAACCATTGTGTACCAGCTCATTTCTTAGATGTTTTTTAAAGAATTATATAAATTGGATCAGGCTTTTAGAGTCAATCAAAGTAATTGGTTATTTCATTAGAAACCAAATCTGTTTTTTCAGCAAATTGGACAAATGATGATCATGTGGGTAATATTTATCACACAAAAGGCTATACAGCATGTGAAGTGCAGTTACCTTTGGATCTTGAATTGCTCTCTGTATTGGGATATACAAGAATCATCTGCATACAGGCAAATGGCTTGCTTTTTGTGTACGGCCACAATGACCAGAAGTGCATTGCAGCAAACAGATTCTGATTTTACCATTCTTCTAACGAACTGGAATAAGACTTAATTTCACCAATTTAACTTCAAGTGAAAAGGTATGACTTGGATGCAAAAGCCAAGCAAATTTCTAATGATTTAATTTCTATATATGTGTTGATGCTGCTGGAACCACACTGTAAATTCTGAGCCAGTCGGTAAACGGGTGACAAAGAATATACTTCCATTGACTTCAGTGAAGCTACAGCAATTTATATGAGCTGAGGATATCTGACCCAGTATTTTCACTTATTGGGTGGCACAGAGATTACAAATATTGACTATTCCTGTTTGCCTTGGAGAGTCAATATATTTAGGCTTAAACTGAATTCTTGCGCAATGGTGTCAACTGAATTGTTAACTATTTTGCAATCAGTTGTACCTGGGCAAAGCTACTAAAAACAATGGAGCACTGAAGGCTTAATTAAATGGAGTTGTAACAGGTGTAAACAAGGACCTAATTTGGCCTACAGAAGCTATATTAGTAGTAAAGATGGACAAAATCCAGACTGAGTCTCAGAACCCAGGCTGAGTATGTGAAGATAACTTAAGAGATATATTTTTCTTGTAAACTGAATATATTTTAATGTGTAAGTCATTCAGAGACACATTTGAAACACAACAATATCAATGTTACAGTTGCTTTTCAGCATATAACCCCTCTTTCTGTACTAAACCTGTATCATGCAAAGGTGTCACACCCAGATTTCAGAAAGGAAGTCAAAGAGAGGAACAGGAAGTTAAGGTGGGACTAGCTGAGAAATTAAACTGTGAAACCAAAACAAAACCATGGCACCTGTGAAGCCTAGTGAATACTATTGTTTATAAAGATACAATATATCCTGGTCAACAGGTTTTTCTTCATCCATCCTTTAATGTGAGAAGCCTGTTCCATCCCCAGCTTTTTTTATTCCTGGCCTTGAATCTTACGGACACCTTGTCCACCTAATCACAGAAAAGGTGTGCTAAGATTAAAAACATGCACTTTGGAATACTTTTGGCCTAGAACAGCTTTAAGAAAAAAGTAGCTCTGTAGACACCAAAGGGAAGAGTCCTTGAACCAGACTGTGCACTCCAGCCAGATACAGGGATGGTGCAATCTGAGGCTTGGATGAATATCACCTACAACCCCAAGCTTCTTTTCACACAAGCAGATGGACAGGCTGCACTGTTCATAGGGATGGGACACAGGCTGCTTCAGTATTACTGCCTGGGCAGTTGCACAGACAGAAATTTCCTTGTCCCTTCTGTTTTCCAAGCACCTGACTAGATCTAAAAAGGATTTGGCTCAGGGTCAGCACCTAACCGTTGCGTAGGTGATGGAGAAGGCAGTGGAATGGCTGTATACAGGGCAGCAGGGAGCAAGCAACAATAATTTTTCCTCACTTCCATTTCTCCATGCCCCCATGCCAAATTTAGTAGGGATGCAAAAGTGGGTCATTCAGCAATAGACTTGCCAGCCCTGGCAAGAGATGAAAGGAGCCATAGAATGAAGTCTATCATATGTATTATGTCTGTATAGCATGCCTGAAAATTCAGTGTCAAATTACACCTGGCACAATCAAACTACAGCAGCAGCCCCTGGTAGGGACCTGCTACATGAGGGAGGAGCAAGTGAAAGGAATATTTTTTGCAATTGTCACTTAGAAGGGATAAGATCTTCTGCTTATTTAGACAATAGGAACCTTTATAGAATAATTCCCACATATGGGACATAATATTGAGGAATGTCCTCTTACTGAAGCCAGAGCAAATTAGGATTTGGCTCTTACTCAACTTGTCAGACCTGCATTTTCAGGCAACCTATAAATCTGAATGATCCCAAATCAGCCAAACAGTAGAATTAAACCCCTGGGGATTGTTTAATGTGAGCTGCAGACAGGCCTACCAACAGGAGGCAATTGCCCCAGTACCCAGCGATTCACAAGGACTTGAGACTCCAATTGCCACCACTGCCACAGTAGCAATGGTCAAAACAAAAAGCAGTCAAGTAGCACTTTAAAGACTAGCAAAATAGTTTATTAGGTGAGCTTTCGTGGGACAGACCCACTTCTTCAGACCATAGCCAGACCAGAACAGGCTCAATATTTAAGACACAGAGAACCAAAAACAGCAAGCAAGGAGGACAAATCAGAAAAAGATAATCAAGGTGAGCAAATCAGAGAGTGGAGGGGTGGGGGGGAAGATCAAGAATTAGATTGAGTTAAGTATGCAGACCAGCCCCTATAGTGACTCAGAAAGTTCACATCCCAATTTAAACCATGTGTTAATGTTCCGAATTTGAATATAAATGTCAATTTGTCCTTTTCCCTTTCTACAAAGGAGCGATAATTTCTTTTCAGTAACACACATACCTTGAGGTCATTGACAGAATGGCCCATTGCATTAAAATGTTGACTAACTGGTTTGTGGATCTGGAGTGTTTTAATGTCTGTTTTGTGCCTGTTGACCCTTTGTCTAAGGGAGTTAGAAGTCTGTCCAATATACAAAGCATCTGGGCATTGTTGGCACATGATGGCATATATGATGTTAGTAGAGGAGCATGAGAAAGTGCCCGTGATTCTGTGGGTAACCTGGTTCGGTCCAGTGATGGTATTTCCAGAGAAGATATGTGGACAAAGCTGGCAGTGGGCTTTGTTGCAGGGAAAGGTTCCAGGACTGGTGTTCCTGGGGTATAGACTGTGATTGTTAGTAAGAATCCTCATGAGGTTGGGTGGTTGTCTGTAGGAGAGAACAGGCATGTCACCCAGGGCCTTCTGGAGTGTAGTATCCCGATTAAGAATAGGTTGTAGGTCTTTAATAATTCGTTGCAGTGGTCTGAGTTGGGGGCTGTACGTGATGATCAGTGGTGTTCTGTTCTTGGCTTTTTTGGGCTGATCTTGGAGTAGCTGGTTTCTGGGTATGCGTCTGGCCCTGTTGATTTGTTTTTTTTACTTCTGCTGGTGGGTAATTCAGGTTTATGAATATTTGGTAAAGTTCTTGTAGTTTTCGGTCTCTGTCAGTTGGATCAGAGCAAATGCGATTGTACCTAAGAGCTTGACTGTAAACAATGGATCTAGTCACGTGCGCAGGATGGAAACTAGAAGGGTGTAGATAAGTATAGCGATCAGTAGGTTTTCGGTACAGTGTGGTACTGATCAGGCCATCCTTGATTAGTACTGTAGTGTCCAGTGCCCATAGCATCCTCTGTTACTTTGTTACTTTGTTCTCACACACAACCATTTCCGTTTTGGGGACAATTTATACCTCCAGATTAGTGGAACTGCTTTGGGCACCCGCATGGCCCCACAATATGCTAATATATTTATGGCTGACATGGAACAACGATTCCTCAGCTCTCGTCCCCTATTACCACTCCTCTACTTAAGATACATTGATGACATCTTTATGATTTGGACCCATGGTACAGAGGCTCTAGAAGAATTCCACAGAGACTTTAACAATCTACACCCCACCATCAACTTATGCCTCGATTACAACATGCAAGAGATACATTTCCTGGACACTACAGTACTAATCAAGGATGGCCTGATCAGTACCACACTGTACCGAAAACCTACTGATCGCTATACTTATCTACACCCTTGTAGTTTCCATCCTGCACATGTGACTAGATCCATTGTTTACAGTCAAGCTCTTAGGTATAATTGCATTTGCTCTGATCCAACTGACAGAGACCGAAAACTACAAGAACTTTACCAAATATTCATAAACCTGAATTACCCACCAGGAGAAGTAAAAAAACAAATCAACAGGGCCAGACGCATACCCAGAAACCAGCTACTCCAAGATCAGCCCAAAAAAGCCAAGAACAGAACACCACTGGTCATCACTTACAGCCCCCAACTCAGACCACTGCAACGAATTATTAAAGACCTACAACCTATTCTTAATCGGGATACTACACTCCAGAAGGCCCTGGGTGACATGCCTGTTCTCTCCTACAGACAACCACCCAACCTCATGAGGATTCTTACTAACAATCACAGTCTATACCCCAGGAACACCAGTCCTGGAACCTTTCCCTGCAACAAAGCCCACTGCCAGCTTTGTCCACATATCTTCTCTGGAAATACCATCACTGGACCGAACCAGGTTACCCACAGAATCACGGGCACTTTCTCATGCTCCTCTACTAATATCATATATGCCATCATGTGCCAACAATGCCCAGATGCTTTGTATATTGGACAGACTTCTAACTCCCTTAGACAAAGGGTCAACAGGCACAAAACAGACATTAAAACACTCCAGATCCACAAACCAGTTAGTCAACATTTTAATGCAATGGGCCATTCTGTCAATGACCTCAAGGTATGTGTGTTACTGAAAAGAAATTATCGCTCCTTTGTAGAAAGGGAAAAGGACAATTTGACATTTATATTCAAATTCGGAACATTAACACATGGTTTAAATCGGGATGTGAACTTTCTGAGTCACTATAGGGGCTGGTCTGCATACTTAACTCAATCTAATTCTTGATCTTCCCCCCCACCCCTCCACTCTCTGATTTGCTCACCTTGATTATCTTTTTCTGATTTGTCCTCCTTGCTTGCTGTTTTTGGTTCTCTGTGTCTTAAATATTGAGCCTGTTCTGGTCTGGCTATGGTCTGAAGAAGTGGGTCTGTCCCACGAAAGCTCACCTAATAAACTATTTTGCTAGTCTTTAAAGTGCTACTTGACTGCTTTTTGTTTTGATAGTGTATAGACTAGCACGGCTTCCTCTCTGTTACTATTCAAGTAGCAATGGTGCTTGCTGGAATACTGGGTCCTTTAAATCACCCTGGAGTGACTGGCACTGCACTTGCAGAAGGGCTGATGGCATGGGGGTGACTTGCTTTGGGCAGCACTGAGGACCTGCTGCCCCCCAGCCTTGCCCCTTCTGGGAGCGGAGAGCCAGACCCTCACAACCTTGCCTGGGGCCTGCAGAGGATGTAAGCTCTGCCGCCTGCATGCTGTTTTAGGGGTTAAACATAATTCGTCAGAAAGGAGCAAGTCTCTCAAAACTGTAACTGTTCTGTATGACTAATACTAGGAGAAGCAAAAGCTTTTTATTTCTTTTAGTAAAACTAGGGCAGATTTTCCAACTGGCTTTCCCAGGAAGAATTCTTATTTAAATGTAACATAACATTTAATCCTCTAAATAAAGTATGTGCCATTGAATAACAATATCCTCCTTGCAGGAATTTGAATTTCTCTGGCTGTATTATGCAGGTCAGACTAAATAATCACAATGACCCCTTAGGGACTTAAAATGGTTGTATTCAAAGATTCAAATGGCTTTATCCCATTAGAAAAAATGGAAAGTGTTTGTCCCTTGTGTTTTGCACAGCACCAATACATATGGTGCTTAAGAACTATCTTAAAACTAATCCCTGGACTTTAATATTTACAATCTGTAAATTGTTTCCATGTCACTGAATTTATGCGACCAACACTGATTATTTCAGTAAAGCTGATTGCTCTTCCTAATGACTAACAGTAATAACTCTTGTAAATTAATTAAATTGACCTAATTGTTATCTCCAAACAGTCAAGCCCTCATTATTGTCATTCCATAACAATCTTCAAAGAGTTTATTATTTCTATTAATTGGAAAATCCAATGTGATGCAGATTGTTTCTGAAGAAATAGAGAATATGGATGTTACTTTCATGACTCCTGTTTTCTGTAATATTCTGCAGAGGCTAAGGTAGCTTCAGAACAGCATAGGTGAAGTATAAATTTATGAATGAAATAGTAATTTTGCTGTCCAGCACACTAGTGGTTTTGTTCAGATGAGAGTTAACATTCAGCTGGAATCTGAAGTTTGTAATTTGTATATGAGAAGCACAACATAAAATACCTCAACTCTAATACATATTGATTCTCGCTTGGCTTTTCTGTCTGAATGTCTGTCTCTTTCTTTTGTCACTTCCATTCCCTGCCATACCGCCGTCTTGCCATTTATCCTAACAACTTGTATTCATTATGCATCTCAGGATTCCAGTATAATTTTATACTCAGAATTTCTTCACCGGTCACCTCTAAACAGGGGCATGATCTTGTATTGCATTTGTCCCCGGAGCTCCAATCCCAGAATATCTGCTGAGGCACCAGTGAGGCACCAAACAGCTAGCATCTTACTTATTTATGACTCTTCTGGCTGAAGTGCATGGTTGGCTGTTTTTTTGACAGTTTCTGGCAATCCGGGAATCGCTTGGAATGGTCCCCTAAAAAACTCATAACCTTGAGTGCTCACAACTTCCCGTTTAAGTTCCTTGCTGAGTTTCCTTTTTCCCTCAAAATGGATTTTGTCTACTCTGGAGCTCAACAGTTCCACAAAACTGACTGATTACAGGCTGGCTTCCTATCTTTGCTGCACATTCTTCTGATCTCTGTTATCTGTCTCCAGCCACACTTTGAGCCCTCCTAATTTTGGAAAAATGGTATGTCACTGTTCTTCTCACAGCAGATCTACACTAGAAATCTACCTTTGTGCGCTGGCTGGATACAGATGCACCACCATAGTGCATCTGTTGGTAACACTTTAAGCTTATGGGAGAGAGCTTTCCCATCAGCTTAATAACTCACCTCTGGAAGAGGTGATAGCAATGTCAGCAAGAAAAAAACTCTCCCATGGATATGGACAGTGGGTTTAATAGGCCAAAGGAGGCTCTGCCTCTCCAGGTACTACTTCAGGTGCTATGGAGGCTATGTTTTTGCTCTATTATGCCCCATGCAGGTACCAGGGCAGCTGAGGAGGCCATGTGGCTATTCATGTTCCTGTGCTCCTCAGTAACCCTACCGGAATCCAGGAAGATTCCCAAGGAAATCAGGAAGCTGAGTACTACATATGGGCTACTCAGCTGCCTGGCAACCAGTATGGGGCTTCTTCTTACAAGAGCGAGAGCTTTTCCCTAGAGTGGCTTGGGGTCTGGGGAGAGGAGACATGAATCCTGTTTATCCTGTTTAAAATATTTACTACTACAATATAGGCAATTATTGATAATACTGAATATTTATTTTATTATTTTAGTTTATTGTGGCAGCAAGTAGGACCAGGCATCCACTGTAGATATATGTAAGAAAGGCAGAATCCATATTACCAAGAGCATACAGTCTAAACAGACATAGTTTCTGTGCCTTATATTCATATAATAAATGTACCCTTATATCATTCAGCATTCTATATTTCAAGGACACTGACTCTTAGCATGAAAGTAAACACTATCCTTTGTTTCATTTGCACCCCTTACTACTCAGTTCAGGTAGGATTTGTATACTGACAGTACGTGATCAAAAACTCTCTCTTACCTTGCACATAGGTCACACGTAGCAAATATTTGCATTCAATGAGTATATAAGTGTGACGAGTATCTGTTAGCAATCAAAAGGATTAGATATTAAAATTCTAATAAAAATGTCAGATGAGAGAATAAAATATATGGTAATGAAAATAATCTAATATGAATATTTAAATGTTTTTATTAACCACTTTATATGTTTTACAAAGTTTTATAGACCCCAACTATTTACAGCATTTGGAAAGTTACAACTATGTCAGTTAGTTTCATGGGCTATTTCTATATTAAAGGTGGTTAATCACTGAAATAACTATCAGATGACTGTATTATAATTGTTTTACCAGCAATACAGTTGGCACAACCTAGTAGATATGGTTGGGAAAAAAGAAGGGGAAAAAGAAATGGTGTAAAAATGTTTCTTTTTCTTTTTTTCAAAAATTAAACTTTTGACAAATATATAAAAAAAAAGTTCTGACCAGCTTTATAAGTTAATAAAAGAATGGGGAAAAATCCTGAAAATATTATCAAAAGCTACCAGTTCCACCCGCCCCCCTTCAAATGTCCAGATTCACAATTTCATCATTTGGCCATTTCTATGAGTGAGTTTAGCATCTTTTTATCATATATGTCTAAGATATAATATTTCTTGAAGTTATGAGCTACAGCTGCTCAGTGTTGGTCAACAATAGATATTCATGGATTTAAGGTCAGAAGGGACCATCATGATAATCTAATTTGACCTCCTGTGATGTCATTCTTTGGAATAGAACTTTATTTTGCATGAGGGAAGGTAATGATATTAATAAAGCCATAATTTCAAGATGATAAATGATACTGTAATCCCCAACAGGCAGATTCAAACCAGGGACCTCCACAGCTCCCCAGTTTGAGCTAAAAGTCAGCTAACTCTCAGCTAAGGCTATAGAGGAAGCTCATTCCATCTGTGTATAAGTGGACTTGGTACCACTACATGGGAGCCTGACCCACACGCAGTAGGTGTGTGGGTTACATACTTCCCCTAACTGAATAAGTCCTGCTCTTCAGAGACCAAATTGAAATCCCGGATGAGCACCTTCTTGTCACCACCTAGGCTATATCTATATCACAGTTTTTTTATTTTTGACAAAAACAGGCATTTTGTCAACAAAACCAACAAAGTGTCCACACCAAAATGTGTTCTGTCGATATACTGTTGATAGAACTCAGTACGTTCACTGACAGACTTCTACCTCTCTCTCATTAAGCATTTTGCCTTTCTTCACAGAATCTGTTGACAAAAAAAAAAAAATGTGTGGATGCTTCAAACTCTCGGTCAACACACAGGGAGGGTCACCAGGCAGTCCTGTCTGCTGTGCTTCTGGTTGGCTGTTTGTGTTTCACCGTGATCTGTCAACAGAAGTTTTGTCAGACAATATCTTCCAGGAGTAACTCCTGTCAACAGATGACTGTAGTGTAGATGTAGCCCTAGAGGCAGACTTGTATCTGGGATCTCTGGAGCTTAGTGTGTAAGCCTATGTGGTTTGAGCTAAAAGCGAACTGGCTCTCAGCTAAGGTTGCAGAGGAGATTCATTCTTTCTTGGTGTGAGCAGTCTAGGTGCCACTACATAGGACAGCGAACCACACCCAATAGGTGTGTGGGTTACAATACCAGTATGCCACATAATCCATCTATCCAGCATATTTTCTAACCTCACTGAACAAAACAGCTTTATGTTGCTTTAAAATTCTGAAAAATATTAGTGAACTCAATTGTTGCATGCAGCATCATTGCAGCTGTCTTGGTCTCATAATATTAGAGAGTCAATGTGAATGAGATAATATCTTTTATTGGATCAGATTCTATTGGTGAAAGAGAAAAGCTTTTCAGTTTAAACAGAATTTGGAAGAAAAAGAGCTCCATGTACGTTCAAAAGCTTATCTCTTTACCCAACAGAAATTGGTCCAATAAAAGATGTTACCTCAACCACCATGTCCCTCTAAAGATTAATAAGGACTAGATCATATTTTCCTGAAAAGCAGTACTTAGTTCCCTCATTAGCAGTCCTATTATTTGTCTGAGACTGTAATCTGTTTTAGACCAACTGTACCATTTATTTTAAAATGTCTCATTCACTTGATTAAATAGTTTTTCCTTCCACCAAATTCTGTCTTATTTTTCTCTTGTTACAATTGATCAGATATCATTTTATATGTAATATGGAGAACAGACTGTTACCAAAAAAGAACAAAAGGCAAATCATTGCAAGATCTGAACTGCCAGAATTAGACCATCACATTACAAACTGGTAATTCTCTTTGACAGCCTCAGCTGTACCAATCATGACATTCGGCAAATTAGCCAGGCCAAGAGCAAATAAAAAGAAGAAACAGGTGTGAAACCAACTTCCTGCCTCCCGGGATAAATACATTGTACATTGAAGGGCAATGCACCTGCACTATTGTTTCTACTTGGGGCTGGGGGTGGGGGGAAGCTTTTAAGTGCAAATATACTTGAGATTCTACAAAGACAAGAGACTTCTCTATAATTTTGAGTGTAAATGGGCATTTTCTTTTATGGTAGCTTATAACATGTTAACTCTTTAGTTGAGATTTAAAACTCAACTTGAATGTACAAAAAGCATTCACTCCTAAATAATGTGGCTAAACAGAAAGCTATTTTCTGCACTTGTCACAAAAATCTGAGTGTGGATAAACTATTTTATGCCAACAGGCCCTAATTCTGCAAAAATAATTTAATGGCTGCAACCCCATTGGTTGCAACTTTGACCATGATCGCTGTTGTAAGATCACTGTGGAGACTGCCTGTATTCCCTGACTTTCTTATATATATATAAGGGAATACAGGGAATACAGGCAGTGTATATATATATATATGCATATATATATATATATAAGCATCTAACTGATTTGCTTTTGGGATACTCCTATTGTCCCACACCCAAATTCACTTCGAAGCATCTGTTTCTTGGTTATTATTCTGCATATTTCTCTAGGCCAACCTCTGTTTTCTCTTCCCAGATGAAGTCCATATTATATTATATCTAAAGTATACTATACTATACTATAAAGTATAATATGGACTTCACCTGGGAGGATAAAAGAGACGTTAGCCAACAATACAAAAGAAGCCAAATTCATCAAAAAGACACTCAAAAACATGAACACACAAGCACAAGAGCGAAATAAATGACAGAAGCTGTTGGACATTCTATTTACCTGGAGTTGCAAGAAGATAGAGAAAAAAGAATCCCCATGTAGCCCCAATATATACATGTATATACACAATATGTGGTAGAAATAGATGGCTGGAAATCATGGTAACTTTAGCCCATTATATATGTTGTGTTGCATTTCATTGCTCTTCAATGATTTGCCCATCTAACTGATTTGCTTTTGGTATACTCCTGTTGTCCCATATCCAGATTCACTTTCTGTATGCTTCTGAACATTTGTGTCCTGGTTATTGGTTGAAGTTTACTAGATGGGGCTATCCGGGGATTCTTTTTTCTCTGTCTTCTTGCAACTCCAAGTGAATAGCATATTCAGCAGCATCTGTTATTTATTTTGCTCTTGTGCTCTCCTGTTCATGCTTTTGAGTGCCTTTTTCATGAATCTGGCGTCTGTGTATTGTTCTGCATACTATTTCTCTAGGCCACCTCTGTTTTCTCCTCCCAGGTGAAGTCCATATTATACTTTAATGTGGATATTGTGTTAACGGAATCCCCAAAGCATATCTTAAATATGTCCATTATTATCTTACCATGTTTAATGATTTAGTTTGACGTATTCATCTTAGAATTTCTGGTCTTGCAAGGAACCCCTTCCAGAGCTGCAAAGATCTCACTCATGCATTTAATGTGGAATGAATTATTTTATCAATTTTCATCATAGATTTCCATGACTTTGCTTCATAAACAAGGACAGACATGACATCATTGTTGAAAATTCATATGTGATCTGTGGCATCATGCTACTTTTCCAAATCTTTTCAAGTTTCTGAAACTAGTTTGCTACTCCTCATACCCGCTATTTCATATCTAGCCTAGGGTTGCCAACTATCCAAACACACATAACCAAATACTCTTGCCCTACACACTACCCAGCCCCTACCCTGAGGCTGCATCCAGCCCTGCCATTCTTCCTAGGCCCTGTCCATATGCACTCCATCCCCTGCCCCATTCTTCTCTCTCCCCAACCCTCATTCACTTTCACCAGGATGGGGCAGGGGGTTGGGCTGAAGTGTGGCATGGAGGCTTTGAGCTGGGGCTGAAGGGATTGGAGTGTGGGAAGAGGCTCCGAGCAGAGGGTTCAGGTGCAGGAGGAATATAGGTTCTGAGAGGGAATCTGGGTGCAGCAGGGAGTTCAGGGCAGGAATAGTGATTACAGTGCAAAAGGGGTTGATGGGCTGTGGGCTCCAGGAGGGAGTTTGAATGTGGTGAGGCCAAGGGCTGGGGCAGGAGACTGAGCTGTGGGAGGGGGCAAGGCATGGGCTCCAGCTGGGCAACATTACCTTGGGTAGCTCTGAAACCTGGTTGTCTATGCAGCAGGGCTTGCGTAGTTTTCTATGGAGAGCTGGATAACAAATAAATTGGTCACCATCCCTCCTTCCTCACTACTGGTCAGTTTGGGGCATATTCATGCATGGAGGATTAGTGTTTGGTCGCACACTACCTTTTTCTTTATTTGTCTGTATATGTTACGGTACAGGATGAAATGAATTGGTGAGGTTTTATGAGTAAGCACCAACATTCATAATTTTAACATCTGTCACTGAATAGAATTAATAACAGCAAAAGCAACTGCTATTATGGTATCTTCCTCCACTTAGCACAAGGCCACCTGGAATTTTTATAAGAGGGAGAATTAGCTTTTTTTTAATGCTTCACTCCTCTATTTAAAGTATTGCTCAGAAGTTATTCTTGAATAATAATAATAATAATAATAATAATAATAATAATAAAATTGTTTTGTTATGTAAGGCCATCTAAAAGAAAACATCTAAAAAGCAAAGATACTGCTCTGAAGTTGAACACCTGGTCTTATCATTTGGATCTGAATTGGAGTCACTTGACATGGTATTTTTTTCAAGCACTAGTGGGTGAAGCAAAAGGAAGGCTGACATCCATGGACTCAATGATGGATTTAGTGCAAATTATCATCAAAGTGGTTTAATTTTAGTAAAGAAATAACCATACTATGCCATTGGCTCCTCTGAGCTTTGGCTATTGCATTTCTGTTTGATGGGCACGTCATAGCTTGAAGACCCTGTTTCATATTACCAGAAGCAGAGCTGGTAGTGCTGCCAGTTATGAATGTTGCCTAGCATGCCCCATTATAAAGCTCTTTGCCCAGCATTTTCCAAGCTTTAACCATTTGACTTTTTCACAGCGGGAGTTTGCCTTTGGCTTTTAAAAAAACCTGTTTGTCTTTTTAAATTTCAAATCAAGTGGTTCAGTTTATAAATGGTTCATATTCCTGTTTCTGAGAACAGGCTTAGGGAGAAATAAGTTTTGCCATGGTTCAGTTTTTAAACTGTTTTGTTGACATGCTCTAATGTCATCAGATTTTGGGCAGGGACTTAAAATGTGGCTGGGGGTTACTTTTGTGCCAGGATGTATGCATGAAAAATGGCCCAGATTTGGACAAAATGTAAGGCTTTGAAAAAAGTCTCAGTGCGTAAAGACTTGTTAAAACTTTGAAGGCAAAACCTCTGCAGATTCTCTTTACTTAGCATGTTCTAATCCCTCATTGTTCCTGTGCGTTTACCAGAATTATCATGTTCCAGCCCAGGAATATACAGAATCAGAGGATTTTCCCTGGAATTGTTGTTCCATTGCTGGTGTCAAGGCAGCATGGCAGAAGATAGTGCCTGACATAAATGCAGAGGGTACAAGAGCTGCAGCATGGAAAGAAGAGATTGGGAATAGTTTGGGTGAGGTGCAGACAAACTATGGTCCTGGGAGACAGATAAGGGACAGATGGGGATTGGTTGGGGAGACTGGGAATAGAGAAGACGATGTGACTAGGAGGTGGGGAAGACTTGGACTCATGTGGATTCGTAGAGGTGAGAATTAGGGCTGGTTGTGCAGAGACACTGGGACTGGACTGAGAAGGCTAAAGAATGGATATTAGGTCTACGACTATTGACATACTTCCCACCAAGGCAGAAATGGTTCACAAGATTCCTGAAACACCTCATACTTCCTCTACTTTTAGCAAGACTCTAGAGAATCTCTAGGGCAAATTATGTCTCATCCCCCTTGAGTGTTGATCTACAAAATGGAGGACAACCTGCTACCGCTATCAGTTATGATGTTAGTTCAAGCAGTAAAGGTGAGTTAGGCAGATCTAAAGGTTCCAGACACAATGATGGACCACATAGGTGTCATTATTCTGGTAGAATTTTGTCTTTATCCACTTGCTTTTTGATGATCCCCAGAAATCACATACATACAAAAAAAAACATATTAAAGAAGAACATAAAGGCACAATAAAGAAAAAGGTTGTATGCCATCAACCTCAACAAATTCAAGCACTTAAATTCAGGAAATGCGAGAATTAGGACCGATTGTGCAACCTGAGTTTGTTTTCTTGTGCACAGTACTATTACACATTCTGAGTCTAATTACATGATTAGATAATCTTCCTCAAGTGCTTGCTCATATCTATTCCAAGTAGGTCTTTATGTGCACCGCATGCACAGTTAATGGAAGGTTTTAACCCTAGTAGCATCTATCAGGTTGTCCCAGGCACCCCCCAGAGTCACATCTTCATAGCACCACATATAAGGCCGTGCCAACCCACTGCCTTTCCATTTCCTTCTTGCCATCAATGCTGGTCATTGACACATTTTCTCTCTCTCTCTTGAGTCTCCACCCCAGTAATTATATTATTTGTATCTTTAAAATTTAGTATTTAATACAGAGTGGTTTTGAACCCTTGTTGCCATGGGTGTTCTCCACTGGACCTTTCCTTCTCCCAGGGCTCAGATATTTCTCAGCTCCAGAAGTTTAAACCATGCCGGGTTTGCAAGAAGCCAATGTCAAAGGGTGACCCTCACATGTCTTGCCTGAAGTGCCCCCAAAAAAGAGACAGATATAAAATCTGTAGGGGATTCTGCCTCCACACCAAGAAAGAGAGGGTTCACAGATTGCAGCTGATGCAGAAGGAGGCAGCTCTGCCACTTCCGTCAGAGTGGATCTGTCACAGGGCTCCTCAGCACAGTTACACAGCACACTTGGCTTCAATCAGGGATGCAGCACTGTTGAAGGCCTCTGGGGTTTTGGCACTGGCACTCCGTGTCACCTAAGGGTGCCTTGCATGTGGAGTATCAGAACTGATGTCAGTCATGCAGGAAGCACAAGCATCTGGCTGGAAATGCAAATAAGGCACAGATTTAAATATTTTGGGCCTAATTTGCATATTCATTTGTGATCTGGCTTCCAGAAGAGTCATTTCCAGAAGCCAAAGCTGCCACGTGGACAGGGTTTATTCAAAAGTAAACCCCTGTTTTAAAAGTACACTTCTTCCTGAAAAAAATTAGGAAGGAGGGTGCTTTTGAAAGGTGGTTTCCTTTTGAAGTAACCCTGTGCAGACAGCTGCTTTGGCTTCCAGAAATGGCTCTTCCAGAAGCCAGACCATGTGGGAATATTCAAATGAGGCATGAGATATTTAAATCCACACCTCATTTGCATTTTCAAATGTCTGCATTTGCATGCCCTTTCTGAAAGCCAGGGGCCATGTAGACATGGCTCCTGTCTACACAGCCCTTATTTCAAAATATTTATTTGGAAATATCCATTATTCTTCATGGAATAAGGTTTTCCAAATTCAAAAGCTGTGTCTACACGTGCACGCTACTTCGAAGTAGCGGCACTACCTTCGACCTTAGGTGGCGAGATGTCGAAGTCGCTAACCTCATGAGGGGATCGGAATAGCGCCCTACTTCGACATTCAACGTCGAAGTAGGGACCGTGTAGACGATCCGCGTCCCGCAACGTCGAAATTGCTGGGTCCTCCATGGCGGCCATCAGCTGGGGGGTTGAGAGATGCTCTCTCTCCAGCCCCTGCGGGGCTCTATGGTCACCGTGGGCAGCAGCCCTTAGCCCAGGACTTCTGGCTGCTTCTGCGGCAGCTGGGGATCCATGCTGCAGGCACAGGGTCTGCAACCAGTTGTCAGCTCTGTGTATCTTGTGTTGTTTAGTGCAACTGTGTCTGGCAGGGGCCCTTTAAGGGAGCGGCTTGCTGTTGAGTCCGCCCTGTGACCCTGTCTGCAGCTGTGCCTGGCACCCTTATTTCGATGTGTGCTACTTTGGCGTGTAGACGTACCCTCGCAGCACCTATTTCGATGTGGTGCCGCGCAACGTCGAAGTTGAACATCGACGTTGCCAGCCCTGGAGGACGTGTCGACGTTATTCATCGAAATAGACTATTTCGATGTTGCTACATCGAAATAAGCTATTTCGATGTTGGCTTCACGTGTAGACGTAGCCAAAATAAGGCATCCACTATTTCAAAACCATTTCAAACTAGCAGTTGCTTTGTGCAGATGCTCGTAAAGTTACTTCAAAATAGCGGATGCTATTTCAAAATAACTTTGCAGTGTAGACATATCCTTAGAGACTGGGCTTGGTGCAGGCCTTTCCTGCTGTGCTGTGGCCAGTGCATTGGCAGTTTCTGGTGCAAATGGCAGCTCAGTGGCCTTATTGGACCCAAGAGGCATACAATCCAGGGGTCCATCTCTGGGCAATCTTTCTCAGTTGCATTTGATGGATAGACTATGTCCAGGATCAGGGACTTTTCATGTGGTACAGCAACAGCACTGAAGCCAGCACCACCACCATGGGTATCAGGGTGGCCAATGCCATGGCTGGCACCAACTTGGCTGCAGCAGTGGAGGACCAGGACCACTTTGATGAGCCAAATGGACAGGAAGAATCCATTCTGGTTTGGGCCATCTTGTCATATAAACCCAATGAAGCAATGGCAGGGACCTCTTTGGGCTCCCTGCTCTATACTAGACAGCAGAGCCCACCTGGAACTCCTGACGTGAGAGAAACAGAATCTGGGTATCAAGATGGAGGAAGTCACTGAGATGGCAGGTTCTATGGTGGACTTCTTATCCCTAATGGGCACCATCACTGTAATGCTTCCCCTGAGGAATACCCAAACCCTGAGACAAGCACTACTTCTTTGACCCCCACGGCAAAAAGGGTCCAGAGAAAATATTTTCTACCTTCCAGATGAAACAGATATCTTTATACACACTCCTTATGCCACTTGGTGGCAGTGATGAGGCAATCAATGAGCAGAAGAGGCAAGGGCCTCAGGGGCCCAATCCCTGAGAGATGGGCACAAAGAAATTCTATCTCTCTGGGGAGGGATAGCTCAGTGGTTAGAGCATTGGCCTTGTAAACACAGTGTTGTGAGCTCAGCCCTTCAGGGGGCATTTCAGGGATACGGGGCCAGTTAGACTGAAAAAAAATTGTCAGGGATGGTGACAGGTCTTGCTGTGAGTGCAGGGACCTGGACTCCAGGACCACTTGAGGTCCCTTCCAGCACTATGAGTTAGTATATATCTTCATGCTCCTCTTCAGGATGATATGCGAACAGAGGGATTCAGCTTCATGTTGCAAATCAGCAGGCAATTTGTCTCTGGTACTTTTTTAAATCCTGGGACACAATGTCTAAATTTATGGAGCTTGTCCCAGA